>NC_031998.1:22756169-22787291 GCF_001879085.1 Nicotiana attenuata
ATTAATTGTGTTTCCATTTATAATTTCTAATTATTATTGTTGTCCTAAAATTGCCAAGTGGCTTCATTTTAACTTGCTACTTGGCTTAACCACATGCTTCACTACTCTCCTTTTAATATAATATAGATTGTTCCTTAATTTTGGTGTTATATTGTTCAATACTTAATTTTATTACATTGTCATGTGGCTTTTCATCAGCTTGTGTGAATTTAATATCTATTTTTTTACCATGTTAAAATTTGTTCTTATTAAGTTTAAATGTTTAATATAAAAAATATTAATACGTAGAAAATATTCATTTTCCCGATTTGTCAATACTAATATGACTTTATTACTCTTGTTATCAAAATAATATTTACTGATTATTTAATTTTTTCTTACCTTATAAATAATTTTTATATTTTATGTAAGATCTTATTTCGCTGTTTGAATATTTTTATTTTTAAAGTCACTAAATCTTTAATATCTTAACTTAATTTTAGGGTTTTTTTCTGTATTGTAACTTACTCCAAAGTATAAGTAGGCATAGGTTATCTCAATTCATGATTTTTTAATTTTTTACCTCCATATTTCTAGCTAATATAGAAAAAATCTATGAGTGGATCAATATATAAATATAAATATAGATATATAGATTAGATTTATCTAAGATCTATTTAGATTATGTATAAGATCTATTTCATTCAACTACTTCCATTAATTGTGTTTTACATTTATAATTTCTAATTATTATTGTTGTCCTAAAATTGCCAAGTGGCTTCATTTTAGCTTGCCACTTGACTTAACCACATATTTCACTACTCTCCTTTTAATATAATATAGATAATAATATTATACTGTCGATCATTTTATATGTTTCGAAAGATAGAAAATTAATCTATTTGAAAACAAGTTTCCCAACTTACCACTTTAATCTTTTATATAAACTTATAACAAAATTACGAGTTTCTTTATAAAACGTACGGTTCCTTCCCTTAAGAATAAAAGATACAAGACTGAACTTAAACAAGTTCTCCCTCTCTCATGTTCATATCTTTTCCAATGGATGTCCTTGGCTTTTCTCTTTTTCTCCTGATTACCATCTTATGTTTCACTTAGTCTACAAGGTATCTTACAACTAAATTGTGGAAATGTATGTACATTTTAGGGATTTTAATGGTATTAATTAGTCTCCTAATTTAACTCTATCGTATATTCCCCCCCCCNNAAATCCCACCCCTCACCCCACGTATCAAACCACACCCCACGATTTCCTCTTCAATCACCTACTATTTTCTCTTCTAAAACCAGCGAAAATCTGTAACCCCTCCACCGTTTACAACCATTAAAAAGTTTTGAAACTTTGCATTCGAATTTGGGTTTTCAAAAGACATTATTGTTTGGATTGGATGTTGCTGCAAAGAATTAAGAATTCTCTCTACGTCTCTCTCTATCTCTCAATCCCAAATTTCAGTAATATAAAGCAAAGGAAAAGAGAGCAGCAATTTTACCATTGACAGCCATTAAAAAGCTTTGAAGCTTTGAATTCGAATTTAGCTTTTCAAAAATCATTATTTGTTAGGATTGAGTGTTGTTGCAAATAATTGAGAATATGGTTTGGAGTTTATATCTCAATTTTGAGGGGTTTTGGTGAAGATTAGACTTGGTTTTGGCTGAATTTCCGATTGAAACTCGAAGACGAAGAAGAAGAAGACATGACTTACATTATATTGCAGAAATTGTAGAAAAATTATAGAAAAATTGTATTCTGTTGTTCCCTTATTTTTCTGTTATTCATTTAACTATTCTATGAAAGTTGAACAACATTGTATAAAAATTGTATTTAAGTGGTGTTATATTGTAGTTGTATATAACTTAGTAGAAATAATGTATGAAATTATAGATAAGTTGTATAATATATAATTAGTTGTATGAAATTTATTTTTACTATGTATAAATCAGATACAAAATATACAAAAGACATATTGTATAAAATTTATATTTAAGTTGTATGTTATTGTAATTGTATTTAACTGAGTAGAAATAATGTGTGAAAGTTGTAGATAAATTGTATAATTTATAATTTGTTGTATGAAATTTGTTTTTACTATGTATAAATTAGATACAAAATATACAAAAGACATATTGTATAAAAATTATATTTAAGTGGTATTATATTGTAGTTGTATATAATTTAGTAGAAATAATGTATGAAAATTGTAGATAAGTTGTATAATATATAATTAGTTGTATAAAATTTGTTTTTACTATGTATAAATCAGATATAAAATATACAAAAGACATATTGTATAAATTTTTTATAAATTTTGTATTTTATTGTAGTCGCATAATTTAAAAAAATTATCCGCATTAAATTTTGGTTGATACTTTTTCATGTTTAAAGATAAAAACAAGAAAAATGGCAAGTAAAAATCTTCCAGATTGTTCTCGTTCCAGATTCCTCGTTTCTTATCTCTTTTTGCCGATGAAGTATGAGTTCGAATTCGCGTGATTTTTGTTAATACTTGTGGCAGTGGCTATAACGATTTTTTTACGTTTTCTCCGTCAGAAAAGCCCTATTTCCCGTATCACCAGAAATTTCACTAATTGTTTACGATTATTTCAAATAAAATTTGACCAAATAGGAGTGCGTGTAAGAGCAGAGAAAATATGTGCACCGTCTAGATTAGTAAAAGCATTCATGCATTAACTGATTTAGTTGAATTTAATCCTTATACTGCTTAAATCGGGATTGCTAGTTAGCTATATATATCGATCTGTTTAAGTTTTGGAACAACTATCCAAAATCGAATCGAAGGAAAGATCCACCGAATTGTGACATATGAGTGGAAACATAAGGAAAGAGAAGAGGGGGCAAAAAAAGGAAAAGAGTGTAACTAAATCCCTTAATTGAAGATACTAATAATGGATTGGGAGCCTTTTAAGGTGAAATGTATATATTTTATAAACAAAACTTGTGTAGGTAAGGTAATTTACTAAACATGAACACTTCGGGTAATATAGTTTACTATATGGCACAGGAATGTAAAAATCCCTATTCAAAATGTTCATCGTGTCCATGAATTTGCAACTGATGTTATTATAGAAACTATGGGCACATCTGAGTTCCATGGTCTTGTTCTTGCCAACTTGAACATGTTAATTACTAACGATCCTGCAAATATCCACCATATCCTTAGTAGAAATTTCTCAAAACTATCCAAAGGGACTTGAGTATCGTAAAATATTCGATATTAGAAAGTGGAATTTTCAATGTTGATTATGAGCTATGGGAGATTCATAGGAAGACCACTATGTCCTTAATGAGTCATCCCAAGTTCCGAATTTTATTAGCAGATTTATATAAGTCAACCCGAGGGATTCATTACTCGGGATAAGAAAAATCATGTTTGCTTGCTAAGAAATCTTTGTTACACCCCTTTTTTTACTCTTAACCTCTTCTTTTGGTAATTAAATGCTTTTATTACCAAGTAAATATTTACAATATATACCAAGAGACTAAACGTCTGTATTCTCCTTTGTTGGACATGAAGCCGCAACGTAAGGATACTACATTACCCCCTAATCAACTGTATTCCTTGCTATACTATACTGGGTACCCGTTCAAATTACTTAAGTAGGTAGCCAGCTTTTTATAACTTTGAGCTCGTATATGAACCTCCTGCACTATCACTTTCACTATACTCATAACACTGACATTTTTCTTCTGAAATATACTCTTATTCCTAACCTGCCAGACATGATAAACAGCTGCAGCCAAAGTGATTATGTATAACTCAGCTCCAGCACTCTTTCCTGCTGCTTTCTCCACTGCCCATTGTATTTCTTCATGCCATTGTTTTTTTCCTTCTCACGATCCCTTGCCACTGTAACAGTTTCTGCCATAGTTCCCATGTTACATCACATTCAAAGAAAAGATGTTGAACTGTTTCATTTCTTCGCTGACATAGTGAACATACTGTTTCATCCATTGTACCCCATCTAGCAAGTCTTTCCTTGGTAGCTAGTCTGTATAGGATTGCAAACCTTAGGATGAAAATCCATTTAGGCATCCCATTGTTATTGCATACTAGTCCTCTCCATGGCACCTTTTGGAAGTCCCCTTGTAGTCTTTTGTACAGCTGCTTGGTGGAGAACCTATCTAGCTGCTTCACATCTTCTTCTGAGTATCCTGCCTCTTGAAAGTGCTCCTTTGCCTTGAAAATCTTCTGTATTACCCAGGATGCATTCCTAGGCTTTGTGTCCCAAATACTGCTCCCTTTTATATAATACGTATGAACCCATTGCACCCACATTTTCTCCTTCTTTTTACATATATTCCATAACAATTTACAAATAGTTGCTTTGTTCCATATCTCTATGTTGATGAAGTTTAGTCCCCCTGCTGATTTAGGCACACATAATTTGTCCCAAGCAATCAGTGCCTTTCTTGTTGGTTCAGCATTCCCAGTCCATAGAAATCTCCTGCATATTGTCTCAATGAATTGTATAATCTTCTTTGGTAGTGTGAAGACTTGTTCCTAGAAATTTAGAAGTGTTCCCAATACGCTTTTGATCAATGTTGCTCTCCCTGCATAAGATAGTAACTTGGCTGTCCAGCATTGCACTCTACTCAGCATCGTGTCAATCAAGGGCTCACATTGGACTATTGACAGTCTCTTTGTACTCAATGGGACACCAAGATATCTAAAGGGTAGCTCACCTTTAGTATATCCTAGTATTTCTAGAATTCTTTGCTGCACCCGGTTGTCAACTCCACCAAAGTATACACTGGTCTTATTTGTGTTTTCTACTAGTCCAGAAGCTTTGGAGAATCTTTGAAACTGATTGTGAATTTCCACCACAGATTTCTCCTCTCCCTTGCAGAATAACAGAAGGTCATCAGCAAATCCTAATTGTATGAGATTCAGTTTAGCACACCTTGGATGGAACTTGAAGTTTTTGTTGTTTCCTAGTTGTTTGAGTAATCTACACAGGTACTCCATTGCTATGACAAAAAGCATTGGTGAGAGTGGATCTCCTTGCCTTAGCCTTCTCTTTGCTTCAAATGGTTTGATTGGCTTCCCATTTACAATGATTGAGTAAGATACTGTGCTTATGCATGCCATCACCCAAGTTACATATTTTTCTGGAATTCCCAGCTGCCTCATTACTTGCTCCACATAAACCCATTCTACTGAACCATAGGCCTTCTGCATATCTATCTTGAGCATACATCTGGGTGATGTATTCTTCCTTCCATATCCTTTAATCAATTCATGGCTCATTATAATATTATCCGTGATCACTCTTCCTGGTACAAAGGTTGTTTGACATTTATCTATCACCTCTGGCAAGACTTCCTGCAATCTATTTGTTAAGATTTTGGATATGATCTTGTACAGAAAAGTGCAACATGATATAGGTCGAAACTCTTTGATATTATTGGGATTTTTCACTTTTGGGACTAGAGTTATAGTAGTACAGTTGATTTGCTTACACATTTATGGATTGTCAAAAAATTGCAATACTGCTTGAGTCACCTCCTTGCGTATTATATGCCATGCTTTCTTGTAGAAAAAAGCATTATATCCATCACAACCTGGAGCTTTGTTGTCATCAATACTCTGAAGTGCTTGTTTAACCTCCTCTTCGGTTACTTGCCTTATCAGATTCAATTGTTGCTGTCTATTCAGGTTGTTCCCCTGCTTCATTACTTCTATGTTTACTGCTGGCAATTGTACTGCTGCTGTTCCCAGTAGATTTTTGTAGAAGTTTAGGATCTCATCTTCCACATCTATAGCTGACCTGCATTATTATACAAACAACCTATATGGTTAGTGGCTTGTTTACTCTTAGTACAAGCATGGAAATATGCTGTGTTTGCATCTCCCAATTTGAGCCATTTGATCCTTGACTTTTGCCTCATGATGCTTTCTTCAATTTCATTCCATTTAGCTAGCTCCTTCCTTGCTTCTTTTTCTTGTGTTATGCCTTCTGTACTGCAGCCAGGTACATCCATTTGCTTCTGAATCTCCTCCAATTTTAGTCTTGCTTCTTGGATTCTTTGCACAGTATTGTTAAATTCTTGTCTATTCATCTGCTTCAGTTTGCTCTATAGCATCTTGAGTTTCCTCCATACTCTGTTCATTGTTTTTCCTTCTTCTCTTTTTCTCCAGCATTCATATACAGCTCCCTCAAATCCTTTATGTTGTGCTATACAATTAAAGAACTTGAAAGGTCTCCCACCATTCTGTTACTCATAGTCCATTGGTAGACTTAATGGACAATGATCTGAGAACCCAGGCTGCAATGCCCTTCCTTCCATTACAGGCCATTTTTGGATCCGGGCAGCATTAACAAGAATTCTATCAATTTTACTATGGACATGGTTATTAGTCCACGTATACTTTCTACCTACTCTCTTTAATTCAGTTAGTCCATTTCTCCAGATGAAAACTTTGAAGTCTTTTACTTCAAATTCCTGTACTTGTGTTCCTTGAGCCCTATCTTCACTAGTCAAGATGGTATTGTAATCTCCCATTAGCACACAAGGATCAGTAGCACCAACTATTGCTTTTTCCATATCTTCCCATAGTCTTTTCCTATCTTGTATTGTATGCATTCCGTAGACAGCACCAAATCTGAATTTATTGCCATTTTGCCTCTCTGTGACTTCCCCTATTATGTATTGTTGGTGCATTTTATACCCTTCAAAGTCTACCTTTTTTTGATCCCAAGCAATCCATATTCTACCACGTGGAGCCTGTGAGTAATTTGCTATCCATCTCCAGTTATTGAATATCTTCTTTATGATACTTTCTGCCTTTGTTTCTTTAACTCTATTCTCCAGGACTGCTATAAGCACTACCTTATTCTCCCTAATAAATGTTTTTAGTTCTTTTTGCTTATACACCTTATTCATACCTCTAACATTCCACACTATGATGTTCATCATTATAGCTTTTTGATTTGTGTTACCCCTTCTGCCTCTATCCCTAGGCTGTTCCCTCTCTTTGTCTTGCTCCCTTGTCATTTGGACTAGTCTTTGTGCAGTATCTACCAGAGCTGTGAAAGCATTGCCAGTGTTAACTTCCATCTCATCCCTTCCATCTCCATTCTTCTTTGTAGCAGATTTGCCTTTTGCCAATTGCCATTGCTCATACTTTGAATTGTTGCTTTGTATCCCATCACTATCTTCTTCCAATTGCTCCAGGAACCTGCCTCTTGTATCAATTTTATCAGTCTTGGGATCTAAAATTCTTACAACTTTCCATATCTTTCCTTGACTCTGCATTCCATATGTTTGCTGCCCCACCTCTTGCTTCTGAACTTTCATGTTGTGGCATGAGTGACCAGTTTGACAACAAGTTTGACAGTATTGGGGCTTCCAGTCATACTGTACCATTTGCTCAATCACTTTGCCATTAGGGTCAATCAGCTTAATTGTCCCAGGTAGAGTTCTAGTTATATCCATTTCTATAAGGACCCTAGCATAGGAAATTCTATCAGCCACAGTTGTGCAAGTATCAGCATACAAAGGCTTCCCTAGTCCACTTCCAATTTTGCTAAGTGCCTTATTACTCCAGTAGTTCAGTGGGAGTTTTGGGAATTTAACCCACAATAGAATAGTTTTCAAAACCTCTTCATTAAAATCAAAACCCTCAGCCCAAGCTTTTAGTATTACAGGTCTACTGTTCATAGTATAAGGCCCATTCATCAGCACTTCATCTCTTTCTTTAACACTATTCAACAAAATTGTAAAATAACGATCACTATGATATAGTACCTTAGGTTTTCTGACTTTTCCCCATTGAGCAGCAACAAATCGTTCAACAGCACCTATAGTTGGAGTGTTTCCAACTACATACATTATTAGAGCTCGATTCCATTTCTGCTTTTCCTCAGCTATATCTTCCTCCAGGATTTGTACTACTACTTCACCCTCTTGTATCACCGGTGGAACATATGTTAGATCCATTCCTTTTGCAGCTAATTTGTTGTCATGCAATAATCCAGCCCATGATATTCCCAAATTGGTTGGTTTCGTCTGGTTCTGCTTATCTGCCTCAGCTCTACAGTCACTGTTCCATTGCCCTGCTCCTTTACAATACTGTTTGTTACTGTTTCATTGGGTTTTGCTCTGCTAGTGCTTGCATCTCCAATGGCAACTGGCGATACATTCATCCTGGGTATCCCTAGATTAGCGGGATTCACTGGGGTACCTGAATTAACACGATTGAAACTCAGATCTGGCCAACTTAGCTCACAATCACTGTCGAGATCCAGTTCCTGTTCCTGCATTTTCCCCTTTGCATATTGTTTTCCTTGTTCCTTTGAGCTACTTTCCTTGATTCCGCGATCATTTACTAGCAATTTGGTATGGTTTTTCCTTGGCCTCCCTCTTCCTCCCATTTCCCGTGGTGGCGCATGTTATCTCATCTAACGTGCGCAGAGAGAAAAGTCCAAGAAGCAGATTCCAAAGTCTTAAATAGTTAAAAATTCTCTTAACCCCTTTAAAGATAATAAAAAGTAGTTTTTAAGATCAAAGGGGTTTTCAATTTGAAAAGTGATAAAAGATTGTGTTTCGAGGGATTTTTTAGAGTCGTCACCTGAAATTTGGTTTTGGTGTGCCAGGTCACCATTTAAAAAACAAAAAGAATTTTCCGTCACAACACATTTCACAATCAAACTGACTGTACCAGAGATTATAGGTAAGGGGGTTTATTTGACCCGGGAAGAAGGTGTTAGGCATTCTCCGAGTCCCGTAACTAGTACGGTTGCGTGCTTGATCAAATTGGATTTAAGGAATATTTTAATTGAGGCTAAACACACAAACAAAAGAATAAGCGTGTCACGACCCAAATTCTATTATAGGCTGTGAGGGCGCCCAACACTGTTGTTAGGCAAGACAACACAGATCAACTAGTGAATTCCCATTTTTAATAAATTAATAAGTGACAAATTCTCCTAATTTGATAAAAAAAATTAGGAGTTTCAAATTTTAATCATAAATAAATGGAAGCCATAAATACGAATAGTAATCATGTAAGTAATAAAAATCATAAGTCTACTACTGTGTGTGCCAAAACCTGGTATCACAAGTATAAGAAAATCTAGTAGAATATACAAAAGAATACTAGTCTATTGTCCCAAAGGAAATAGACAGAAAATATAATATAAGGAAGACTCCAGCTGCTGCTGCAGGACGGCTCCGAAGGCAGCTCACTGTGAAGTCTCGAAAGGGAAATCCGATCTATGTGCCGGAATGGTGACCAGATGCACCTACCTCAAATCCTGTACAATTAAGTACAAAAGTATAGCGTGAGTACATAAAAATATGCAACCAGTAAGTATCTCGTCTAACCTCGAAGAAGTAGTGACGAGGGATCGACTCCAACACTTACTAGGGCCAACGATATAATAATATGAAGTCCAAATTTTTAAATCATAATGTCTGTAGATAACAGTAAGCTCAAAACAATAATAATAACTGGAAAATCCTTCCATCATATTTATGAATTCAAAGCACTTATTTCATTTAAAAACAAGTAAACTTTCAACCAGCAAATTATACAAACTATAAAGAGCTTCAGTTCTATTATCACACACAAAATACCACCGAGGACGTTCGGCCCCATCCAACGTAAAAGTAAACAGTGCACTGTCGGGGTCGAACGACGTGAACCATAGATGCATCTATTCACCCCTCTCACAAATCATACATGCGACGCGATTAAACATAAATTTGAGGAATTTCCTCGCTCGCGGATCATGCGTGCGACGCGGTCAAGTAAAATTTTTTCATTTAAATCATAACCCTTTCTTGATTCTTTTAAAAAAAGGAAGACAATTCAACTTGAAGCCTTTAAATCCTTAGAAATCCTCAACTTCATTGCTTTAGTTACAATTAGCACATATAATTAAATAATAGTGTCAACAAAGCATGGTGTAAACCTAAAACTACCCGGACATAATAGAAATAGAAGCTACATACGGACTCTCGTCAGTTCGTGCATACATAGCCCCCATAAATAATCACATATTAATTAAGTTTACCTATGGGGAAATTTCCCTCTTACAAGGTTAGAAAAGAGACTTACCTCGCTTAAAAGCCTACTTCCAAACTCAAGAATGTGCTCAAACCCTCAAATCGGAGCCGAAGAAAACTATTCAAATATTGTAAAAACCAATCATTATATAGGTCCAAAAGTTCATATTATAACTATTAAAGTGATTACCCAACCTCAAAGGCAAGATTCCTTAAATTCACCCCCGGGCCCACGTGCTCGGATTCCAGAAATTTTTAAAGGAAGTTGTTATCCATAACCTAAGAAACATAAATATATGATTATCACTAAGTCTCATAGTCAAATTCGTGGTAAAAATCTCATTCTTGTCAAACCTTAGCTTTTTAATCTAACTCATGATTTCTACCAATTTTCATGTTGGAATCCACCAAAATTTAATGTATTGAACTCACAATAGGTAGATATTACTTACCTCCAAAAGCTAGGTCGAAATCCCTCTCAAAAAGCTCCAATAATCGCCGAAAGAGTGAGAGAAAATGAGTGAAAATGGCTTAAGTCCCGTATTAATTGAACCTCACTGCCCCAACGATTTTCACACCTACGGTGCATGGGCCATACATGCGGATCCGCTTCTGTGGACCAAGTGTCCGCTTCTGCGGAATAGGCTGGGCTGGTTGGGGCCGCACCTGCGGACGGGTTTCCGCTTCTGTGAAAAAGGAGCCGCATCTGTGGAACCTGGGCTCCTCTTCTTGGGCTGCATCTGCGAGCCTATACCCGCGCCTGCGAGCTCGCACATGTGGCTGACCAACTATAGGTGCGGTTATGACAGCAGATGGAGCTTCAGCTCTTGCTCCAAACTTTCAACTTGGCTCAACTTCGTTCGATTGACGCTCGGGGCATCAGGGGCCCCACCCGAACATGCAAACAAGTTTTGAATCATAAAACGGACTCGCTCAAACTGTCGGAACGCCTGAAATAACATTAAAACTAAGAATCACACCCTAAAACCAATTGAATCAAACTTATGAACTTTAAGTTCTCCAATTTACTTCTAATTTGCCAAAATGTACTTATACTACTCACAATGACACCAAATTTTGCGTGCAAGTCTTAACTGACATTACGGAACTATTCCCTGTCTCGGAATTCAATTCGGACCTCAATATCCAAACCTGCTCCGAACCAAATTTAAAGAACTTCTAAAAACAACAAGAACCAACTTTCACTATTGGGCGCCAAAACGTTCCAGGGTCATCCAAAATCCAATTCGAACATACGACCAAGTCAAAAATAATCATACGAACCTATTTGAACCATCAAATCCAGATTCCAAGGTCGTTTACTCAAAATATTGACCGAAGTCAAACTTGGAATTTAAGGCCAACCTAAAGGAACCAAGTGTTCCTATTTCAACCCAAACTCTTCTAAATCCCGAACCAACCATTCCCGCAAGTCATAAATTAGTAAAAGCAAGTACAGGAAGTCTTAATTAGGGGAACGGTGTTCAAAAATGCAAAACGACCGGTCGGGTTGTTACATTCTCTATCTCTTAAACAAACGTACGTCCTCGAACGGGTTTAGATTCATACCTGAAGTGCTGAGTAGGTGTGGATTCTGCTCCACATGTCCTTCTCGGACTCCCAGGTCGCCTCCTTGGCTGGTTGGCCCCTCCACTGAACCTTTATCGTGGAAATTCTCTTGGATCTCAACTGGCGATCTTGTCTAGCAACAATGGTAATTGGCTCCTCCTCATAACCCAATCTCTCATCTGGTTGAATAGTGCTAAAGTATAGCACATGTGACAAGTCGGCGTGATATCTCTGGAGCATAGACACGTGACAAACTGGATGAACCCCTGACAAGTCGCCGTGATATCTAGCTCAATTTGCATTCTTTGTATTCGAACACTAGGGGAGAATAATATGGGATTACGACAACCCGGTCGCCACACAAACCGGGACTATGAAATCCGGGAACAAAAATGTCTCATTGGGATCGAGGACTGCACAATTAGCCCCGTAGAAACAAGTTGTACCAATTAGCCACATGTAAAGGCAATTTCTTTTCTTTTAGAAAAATGAATGCTTATGTACTTTTGAAGATAGAAGGAATAAAATAAAGTCCTTTTATTTTTATCTTGTTTTTTGTCCAACCGATAAATTTAATTTATCATTTGAAAGTTAATCAATTACTTCAAATGCTCGTGCCGGAATGAACAGGAGACGTCCTCTTCAAGATGACCGTAAAAATAAGAGGGAACTTTATTATGAAACCTTTACAGTAAATGGTTGGTTCCGGAAGAGTTTATGCCCGCAGCCCAAATGCTATTGGGGAAAATGCACCCGAAGCCTTACCTAATTTGATGCAAAAGGAATAAATTTTGTGCAATGATTAAAAAGACAAGAACTTTTATTCATTAAATGTGTCAAGAAGCACAAGTACAAAAATACAACAAGCAACAAAGGAAAAGAAAGAAAAAGGCTAAACTACGTCGCCCCCATAACTTGGGGGAATAGAAACATCAGTGTCCCTAGGAGAAGTAGGTGGATCTTCCGCCAGCTCAGGATATTGGCCTTCATTGTTATTCTCTTAAAGTTCCTCCTTGATTCCTGAGAACTCGAAATCAGAGCCTGAAGAGTCAGTTGCATCGAGCTGATCGGGAGGCATACTCGAGCAGTTAACTCCAACTCTCGGGCCTTGGCGATCTCATCATCAATATTAATGATGCCCTTCTTTGGCCTCTTCCAAGGTTTATCTCCTCATATTATACATAGAATTGTTTTTTCAATGATGAGGGAATCCGCTCGGCACGGAAGTTCTGATTTAAGCCTATCAACCTCGGTCAGAAGGCTACCCCGCTGGGATCTCGTGGCGCTAAGGCTAAGATCAAGATCACAGATAGTGGTTATATGAACTTTATTATGTTCCATGATCCTCAAATACCTATCCTCCATCTGGGCACACTTCACCTCGACAGCAGCAACCTCTTGAGCTTTGGAGTTCAAGGCTGCCTCCAAGCTATTAACTCTCTCAATGGAGGAAGATTTGCGTTCGGCAGCGGCTAGCACAACATCTTGGACCTCAGCCCATTTAGCCTTAGCTTTTCAAAACTGTAAATTTAGCTAAGATGCTACTTGGCTGAGGTCCGTCACTTCCTGTTCACTCTGTTGCAACCGAGCCTATAACTCACTCTCCTTGGCATCTTTTGCTTCCAGCATCTGGAGTTGAGCATCAATTTGGCACTTCTCGACCAACAACTGATCCCGCACGGGTTTGAGCCCTTCTTTATCAAGGATCAATTTTTGAAGGCCCTCCGAAGCAAGGAAGTTGGTCTGTGAAGAAAATACAAAATTTAAAAACCATGTCACGACAAATCAAGAAAAAACAAGCAATAAAAGAACAAGTTCGGTATTTCCACCGCATTGTGCATGGAGTTATATAACAAACACTCTCCCGAAAGAGAGTGTACTTTCTGTTTATCTTTTTTTGAAGCTAGCGGCTTCAGATAATTAGTGAGTTCCACCGGTCGGGACAACGGATGACTGTCAGTAGACACCGAGCAGAGACACTCCTCCTCCTCCTCTAGGGATTTACAGAATGGGGTGGGTAGTTGTGCCCCAAATTCCCATGGTCTGGGGAAAAGGGAGGATGGACACCCTCCCCTCGAGCGTCTGCGGCAGGTGGGGTTGATGTAGCAGTTGCTGGCAATGAAAGTATGGCCGGCATGGTAGGAAATGAAGCTGATGATGTTGTGGGTTGAGAAGCAGCTGCGGTAAAGGCAGTGTTGTTTGTTGGTTACTCAACAACCGAATGCGGAGGAGGCCCGGTACTAGGCCTCATAGTACCGGGAGCAGCAACTGGAACTAGAAAGGGAGAATTGGCATTCTTCAGTAAGTCAAATTCTCCTAGATTGGTTGGGCATCATCCTCGGAAGGGGTTATAAGTTCTTCTAATTGAGCATTTTGTTGAGCTGATGAAGGTCGTTGTTGCATTTATAGGCAAGCCCTTTCATCACTGGCTTCCCCATCATCGCCAATAACAACGGCTGGCTCATGTGTGGTTTTCTTAACTTCTTTATTCTTGCCCTCAGCCGAGGAAGAACACCGCCTTTTTGGTCACTTGTTCTCCGACAGAGGAATCCGAGAGGAAGCGCTTGCACTGGAAGCAGATCCAATGGCGCCTGTTCGGGTGAGAGCCTCCTTCAGCAACCTTGCAGCCTCTACGATATCAACCAAAACGTCCTCCTCAAGGATGGAAACAGAACCCTGCGGGAGACATGAATCCAACAAAAAGGAGAGGAGTGAGGTTATCCAATATTCCTATGTACAAAGAAAAAATGAAGAGAAAATTAGCTTACCGTGATTCTTGGCCTTCCACCCATACTTGGGGGCCAACTTTTTCCACCGGCGGGTCTCTCGTGCGTTGATGTCCAGAATTTTCTGAACCCACCAGTCCAGGTATTCAACGCTTGGTGGCGTCCACCGAGTTACTGAAATAATGAAAGAAGAAGGATTAACAGCGACATGAAATAACCTTTTTTCAAAAAAAAGAGATAGACTTTAAAAATTACGTGTACGAGTCGATGATTCAGGGAAAGGAGGAGTTGTAGCCAGGATAATATCCCTGGTGACAATGAAAACAAACCACTCTATCCAGCCACGATCGTTGTCATCATCCATGCTGGTGAGCAAAGCATGGTGCCCACGTTTGCTGAAATTTATTAACCCCCCCCCCCCCCTACAGAAAATCTCTGGGGAGTAGTGGTTCATCAAACAAGCCAAGTTGGGGTCCTCCTTCGTTTCCTTGAAAAACTGCCGCACAGGCCACCGTTCGCCACACCAAAGGGCCCACCTATGCCAAAGAAACCTAGTGTCGGTGGCACAACTCCAAAATCACGAGGTCAAGTTCCTCACTCAAAGAAAATGCACCCAAAGTGAATGGGTATGTGTAAAAGTACGTGAAGCCCTTCTTAGTGAAGGTTACTCGATCCACCAGATCGGGAGCAATGATATTCAAGTCATGGTAATCACATTCCTTCTTCATAGCAGGAATGCTAGAAGGGTTAATAGAAGAACGATATTTGCCAACAACCCAAGTGCGAGAGCGCGAACAAGGGAAGTTCTCTTCAAAGTCCTTGGTGTGTTGAGATATTTGGGGATGATGGTACTCACCGTAGGAGGGTCAGCATCAACATTAATTTCTTTGTATTTGCTTCTCTTCATGCCTCTGACGAAGAGAAGACTAGAGTTCTTGGAAGAGTTAGTGAAAGAAATCATGATCAGCAGAAGGTGATAATTAAGAGTTCTTTGCGAAGATTATAGAAAGATAATAGAAGAAAGGAGTTGAATTCAAAGAAGTTGAGAGATTCTGTACAATTGTTAAGTGTAAACAAATAAGAATGAGACGTATAAGTAAAGGAATATGCGGCTAAAATCGTGGCCATGATTATCTCGAGAACTGGCAAAAATATTGCTAAATCGTGGAGTAACACGTGTTCGGGTTATTAAATGCGAAGAGATGTGCGTCTTATCAAGCATCAGAAACTTTTCATAAGGGTTCAAAAAATTTTCCGCCAAGAAAGGAATCTTCACCAACTTCCTGGTGACACAAAGATGCTCCACCAGAAAGCAGGGGGGCTATTTGTATGGGGGTGAAATCGGTTCACAATAAATACTCGAATAATAGAGTGATATGTGGAACTGGGGCTGATGGAAGACGAAGCGAATGAAAATCAAGCCCATGGACAATAACTTCGATTGGCATCGGGTAGACCCGGAAGGGAACATTATCAACGAAAGCAAACAAATATTTATCACCAGATGACATGCAATGAAGAATATTCCTCAGTATTAAATGCACACCAGTTATAGAGAATTTTGGCATTCATGACCTGCCGTTACATATTCATCAATGGCCCCCATTATTGTCATTTAAGAAAGGATCTTGCTCCCTAGGTATAACTATAATTGTAACACACGAAAACTCTGACAAACTTATGCTAAATATTATTCCAAGCTATATAATATATTATTTTCTATCTAACGTTATTCTTATTGTTGCCTTCGAAAGCCTTACTCCCGGAGCCAATCTATCTACTATTCAATCTCGATTTTAACGTTAAGTCTTGCATTTTATTTAATTTATTTGTCATTTTGGGATCAAATCTATTCTCTTTTCTATAAATCACGCTATAAATTCAACTGTAGCATTTTACGAGTAAACAAAGATTTGATGATGGGTGTGGTAAATGGCTAACTGATGGCTCTATTTTATAGTTTTCTTCGGTATTTGGTAATTTGCTTGGCCGTGAATTAGGATGCACATTACATGAGTCCCTTGCGGCGTACATGTTCCATATCTTTACGAGGCCAAGTCTTTTTATTTAATAAATACTTTTGAAGTATAACTTTTTCTTTTCTAACTCAAAGAATATATTTATGCTGTTGATCATTTCATATGTTTCGAAGATTGAAGATTAATCTATTTGAAAACAAGTTTCCCAACTTACCACTTTAATCTTTTATATAAACTTATTATATCTAAATTACGACTTTCTTTATAAAACGTATGGTTCCTTCCCTTCAGAATAAAAGATATAGGACTGAACTTAAACAAGTTCTCTCTCTCTCTCTCATGTTCATATCTTTTCCAATGAATGTCCTTGAATTTTCTCTTTCCCTCTTCATTATTATCATATGTTTCACTTATTCTACATGGTACCTTACAAGTAGATGGTGCAAAACCTCAGTGCCAACAAATTGGCCTCTCATTGGAATGTTACCTGGGCTTATTCAAAATGCTCATCGTGTCCATGAATTTGCAACTGATGTTCTTATAGAAACTATGGGCACAGTTGAGTTTCACGGTCCTGTTCTTGCCAACTTGAATATGTTAATTACTAGCGATCCTGCAAATATCCACCATATCCTTAGTAGAAATTTCTCAAACTATCCAAAGGGGCTTGAGTACCGTAAAATATTCGATATATTAGGAAATGGGATTTTTAATGTTGATTATGAGCTATGGGAGATTCATAGGAAGACCACTATGTCCTTAACGAGTCATCCCAAGTTCCAAATTTTATTAGAGAGGAACACGTGGGACACTATTGAAAAAGGGCTTCTACCAATTCTTGATGATTTTGCTAGACAAGGCACCCCATTCGATTTGCAAGATATTTTTCAAAGATACAGTTTCGATGCTATTATCAAACTGTTACTTGACCATAATCCAAGAAGTTTATCCATTGGTTTGCCTCATGTTCCATGCGAAAAGGCATTCAACGACGCTATGTATGCAATTTTTTATCGACATATATTGCCAGAAATCTGCTGGAAATTACAAAAATGGCTTCAAATTGGTAAAGAAAAGAAGCTCATTCAAGCACAAGAAGCTTTTGATCAGTTTCTATATCCTCGCATTTCACGTAAGCAACAAGAGTTGATGAACAAAGTAATCAAAGACAAGGACTTCGATATATTCGCTGCCTACGTACAAGCATACTATCAATGGAACAATCGAGATTCGAGCAATATACAAGAATTTTTAAGGGACACTTTCTTGAGTTTGATATTTGCTGGGAGAGACACCACAAGTACAACTCTCACTTGGCTTTTCTGGCTCTTAGCCAAAAATCCCTTAGCAGAGACAAGGATTAGAAAAGAAATTCAAAAGCAATTGCATCCAATAAAAGAAGATGATAACCTCAAGTTTTTCAACGTAGAAGAGTCACGAAAACTCGTTTATTTACATGGTGCGTTGTGCGAAGCTCTTCGGCTATTTCCACCAGTTTCAATTGAGCATAAAGTTCCACTTGATTATGACATTCTTCCGAGTGGTCACCGTGTCAGTCCAAACACGAGAATTGTGCTATCCTTTTATACAATGGGTAGAATAGAGAGTATATGGGGAAAAGATTGCTTAGAATTCAAGCCCGAGAGATGGATTTCAGAACTAGGAAAGATTAAACCTGAGCCATCTTTTAAATTCCCAGCATTTAATGCTGGTCCAAGGACTTGTTTAGGGAGAGAAATGGGATTCATTCAGATGAAAATGGTGGCAGCCACAATCATACAAAATTACCATGTCCAACTAATGGAAGCTCAAACCATTTCTCCAAGTGATTCTATTGTCCTTCAAATGAAAAATGGTCTGAAAGTTAGGCTCGTTAATAGGGTTCCTCTTCGGTCCAGCTAAGTGTCCATTCATAAATTGAAGTACCTTAATCAAAATAAAATGTTAAACTGATGCTGTATGTTTGTGTATTCTTGTCCCTTTTTTTATTTTTGTTGTTGATTTCACACCCTTATAATCTTGAACTATTTTAGAGAACTCAAATGAAGATGTTCTCTTTCTTAATCTGCTTGAAGTTTGTTTATTGCGTTGAAAATGTCCACATTCTGCTATATGTTCGAAAGCTGTGTGCTTTCTTTTGTCAAGGTATACCCGTCAGTCCCTACTTTTGTCAAGATACAAAATGTTGTCGTAATTTTAGTCATGTAGTTTTTAGAATATAAGGAACAATCTTGCTAATTTAATACAAATTGAATTTCCATTGTCACTATCAACGGCATCTTGTTCACCTAAAACCACCCTTATACTGCTATGCATTTTGTAACATCGTACCCTTTTTAACCCCAAACTCTTAAATCTTTTGAAATTTTAGAAAATGGAAAAATGGAAAGGAGTCTTGATAATTCAAAGTGAAAGAAATAGAAATTCCTATTTAGACTGTAATTCGTACCATTTTGACCTCCTGCTTTAGTCTAACAATTCTGCCTATCAATGAGAGACAAATTTGAAGGAACACAAGCATCACCTTACAAGATTACAAGTTAACTTTTGCAATACATGCATCACTATAATGAAGCAAAAACTAAACAAAGTGGAATAGTTTTAAATTACTATTTGAAGTGGAGTCAAGATTTGAAACCTACTAATTTAGAACCTAATAAATAAACACAATTACAATCACAACTTCATAAAGTTCAAATTCCGACTTCGTTTCTGATAGTAACATCAGGATAAAAAAAATATACTAGAGCATAATATATGCTAATCGACGTCAGCAAAATCTGGAAACACATGAAATAAAAGACGAGGCGAACTCCGAATAGTTTACAAACCTTAAGAAATCTAGTGAGACTGCATTGCTGCCGACGACTAGCAAAAAGATCCCAACACAAAGTCATGAAATAAAAGCAGTCTCTTGCCAAAATGTGGTTCGCTTTTTTAATCGTTTAAGAATAAATTTTATGTTGGACAAATATGTCATTTAATTAGTGTTATTTTGTGGCTTGAATTATTTCCTTGTATTCGTAGGAAACCCACAATCCCTATAGGTTTAGAAAAACCTACTGTCCTAATAGATTTGGGAAAAGAAAACCTATAGTCTTTATCAAATTGGGAAACCTTTCTCTTATAGGTTTGGGACTATTTGGGATCTATATATATGGGTTGTAGTTGGGGATTTTATAGATGGTATTGTGTTTTTCTTCACATTCATAGTGAAAAACTCTCTCTGCTTTTGCCCTGAGGAATAGGCTTAGCCGAACCTCGTTAAATCCTTCTGTCGATTTTTCTTCTCTATTTGCTTTGTATGTGATTGTGTGCTAGTTAACCCATGATCTTCCGCAACAATCGGTATCAGAGCAAGGTTCGTATTTCTACATATAATCTAGGGTAAGATGTCTTCATCATCTTCAATAAAGTACGAAGTAGAGAAATTTGACGGGGGATCTACTTTCAGTCTTTGGAAGATTAGGATGAAATCGTCACTGGTGTTACAAGGGTTATGGAAGGCAATTGATGAGGATTTTCCTGAAGAGATGAAAGAGACAGAGAAGGCACACCTGAAGTAGAGGGCTTTGAGTGCGATCTTCATGAGAGATACATATAGCGTTTGTCACGAGCCAAACCGATGGGCCGCGACGAGCACCCGGTACCTTACTGAACCGAGTACCAACATAACATATTTTTTTATGTCATACTATCATAGATAACTGAGCCGGAAGGCTGCTGTGAGATAAGTAGAATACAACATGTGATACCAACTTATACATAAGACATACGGGCCTATAAGGCCAAAATAATCACCCGTACACTGAACATATACGGACAAGGCCATACAATCTTTTACGTACATGACATCTGTCTACAAGCCTCTAAGAATACATAATTTTCATAAAGATCGGGACAGAGTCCCGCCATACCAAACAATACACATCTAAATCATACTAACCAAACAAGCAACTCCGAAGCAAATGGAGCGCACCAACATCTTCCGCTGAGCTGATAGCCTACTTGGAGGGCTCTCGAACTGTCTATCGGGACCTGCATGAAACGCAGCGTCCCCAGGCTAAAGGAACGTCGGTACAAATAATGTACCGAGTATGTAAGGATTGAAAATAAGTAAATAATAGAAATCAGAGAAACATGGAGTAAAATACTCGACATGTACTTTTGCATAGCTCTGTGAATCATTTTATTTTTATAATGTCATGCATGTGCGTATAAATGTCATACCATGCATGGGTATATGCGTTCATAACATCATCAAGCCTCTAAGGGCATCCCGTCATATCATTTCAACCACTGTGGGCAAATCATCAACGTATACCAACTGATCAGGTGGTGGTGCGCATATAACGCCGTAACCTTTTTCCAATATCCCATATACATATACTATACATATATAACGCCATCTGGTCATGGGTCAATGTACATGAATGCAATGCATGAGAAGTGCGTCAATAAAATCTTTCGGAGTGTCGTAAGACCATTTTGACTTTGAATAATACCTTAAAGTAAACTTCATCAACTTACGTATTTTCTGAGACCCATGAATAGATGATAGAATAATATGACACATGGGGAATCAAGAACATAAGCATCTCTAATATTTCTATGAATAGACTCATTTACGAAAATTGTGCATTCGCTCGTTTCGTTTGTATCGTATGGATCATGCCAAAAAGAAAGAAGGGATAGCCTAACATACCTGAGTCGATTCTCTTGACAATTCCTCTAACACACGTTAATTTCGACTAACACGTGACGGCAAGATCAGAATAGGTAAAAATCTGTATGTTATTCTTGAGAAAGATTGTACCGTATTCTCTTAGAATCTCAAAATCCCATTGATATGACCTTGTGAAATCTCGTACGAATTTTTGTAGAAAATTTCATATGCTCACTTTGTTAATTTTATAACAACCTTTCAAGGTTGTTACTGAAGCAGAAGCAATACGTTAGAGCCTTTATGGCTTTTCAAACTTGTGAATTCCATCTATTTTGTGACTAATGCAAGCTTTGGACTTAAGAAGAAACTTTTAATCATTTCTTAAATGATTTCCACCTTTCATGTTATAACATGAGTCATTTCAAATTGGCAAGGAGGGCTGCCACCTCATACTATATAATTGATGAGTAATATTCCATAATTAAGAATCTCATTATCTAATAATTAATTTCTTAATTAATTGGGTAAATTATTCAATAATTAACCAATCACCCACATAATTAAGAATTACCTCAAATTACTTAAAATACTACTCACTTTTTACATACCTTATACACCTTACTATCATGGTCATGTGGTACCTTGTATGACACTAGCCCATAAATACCGAGTACTTTAGCTCTAGCTGTATTTTATCTCAACATGCCAAAGTTGGACGAAAATTCATTTTCATTGACTTTCTTCCCCTCTCACCTTCACGAATTTACTCATTACTTATTTGAAATAGCATAATCCTTATAATCTCCAAATAATCTTTTTCTTGGACTGATTTCAATTACCTGACGACAAATTCAAAGTACAATACTACAGGGTGTAACATCATCGTAATTTAATATTGCAAAGCATAACGTCATCGTAATGTAATACTTCAAGGCGTAACATCATCGTAATATGATATTGCGGGACGTAATATCGACGTAATATTGAGGGGCGTAATAGCGTTCTTCGGGAAATTGCAGAAGAAACTTCTGCAACAATGGCATGAAAGAAACTGGAAGATCTGTATTCTAAGAAATCGCTGACAAATCGCCTCTACCTAAAAAAGAGGTTATACAATCTGCGTATGAACGAAGGTACACCTGTTAAAACTCACCTTGACGAGATTAAGTCAATTATAATGGACTTGAAGAATGTGGATATCAAAATTGAGAGTGAGGATCAGGCCTTGATTTTGTTATGTTCTTTACCACCGTCTTATGATACTTTTGTCGATACGCTACTATATGGGAAAGACAATATTTCATTGGAAGATTTTAGTAATGTACTAAATCTAAAGAGTTCAAAAAGAGTTTTCCAAACAGCAGAATTGAGGGCGAGGATCTTCTAATTAGAGGAAGAACATAACAAAAGGACTTTAACAGGAAAAAGTCAACCGCCAGATCAAACTCTAGAGCAAGGAAGCAAAATTATTACGAGTGCGGGGAGCAAGGTCACTACAAGAGAGATTGTCCTAAGCTGAAGGAGAAAAAAGGGAAGCAAAAAATAGATAATTCAGCAAATATTATTGACACTAGCAATAATTCTGATGATAGTGACTTTGTAGGGAAAGTCTGTGTTGTGAGTTCTAGTCATGGGCAGAATTCTTGGGTTCTTGATTCTGGTGCTACTTTCCACATGTGTCCACACAAGAACTGGTTTGCAACTTATAAGCAAATGTGTGGGACTGTCTACATGGGAGATGATAATCCATTACCAGTAGAGGGGATTGGTAACATCAAATTGAGAATGTTCGATGGAATTATCAGAAACATTGAGTGTTGGTATGTTCCTCGGATAAAGAGATATTTGATCTCTCTTTCGACATTGGATGATCAAGGGTATAAGTTTCACTCCGAGAATGGAATACTTAAAATGTGTAAAGGCTCCATAGTACTCATTAAGGGTAAACTGCATTCTAAATTGTATCATCATCAGGCCTCTGTAGTCGAACTGAAAGCTGTTATAGCTTTTGAGAAAAGTGATCAGAATCAGTATCAGTTGTGGCACTTGCAACTTGGTCATATGAGTGATAAGGGATTGTCTTTGTTGACACAACAGAATTCGCTGAATGGTTACAAAAATCATGTTTTGAATTTTTGTGAGCGTTGTGTGTTTGGTAAACAAATAAGGGTAAAGTTCTGCAAGAAGGTTGAGCACAGGACCAGAGACAAGTTGGATTATACACATTCAGACTTGTGGGGTCCAAGTAGAGTTCCTTCTAATAATGGTTCCATGTATTTTATGACTTTGATTGGTGATTACATAAGGATGGTGTGGGCGTATTTTTTGAAAACTAAAGATGAAGCATTTTTGACATTTGTTAAATGGAAGACGATGGTTGAGAGGCAGACAGAAAGAAAAGTTAAGTATCTTCGAACTGACAATGGGTTGGAATTTTGCAATTCTAAGTTCAATCATTTCTGCGGCAGAGAAGGCATAGTGAGACACTGCACCAGTGCCGGAACACCACAACAAAATGGTATTGCAGAACGTATGAAAAGAACGGTTTGTGATAGGGCACGAAGCATGCTTTCACACTCATGTGTTAGCAAGGATTTTTTGGGTGAAGAATTCAATACAGCTTGTTATTTGGTCAACGGATCTCCATCCATAGCTATTGAGTTCAAAACTCCTTTTGAGATACGGTCCGGTTTGCTTGCTGATTATTCAAATTTAAGGATATTTGGTTATCCTTTTTATGCCCATGTGAGGGATGGAAAACTTGAGCCGAGGGCAAAGAAGTGCATATTTCTAGGGTATGCAACTGGAGTGAAAGGTTATAGGTTGTGGTGCACAGATCAAAAGACTCCAGGGCTAATTATCAGTGGGGATGTAACATTCAATGAATCATCCTCACTAGAAAGTCATACGGAGAAGGCAATAGTAAAAACAGATCGTGGTGTCAGTAATCGCATAGAGCTAGAAATTTAATCTCCACTAGCTCAGCCTAGTAGTTCTAAAGTAGAGGAAGCGGAGGAGGTGCAAAATATTGATCAAGATGATAATGTTGATGTACCTGTCCAACAACAACCATATAGCATTGCTACAGGCAGAGAGAAGAGAGTGGTCAATCAACCATAAATGTTTGCAAATGTAGCTGATGGCAATTTTCCTAGATATGCAAATTATGTGGCGTTTGCTTTGTCAGTTGCAGAGACCATTGATGTGCTTGAGCCTAATAGCTATAAAGAAGCTATTTCTAGTCCAAAAGCATATCAGTGGGTTGGTGCTATGAGTGAAGACATTGAGTCTCTTCATAAGAGTCAGACATGGAAGTTTGTTCCATTGTAAAAGGGGAAGAAGGTACTAGGCTGCAAATCGATTTTCAAAAGAAAAAAGGGCAATCTAGGGGTTGAAGCATCAAGGTACAAGGCAAGATTAGTAGCTGAAGTTTTTACACAGAGGGAGGGGATAGATTACAATGAAGTGTTCTCTCCAATGGTAAAGCATAGCTCTATCAGGGTCTTACTAGCTTTGGTGGCTCTTCATGACTTGGAGCTAGAGCAGTTAGATGTGCAAACTGCATTCTTGCATGGTGAGTTGGATGATAAGATTTATATAAGTCAACCCGAGGGATTCATTACTCAAGATAAGAAAAATCATGTTTGCTTTCTTAAGAAATCTTTATATGGTCTGAAACAGTCACCTAGGCAGTGTAAAGGATTTGATACATTCATGATTCAAAATGCATTTTCTCGAAGTGCATATGATAGTTGTGTGTATTACAAAAAGCTTGACGATGGTTCTAGTGTATATTTGTTGTAATATGTGGATGACATGCTTATTGCTGCTAAAAGCATGTCACGTATTACCCGATTTAAGAAGCAGCTAGGTGAGGAGTTTGAGATGAAGGATTTGGGTGCTGGAAAGAAGATATTGGGGATGGAGATTACTCGAGATAGAAGGGTTGGAAAGCTAATGCTATCCCAATGGTCCTATATTGAGAAGGTCCTCAAGAGATTTAATTTGACACGTGCTAAATCTGTGTATGTTCCTTTTGCTTCCCATTTCAAGTTGTTTGCAGACATGTCACCAAAAATAGACGAGAATATGGAGCAGATGTCTAGCAGTCCATTTTCGAGTGTTGTAGGTAGCATTAGGTATGCTATGGCTTGCCCTGCCCTAACATTTCACATGTTGTTAGCGTTGTGAGTAGATACATGGCGTGTCCTGGTAAAGAATATTGGCAGGTGTTGAAGTGGATCTTGAGATAATTGAAGGGTACTATAGATGTAGGCTTGCCTTTTTACGAAGACAAGTCGAGTGAATCTTTAGTTGGCTATGTCGATTCAGATTATATTGGGGGCTTTGATAAGAGAAGATCTCTGACAGGTTATGTTTTTACTCTTTCTGGTAGTGTCATCAGTTGGAAGGCGACTTTGTAGTATGTCATTGCTTTGTCTACCACACAAGCTGAGTATATGGCTATTACGGAAGCAGTGAAAGAGGCTATTTTGCTACAAGGCTTGGTAAGTGATCTTGGACTAGCTCAGAAGAAGACACCAATATTTTGTGATAGTCAGTGTGCCATTCATCTTACTAAGAATCAGATGTTTCATGAGCGGACGAAGCATATTGAAGTCAAACATCACTTTATTCGAGATATTATATCAAAAGGGGTTGTTAATGTGGAGAGAGTGTCTGCGCAAATCTAGCTGATATGATGACCAAGGTAGACCCGGCTGTTGTTACCCAATTTTTTCCTCATATTTTAAATATATATACTTTCAAAATAATGCATATGCATCATCATTTGGTATATTAGCATATACAAGTAATTTTTATAATTTCCCATAATTTTTAAAGACTTTAAATCAATTTATTCCGGTATTTTATTATATAAATATCCAATAATTATCGTGCAAATTATTTTTATGATGATTTAATCATCTAAAACTATCATTTATACCAACATGATGTTTTAAATATTTTTCAGTGCATTTTTATAATTACATTTTGCATTTTAGGGCTAATCGCATATTTTTGCAATAATAGCCCATATTAATGTATAATTATATTATTTACGATTAAAATGACTTTTCACATTTCTATAATGTTAAGTAATTATTTTTCATCATTTTAGGGCACAAATAATATTTTTTCTATTTATTAATTATTTTATAAATTATTTCTTGCTAAATATTGGGTATCTAAAAACTAGCCTAAATTCCTAATCAATTTTGTACCTAATAACCCAACCCAATTACCTAATACACCAGCCCAATAACCCTGGCCCAAGACCAAACAACCCTATCTATACCCGATCGCGACCCATTTAACCACCCGACCCAAAACCCCTTTCAAATCGTGGTCGTTGATCTCTGAGCTCAATGACCCACATTACACCCTCCTTTTTAATTATACCCAAACCCCTAACCCTAAATCATTTCTATCCATCCGCCACCCTTGAATCCTCTCATCTCTCAAACCTAAACCCTAGCCTTCTTCCCCAAATCACTCTCCTAATCCCACCTGATATGGGATTCCATGCTCGTTTCTTGCTATATATGCCTCTCCCTGGTACTGGCTCCTTTTCTATACCTCTTGCCTAAACATGGCAAGCAGATCTCACAAGAATCGAACCAAAAATGGTTCAGATCCTTGATTTTTCTGATTATTCCGTCTATATTCGTTGTATGCTCTATTGTAAGTACAAATATTTCAATATCTCCTATTGATTCTTACTTATCCTAAATTAGGGTTTTCAGATACCTTTAGATGGGACCAAAATTAGTTCGGTTCTCTGAGTTTTAGTGTTATTTGTGTCTATATTCATCCTATGCTACTGTGTTTATGTATATTCCGTTGATATTTGTTTTCCCTAAAACTATGGTTTACCTACTTTTTCCTAAATCCGATTTTATTGATTCTGCATGATACTGCTTCCTTATTTACGTTTGATTTTACAGTGTTTCCTTGTTTACTTGTTTAATTTCCCCTACTATATAAACCCTCACCCCTCATTCCCTTTAGACAAACGAGAATCGTTAAGAGCTTACTAAAACCTTAAGTTACTACTCTTTGTTCTCATATACTCTTGTTCTATATTCTGGGTCTTGGCCAGCTGAAAGCCAAGGCCAGAAATTCTGGGCTCTTGTTACGGTGGACTTTGTTCCTTTTTGTTTTCCGCATAACTCGTGAGTTGCTGATCTTTTGTCACTTCATCCTATTTGACTGTCATTTGCACATGTTTCACTTTTGGAGATTGTAGTTTAATGTGTTTTCTAGGCTACTCTTGCATACAATTCTGATTGATTTACTTCAACTTTAGGCCTCTCTAATCTATAGCTTCATTATGTTAGTAATCTGAGACATGCCTGAACCTGATATGAGTCGATTAACTTCTTTTCAAGCTCATCTAGCTATGTGTTGCAACTTGCTAATGTTAAGGACCTTTGCACTTTAGCTTCTCTTTAGTGTTTAATTTTGTTATCAATCTTGTTACCTGGGCGTGCTTTCATATCCCTTTTACTTGATTAGTCGATGAATATAGTCATTAGCTATATAGCACAAGCCTTCTTCCCGTCCTATTCTAAACTTGCTATGGTGATATCCTGCATAGGTAGCATGTTTGATTCTGTATGCTTCTAGTATGTCTTGAATTCCAAGTAGTTGTAATAATCTGTTCTCACCCTGTCTAAGTTCTGTTGCAAGTCAATGTGATTCTTTCTTGTAACACTAGCACCTAGTTAACATAATCTGAATCTCTTCTTTATTATGACTATGTGTATACCAATCCTGCAAACTTGTTTTATTAATGTGTGACTACTTATGCACTAGGTGTTGAATTTGTTCTTCTGAATCTTTGCTAAGTCTGTTCTTAAAACCTAAAGCCTGTTTGATTATTTGCTCTATATGCTCAACTTGTACCCTCCAGTTCTATCCCTCAGCTATTGTCCATTCTCTCTCATCATCACTTATGTTATTCTGAACTCCTTATTCTTAGCCGGCTGAAAGCCCAGGCTATCAAGGCTATTGCTACTGACCTCCCTAGTGTGAGCACTGCTCGAGGTCCAATTGAGACCCTTGTGAACTCTGACACACTAGGACTTGGTCCCCAGTCATTTCCTGAATCTCCTCTATTAACCTCCCTAGTGTGAGCACTGCCCTGGGTTCTTGAAGCCCTCGGGAAATCTGACACACTAGGGTCCAAGGTTCCTTTCCACTTTGTCCTAATTTGGTCCATTTTGTCCCATTTCACTTGCTGAATAAGCCAATGGGCTTGTGTACATGGTTGTTTTTGAATCTTTGATGGCTACTGGGTCTTGGATATGAAGACTACTTTCTGGGCTGTTGTGAATCATGTGGGCTTGAAATCGAAGGCCTGTCCAGGTCGGGTAGACTTTGGGCCTGTCTTAGGTCCACTATAGCTATTTCTATCACTTTGTAATTTATTTCATCCATCGGGCCTATAATAATTCTGTAATAACGATTGGGGTGTTAGTAAAGTTGGGGAAATGAGTTTATTCTAGTGCTTGCATGAAACGGGTAGAAATCCCGTCTATAGGTATTTAATCGCTTGAACATGTTCTGTTTATCTGTGTGTTAGATAACCTACCTATAGGACTTTAATGTTCAATGCGTTCAACACATTCTGATCCATATGTTTTGTTAGATAACCTGCCTATAGGACTTTAATGTTCAATTCGTTCAACATGTTCTATTCCATATGTTTTATTGTATACCATGCCTATAGAAAATTAAATGACTCATGTTTCGATGTGCGTTACAGTATATACATCAGATGCTATAGGATTCTGTTAATTCACATGCTACCTAATTTGCAATTTAAAAATCATGCCTATAGAGTCTTAATGGGTTAATGTGTTGTTTGTTATGATTATTCACATAGGAGATATGCCTATAGGGGATAAAATCAGTTTCAATCACTAATTGTAGAAATCCTGCCTATAGGATAATCCCACTCGCTTTAACAGTTAATATGGAACTTTCAAACACTATTTAGTTGCCACTATTAGAAAGCATGCCTATAGGATCAAATTAAATAATTCTGAATATCTTTCTTGATTATCACTGCCAACTACTACACCTAGATATCATGTCTACAGGGCTAAACATTTATATTCTATAATCTTAGTAATTAGTACACAATACTAGACTCCCTAAAATATAAAGTTAGTCAGAAAGCATGCCTCTAAAATACTACCTCGCATCTGAAACTGGTTGCACGTTCAAAATCCAGTATCACATAGAAATCATGCCTATAGGATTTAATGACTTTAACGCGTCTTTGCCTAGCTTGTTTGCGTGCATTTGTTGCCTAATTATGGAGGCTAACATAAGCCTTTATTTGTTTATACATGAAAGTCCAACTTGTTTTGTATGTCGCCTAGTTTTGTCATTTTGAGCAACCTAAGTTAAGTCTAGAATCACCCAAGATAGAGGTCTAAACGCCTCCTGGACTATAGAGATGGGACGAGTAGTGCACGCATAGGGTACGAGTTATAATTGAACCAGTACACTTTAGGTAAATAACATAAAGTGAGTAATGGAGTAGCAGGAGATGATAGTGTGTGCTCGCTGAATAATACGAATAACACTCAATCTCAAGGGAGTTACGAAGTATTATTTATGTTGCATGGGGTGATCCTTTAGGCTAAAAAATTTAGGACCCCCCAACTTTTCTTTAAATCAATTATTTGTGTTTCATAATAAACTTCTTAAATTTTTGTGCTCTCTTGTGACGACCCGAAGGGGTCATCACCTATTTTTCTCATTCATTCCGCGCTTCCGAGGCCTTGAAAACCTCATTTTAGTCACCTCGATTTGCGAGCGCAGTCCGGGCGCGTAGCCGGAAAGCTTAAATATGAATTCTGTTTGAAAAATGATGAATTTTGATATTAATATGATTAAAGTTGACTTTGGTCAACATTTTGGGTAAACGGACTCGGACCCGTGATTGGACGGTCCCGGAGGGCCCGTAGAAAAATATGAGACTCGGGCATATGCCCGGTATCGAATTCCGAGGTCTAGAGCCCGAGAAATGAATTTTTTTGTGAAATTGCTTTTCTGAAATTTATCAAGGGAACTGGAAATGAAATTTGATTAAAATACTGTGGTATCGGGCCCGTATTTTGGTTCCGGCGCCCGGTACAAGTCTTATATATGGTTTAAACGCTTTTTGTAAAGTTTGGTTGAAATCGGACGTCGTTTGACGTGTTTCGGACTTAACATGGAAGAAAAATTGATGTTTTATGAAAATTAGGAAGAATTCATGAGTTTTGAGGCTTGATATGTTGTTTTTGATGTATCTTGGCGATTTGATCGCACGGGTAAGTCCGTAGGGTATTTTTGGAGTTATGTGTATGTTCGGTTTGGATCCCCGAGGGCTCGGGTGAGTTTCGAATAGGCCCCGGGAGGTCTTAGACTTAGAAATAGCAGATGTTGCAGGTTCAGGGAGTGGCGGGCTCCAGCACGCCCGCGGTCGCCTTAGCGCGGTCCGTAGTGCGTGCTGCGCGGACGCGGTTGCCTTAGTATGGTCCGCGGTGGAAGCTGCGTGGCCGCGGTCGTCCATGCGCGGTCCGCGTAGCTAACTTCAAAGAGCCAGCATTTCCCAGGTCTACCAGCGCGACCGCGTTCCCCTTTGTGCGGTCCGCGCTAGAGAGTTCAGAGAGTGGTATTTGTACAGTTCTACAGCGCGGCCGTGGTCCATTTTTGCGCGGTCCGCGCTGGGTCTTCAGAGGGTATATAAGGTCGGGAATTTCAGTCATTTTTCACTTTTTCAAAACCCAAAACATAAGAGGCGATTTTCCAAACGATTCTTCTTCTCCAAAACGATTGGTATGTGATTTCTAACTCATTTTCTTTACTCCTTAACATCTTTAAACATAATTTCAACTTCAAAACAAAGATTTTAATGGGGAAATTTGGGAATTTTGGGTAGAACCTAGGTTTTCTAAAATTGGGGGTTTTGGACCTCAATTCGAGGTCCGATTCCAAAATAAATTATATATCTGAGTTCATGGGGGAATGGGTAATCGGGTTTCGGTTCGAACCTCAGATTTTGACCATGATGGCCCGGGGGCATTTTTGACCTTTGGGGTAAATGAATGCAAAAGCTATAATTAGACATTGGGTTCGATTTGTTTAGCA
>NC_031998.1:22788949-22880517 GCF_001879085.1 Nicotiana attenuata
TATTTGGCGTATGTTCGTAATTCTAGTGCTGAGGTTTCCTTTATTGATTCTGTGCCCGTTGTCGTGAGTTTCCTGATGTTTTCCCTTCAGACCTGCCGGGTATGCCACCCGACAAGGATATTGACTTCTGTATTGATTTGGCTCCGGGCACGCAGCCCATTTCTATCCCGCCGTATCGCATGGCCCTGCCAGAGTTGAATGAGTTAAAGGGTCAGTTGCAAGATTTGCTTGAGAAGGGTTTCATTAGACCCAGCATCTCGCCTTGGGGTGCGCCGGTGTTATTTGTGGAGAAAAAGGACGGTTCGATGAGGATGTGTATTGACTACCAGCAATTGAAAAAAGTGACGATAAAGGACAAGTATCCACTGCCGAGGATTGACGATTTGTTCGACCAGCTTCAGGGTGCAAGGGTGTTTTCAAAGATAGACTTGAGATCTGGCTACCATCAGTTGAGGATTAGGGCATCCGATGTCCCTAATACAGCATTCCGCACTCGGTACGGGCATTATGAGTTCCTGTTCATGTCATTTGGGTTGACCAATGCCCCAGCAGCATTTATGGAGTTGATGAACCGAGTGTTCAGGCCTTATTTGGACTTATTCGTGATAGTTTTTATTGATGATATTCTGATACACTCCCGCAGTCAGGAGGAGCACGAGCAGCACCTCAGAGTGATTCTTCAGACTCTGAAGGATAGCCAGTTATATGCTAAGTTCTCGAAGTGCGAGTTCTGGTTGAGTTCAGTAGCATTTCTGGGTTACGTTGTATCAGCAGAGGGTATTCAGGTGGACCCGAAGAAGATTGAGGCAGTCAAGAGCTAGCCTAGACCAGCATCAGCTACAGAGATCCGGAGTTTCTTAGGGTTGGCAGGCTACTACCGTCGGTTTGTGGAGGGGTTTTCGTCTATTGCAGCCCCGATGACCAGGTTGACCCAGAAAGGTGCCCAGTTCAGATGGTCGGATGAGTGTGAGGCGAGCTTTTAGAAGCTCAAGGCAGCGCTGACTACGACACCGGTATTGGTTTTGCCCACAGGTTCAGGGCCTTATACAGTCTATTGTGATGCTTCCCGTATTGGGCTTGGTGCAGTATTGCTGCAGGATGGCAGAGTCATAGCCTATGCTTCGAGGCAGTTGAAGATCCACGAGAAGAATTATCCGGTTCATGATCTAGAGTTGCCATCCATTGTTCATGCTTTGAAGATTTGGAGACATTATCTATATGGTGTGACGTGTGAGGTGTACACTGATCACAAGAGTCTTCAGTACTTGTTCAAGCAAAAGGAGTTGAATTTGAGGCAGAGGAGGTGGTTGGAGTTGCTGAAAGATTATGATGTTACTATCTTGTACCACCCGGGGTAGGCCAATGTGGTGGCCCATGCATTGAGTAGGAAGTCCGCCAGCATGGGTAGTGTTGCTTATATCTCGGCCAGCCAAAGGCCGCTTGCTTTGGATGTTCAGGCTTTGGCCAATCTATTTGTGAGGTTGGATATCTCTGAGCCTAGACGAGTGTTAGCTTGCACGGTTTCTAGTTCTTCATTATTGGAGCATATCCGTGATCGGCAGTTTGATGATCCCCATTTGTGTGTCCTGAGAGACATAGTGCAGCGTGGAGGTGCCAAGAGGGTGACCTTAGATGATGATGGTATCTTGAGACTGCAGGGGCGAGTTTGTGTGCCCAATGTTGATGGGATTCGAGAGTTGATCTTAGCGGAGGCCTATAGCTCCCGGTATTCTATTCACCCGAGCGCCGCGAAGATGTATCAGGATCTGAGGCAGCACTATTGGTGGCGCAGAATGAAGAAAGATATTGTTGCATATGTGGCTCGATGTTTGAACTGTCAACAGGTTAATTACGAGCATCAGAGGCCTGGTGGACTATTTCAGAGGATTGAGCTTCCCGAGTGGAAGTGGGAGAGGATTACTATGGATTTTGTTACTGGACTCCCGTTGACCCGGAAGTAGTTTGATGCGATTTTGGTCATTGTTGATAGGCTGACCAAGTCAGCGCATTTTGTTCCTATTGCAACCACTTATTCGTCCGAGAGGTTAGCTGAGATCTAGATCAGAGAGATTGTTCGCCTTCATGGGGTGCCGGTATCTATCATTTCGGACCGGGGTACGCAGTTTACCTCGCGCTTCTGGAGAGCAGTTCAGCGAGAGTTGGGCACCCAGGTTGAGTTGAGCATATCATTCCATCCTCAGACGAACGGACAGTCCGAGCGGACTATTCAGATATTGGAGGATATGCTTTGTGCTTGTGTTATAGACTTTGGAGGTTCGTTGGACCAGTTTTTTTGCCTTTAGCAGAGTTCGCCTACAACAACAGCTACCAGTCCAGCATTCAGATGGCTCCATATGAGGCGTTGTATGGCAGGCGATGTCAGTCCCCAGTGGGATGGTTTGAGCCGGGAGAGGCTCAGTTGTTGGGTACAGATCTAGTTCAGGAGGCCTTGGACAAGGTCAAGATCATTTAGGATAGGCTTCGGACAGCTCAGTCCAGGTGGAAGAGCTATGCAGATCGCAAGGTCAGAGATGTGGCTTTCATGGTTGGTGAGCGAGTATTGCTCCGAGTGTCGCCTATGAAGGGCGTGATGAGATTTGGAAAGAAGGGCAAGCTTAGCCCTAGGTTCATTCGCCCATTTGAGATTCTCGATCGTGTGGGAGAGGTGGCTTATAGGCTTGCCTTGCCGCCTAGCTTGTCAGCCGTGCATCCAGTTTTTCACGTGTCCATGGTTCGGAGGTATCACGACGATCCATCCCACGTGTTAGATTTCAGCACTGTCCAGTTGGACAAGGATCTGTCTTATGAGGAGGAGCCGGTGGCTATGCTAGATCGGCAGGTTCGACAGTTGAGGTCGAAGAGTTTTCCTTCAGTGCGTGTTAAGTGGAGAGGTCAGCCTCCTGAGTCATCCACCTGGGAGTCCGAGTCTGATATGCGGAGCCGTTATCCTCATCTTTTTCCCGACTCAGGTACTTCTTTCTTTTGTCCATTCGAGGACGAACGGTTGTTTTAGAGGTGTAGAATGTGACGACCCGAAGGGGTCATCACCTATTTTTCTCATTCATTCCGCGCTTCCGAGGCCTTGAAAACCTCATTTTAGTCGCCTCGATTTGCGAGCGCAGTCCGGGCGCGTAGCCGGAAAGCCTAAATATGAATTATGTGTGAAAAATAATGAATTTTGATATTAATATGATTAAAGTTTACATTGGTCAATATTTTGGGTAAACGGACCCGGACCCGTGATTGGACGGTTCCGGAGGGCCCGTAGAAAAATATGAGACTCGGGCATATGCCCGGAGTCAAATTCCGAGGTCTACAGCCTGATAAATGAATTTTTCTGTGAAATTGCTTTTCTGAAATTTATCAAGGGAACTGGAAATGAAATTTGATTAAAAGACTGTGGTATCGGGCCCGTATTTTGGTTCCGGCGCCCGGTACAAGTCTTATATATGGTTTAAACACTTTCTGTAAAGTTTGGTTGATATCAGACGTCGTTTGACGTGTTTCGGACTTAAAATGGAAGAAAAACTGATGTTTTATGAAAATTGGGAAGAATTCATGATTTTTTAGGCTTGACCCGTTGTTTTTGATGTATTTTGGCGATTTGATCGCATGGGTAAGTCCGTAGGGTGTTTTTGGAGTTATGTGTATGTTCGGTTTGGATCCCCGAGGGCTCGGGTGAGTTTTGAGTAGGCCCCGGGAGGTCTTAGACTTAGAAATAGCAGATGTTGCAGGTTCAGGGAGTTGTAGGCTCCAGCGCGCCAGCGGTCGCCTTAGCGCGGTCCGCGGTGCGTGCTGCGCGGATGCGGTCGCCTTAGTGCGGTCCGCGGTGGAAGCTGCGCGGCCGCGATCATCCATGTGCGGTCCGCGTAGCTAACTTCAGAGAGCCAGCATTTCCCAGGTCTACCAGCGCGGCCGCGTTCCCCTTTGTGCGGTCCGCACTGGAGAGTTCAGAGAGTGGTATTTGTACAGTTCTACAGCGCGGCCGCGGTCCATTTTTGCGCGGTCCGCGCTGGGTCTTCAGAGGGTATATAAGGTCGGGAATTTCAGTCATTTTTCACTTTTTCAAACCCAAAACATAAGAGGCGATTTTCCAAACGATTCTTCTTCTCCAAAACGATTGGTAAGTGATTTCTAACTCATTTTTTTTACTCCTTAACATTTTTGAACATAATTTCAACTTCAAAACAAAGATTTTAATGGTTTAAATTTGGGAATTTTGGGTAGAATCTAGGTTTTCTAAAATTGGGGGTTTTGGACCTCAATTCGAGGTCCGATTCCAAAATAAATTATATATCTGAGTTCATGGGGGAATGGGTAATCGGGTTTCGGTTCGAACCTCGGATTTTGACCATGTGGGCCCGGGGGCATTTTTGACCTTTAGGGTAAATGGATGCAAAATCTTTAATTAGACATTGGGTTCGATTTGTTTAGCACATATTTATAACGTGAAGTCATTATTGCGTAGATTTGGTTGAGTTGGAGCCGAATTCGAGAGGGAAAGCGATAGTTGAGGATTAAGTGGATTTCAAGGCTTTGAGGTAAGTGTTTGGTTTAACCCTAGCTTGAGGGAATAGGAGTTGAGTCTTGTTTGCCATTTGCTAATTGATCGAGTATGATGTATAGGCATGGTGACGAGTATCTATACATTGGTGTCTAGCATGACCGTGAGTCCTTAAAGGGTGATTATCATGATTTTGTTGTGAATTCCATGTTAATTGAGGGTTTCTATATATTGTAAAGAACATGTGAAAAACATTATAATCATTTGATTTTTCGTGGTGTTTTGGCTTGGTTGTGATACGAATTGAAAAGGTATCTGAGATTATAAAATTCTTGGGAGCATTGGCTCAAGTGATAAAGTGAGTTGTGAAGTAAGAAATGAAAGAAAGCTAATGAGTTATTGGTTATTCCCTTGCCGGGATGTTTTGCTATTTGGTAGACTTTTCTCCCTTGCCGGGATATTGAAATTGTTGTTATTGTTCCCTTGCCGGGATTCCTATTTTGTTTGTCTATTGCCTCGCCCCATTATTTGTGATTGTTGTTTGGGTGAGGACGAGTGATAAAGCGCGAAGGGTGATGTCGTGCACGATTGTGATACGAATACTAATGCACGAAGGAACATTCCATGCCATGATATGATTACTAATGCACGAAGGAACATTCCGTGCCCATGATATGATTACTAATGCACGAAGTGACATTCCGTGCCATGATATGATTACTAATGCACGAAGGAACATTCCGTGCCATCATATGAGTGTTTATGAACGAAGGATCATTCCGTGCCATCATTTTTGTGAGGTAAAGCACGAAGGGTGATGCCGTGCACTTTATATGATTGTGTGGTGAGGATGAGAGTAAAAGCACGAAGGGTGATGCCGTGCACTTATTGCAGTTGCTATGATTTCTTGTTGTTATCAGTTCAAGTGCATTAAATGTCTTATTCCACTATTTCTGTGATCCTTTATGTTGACATTTCCCTTTATCGTGTTACTTGTTATTATTGAACCAAGGTGTCCTTGCGCAACGTTATGTCTTGAATTTATGCCTTAGTTGCTACATGTTTATGTGACTTAATTGCTACGCGACATTCAACGTATTAATTACTAAACTGCCTAATTGCCCCCTTATAATCCATAATTAATTGCTATTTGTCATTATTAGTTTTCCTTAGTGAATCATAAATTTTGTGTACTTGTTGTCTTAGGAACTCGTATTAATTGTTGCGTTTGTTAGAGTAAATTTCCTTTTGGAGGAACTGTTGATTTATTGAAATGGGAGCAGGTCGTACGCCTACCACGAGTGATATTGAAATGGGAGCGGGTGGTACGCCTTCCACGAGATATTGAGAAATGGGATTGGGTTGCACGCCTGCAACAAGATGAGTTGAATATGAAAGTTGCCTTATCTCTTCATTTATTGCTAGAAGTTAAATTGTAGATGTACGCTTTATTATTCCTGAAATTCTATTTCTAACTGTTGCCCCTGAAGCATGCTCCCTTCCCCAGCTTAAATTGTTATTTTTCTTGATACGTCTCTGTTGTACTTGTATATATATCTGCACAGGTTTATTTGGTGGTCTGGTCCTAGCCTCGTCACTACTTCGCCGGGGTTAGGCTAGGCACTTACCAGCACATGGGGTCGGTTGTGCTGATACTACACTCTGTGCTATTTTGCACAGATCCAGGCTTCGGACAACAGCAGCAGTAGTCTGGGAGCAAGCTTTCAGTCCAGCGAGACCCGAGGTAGCCTTGCAGGCGTTCGCAGGCCTTGGCGTCTCCTTTCATCTAGATTCCTGTTTCTTTTATGTATTTCTGGAGATAGTGTCGAGTTTATTTCTTTCAGACCTTTATGTGTAGTATTCTTAGACCGTCTGTTAAGCTATGACACCAGTCTTGGGTAGAGGCTTTGGTTGAGATCTTCCGCATTTTTATTCAGTTTTCTATAATATTGAGACTTCCGCTTATTATTTAATTTCGTTGCTTTTGAATTACTGCCGATAATTGTTAAAAAGGAATTATGTTATTAATGGAAAACAAATTAAATTTGGCTTGCCTAGCTCTCATTAGTAGGCGCCATCACGACTCCCGATGGTGGAAAATTCGGGTCGTGACATCTCTCTTTGTTTATTTGGTCACATAGACTAATTCGTATAATTCGAGTTCGGCTGGGACCCGCAGTTGTGGACCTCGAAAAGTGCCTAACATCTTCTCTTCGAGGTAATTTCGAGCCCTTACCCGATCTTTAGTGACACAAACTAGTCAAACACAATTATTTGTAAATAGGTACCCTAATGCACCTTAAACCCGTTAGGTGGCGACTCTCTCTTTTAACACCTTCCTTAAAAGATTTGTCACGTTTCAAAATCGGATTTCGTGAGAAGAAGGGGCGCGACACCGGCCAATAAGTTTATGCATTGCCTAGACTTGATTGTTGTGTGCAGTACTCAATAGAGCCCTCGTGAGGGGTGAGGGCAAGGTAGAAGAGGCATTGTTCCTGTTAATGAAAAGAATTCAAGCCAAGGGGAAGATTTGTTATTTTGTGGCTTGAATTATTTCCTTGTATTTTTTGGAAACCCATAATCATTATAGGTTTAGGAAAACCCTTTGTCCTAATAGATTTGGGAAAGGAAAACATATAGTCTTTGTCAAATTGGAAAACCTTTCTCTTATAGGTTTGGGACTATTTGGGATCTATAAATAAGGGTTGTAGTTGGGGATTCAACAGATGGTATTGTGATTTCTCATTCATATTGGAAAACTCTCTCTCCTTTTGCCCCTAGAATTAAGCTTAACCGAACCTCATTAAATCATTGTGTTAAATTTTCTTCTCTATTTGCTTGTGTGTGATTATGTGCTAGTTAACCCACGATCTTCCGCAACAATTAGATTTCTAATACTTAGGACTTTCAAAATTAATTAACATTTTGTTTATTAGTTCTTTCTTATTTGACTATATAGAAAGTTTAAATTCAATTAAAACTTTATCTTATATAAACTCCTTTCCTGGTCAATTAACATTCCTCTATCACTAAAATTTTTTATTTCTCATTATTCTCTAGGAGTACTGATAGGTTATGCATCCTGTTATATTTTGATGATCTAACAAACATACTGTTAAGAACCAGATGGAAAACCTGTTCCACATCCTCAAGTACACAAGAACAACAAGTCTCAAGTTGGGGACATGTTTCAACATTTCAGAGTCAAAGAAACAATAGAGGGAATAGATAAACATCAGTTCCCTTGCTGACTGTACCCTTCAATACCCACCGCTAAAGTCGCTACAACTGTTTCTCTGCACACACGCAACCACGCAAACGCTGCTGCAATCACTTTATGGGGAATGACCTTGTACCAAACATGCTTGCATCATTCAAGTGATGTCACTTATGTAATATTAACATGAAGCAAAGGAAAAACATTGCACTCGCACATTCCAGTATTCATCAAGCTTTCTCTCAAGTGTGTCGCAATCTGGCAAGTAACTTTCAAGAGCATCAAGAACAAAGAACAATATAACGAAGGGCCAGCTTCCTGCATCGAGTCATTATATGTCCTTAGTTGTGTCGCACCTTTGTTAAAGTGATTTACTTGTAACTCCTACTTAGCTTAGTTAGAAGTATTGTGTAGGAAACCTTTTGTAAAACCATAAACCTTGTGTTTGTGTTTTGGCTAGAGTTAGTCGAGTTGTAAGCTTTGTAATTGAGTTATTACGAAGGGGCTTGTGATAGAGTTATTACAAGTTAGTAAGGGATTAAGAGGTTAATTCCTAGGTTACAATAGTTTGTAATCTGAAGTTTGCTCAGTAGTAAAGTTGTAATCCAACGAGGGTAGGTCGTGGTTTTTAATCTCGTGAGCTGGGAGTTTTCCACGTAAAACTCTATTGTGTTATTCACTTACAGATCTGTGTGTGTGTTATGTGGGAACTAATAGAGAACCTGGTTCTCTATATAGTTTGGTGAACCCTTAGTTTCTAACAATTGGTATCAGAGCAAGTTCTTTCTATCAAGCTAAAACCTAGAAAAGATCCTCATGGCTGCTCCACCAAACTTTGAAGAAGGTCAATCTAAGGCTAAAGTGGGTACTTGCAAGCAAACATTCTCCAAGACCACCTTAGAAGAGTGTGAGTGCATCGATAAGAAAGGAGGGGTTGGCAGCACTTCCATTATCTCTGAAGTGATTGAAGCTCAGAACATTACCACTGAGGAGATAAGGAAGCTGAAGGCAAGGAATGATATTCTCGAAGGCCAGGCCTAGTGAATAGGTCGAGGACCTGAAGGAGAGGATGCTTAACGAGCAGGTGTCGGCAAATGCTCGAACGGACATCCTCCTTAGAACCCTTGCCTCTTCCTCTGTACCTCCCCCTTCCAGTGCTCCTTAAAATCGTCCCCTTCGCAGTGTCAAGTTCAAGTTGTGTGTTCTTTGTTTTGGTTTCCTGTGTTTGGATATGTTTAGTGGCTGTACCTTTTTGTTATTTTATTTTGTGGGTGATTATGTAACAAATGGAACTGCTCCCTGTTTATTTCCAAAATTAATGAACATCCCGTCCTTTTGTTATGCATTCCTTGCTCTTCGGCTATGTTTTTAGTCATGTTTGTGTGCACACATGTGGCATGAGTTAACCAAACTAGACTTCTTTTTGCTTATTGCTTGATACTAATCTTTTTATGATGCCAAAAGGGGGGAAATAATTGAGGGGGGACAAGAGGGGGAACAAGTTCAGGGGGAATACTGGAACTATGTATGATACTCTAATTCTCAGGGGGAACTCCAGTTACAAGTTTGTCATCATCAAAAAGGGGAAATTGATAGGCTAGCATCATGTTATGTTTTGATGATCTAACAATCTTACTGTTAAGAACCAGTGGGGAACCTGTTCTACATCCTCAAGTACTCAAGAACAACAAGTCTCATGTCGGGGACATGTTTCAACATTTCAGAGTCAAAGAAATAACAAGGGGGGTAGATGAACATCAGTTCCCTTGCTGACTGTACCAGTCAACCCCCATAGCTATAAAGTCACTACAACCGTTTCTTTGCACGCATGCAACAGTGCAAAGAGTGCAGCAATCACTTTATGGGGAATGCCCTTGTACCAAACATGCTTGCATCATTCAAGTGATGTCACTTGTGTAATATTAACATGAAGCAAAGGAAAAACATTGCACTCGCACATTCCAGTATTCATCAAGCTTTCTCTCAAGTGTGTCGCAATCTGGCAAGTAACTTTCAAGAGCATCAAGAACAAAGAACAATATAACGAAGGACCAGCTTCCTGCATTGAGTCATTATATGTCCTTAGTTGTGTTGCACCTTTGTTAAAGTGATTTACTTGTAACTCCTACTTAGCTTAGTTAGAAGCATTGTGTAGGAAACCTTTTGTAAAATCATAAACCTTGTGTTTGTGTTTTGGATAGAGTTAGTCGAGTTGTACGTTTTGTAATAGAGTTATTACAAAGGGGCTTGTGATGGAGTTATTACACGCTAGTGAGAGATAAAGAGGTTAATTCCTAGGTCACAATAGTTTGTAATCTGAAATTTGCTCAGTAGAGAAGTTGAAATCCTACAAGGGTAGGTCGTGATTTTTTATCCCATGAGTTTGGAGTTTTCCACGTAAAACTCTATTTGTGTTATTTTGCTTACTGCTCTGTGTGTGTGTTCTGTAGGAATTAGTAGAGAACCTGGTTCTCTATATAGTTTGGTGGACCCTTAGTTTCTAACAAGTATTTTTTAATAATTTGGTTTTGCATGGAGTTTTAGGAACTTCAACTCCAATGCCAAACTAGGTTTTATCTATAATTGCATGAGTAGATACATTATGACTAGTCAAACCATTAACGTGCATATCGAATCTTATTGACAACGAAGACACACATGTTTATAGCTTTCAAAACTAAAGAAAATCAGAACCAGCTAAATGTTTATGCAATTACATTTGCGTTGCTATTTAAATTGTGATCTTGGTTAACTACGTAGGAGTACATATTTTAAATTTGTAGTCAAAATAGTATTTATGTAATTTAAAAAGTTTATAGTCTTTGAAACGGAGTACCCACGCAACGTTCGTATCCTAAGACTAGTATTTGATAATAGATGGTGGCACCATACTAATCTTGCACTTTCACAATTTTTCTTGTTTTCTGAGTGTAATACATGTCCAGTCATAATTGTATTTCGAATGATTCCCACTCAAAGTCATGAAATAATATTTGATAATGGGTGGTGGCACTATTTTATAGTTTTTGACGGTTGAGTCCCTTACTGAGACGAGTCATGACTAATTCAATTATGAGGCCATGTGCTTTTTGTTGTCTAATTTGTGTTTTACAGAGTACACAACCACTAATTTTTGGACTAGTTGATCTAAAAATTTGTTTTGCTATTAATTCAATGCCTTTTGGCTATATTTGTTTTAACGCGATGCCTTGTTTACTTATATTTGTTTCTTGAGTTGTTAATACCTATCGTTTTTTTTTTTTTTGGGTGTGTACATATAGACCTGAACCAAGACTAAGTTCTTTCTATCTCATTTGAAAAAGAAACTCGCAATGAATGTCCTTGAATTTTCTCTTTCCCTCTTGATTATTATCATATGTTTCACTTATTCTACCTGGTACCTTACAAGTAGATGGTGCAAAAGCTCAGTGCCAACAAATTGGCCTCTCATTGGAATGTTACCTGGGCTTATTCAAAATGCTTATCGTGTCCATGATTTTGCAACTGATGTTCTTATAGAAACTATGGGCACAATTGAGTTCCATGGTCCTGTTCTTGCCAACTTGAACATGTTAATTACCAGTGATCCTGCAAATATCCACCATATTCTTAGTAGAAATTTCTCAAACTATCCAAAGGGGCTTGAGTTACGTAAAATATTCGATATATTAGGAAATGGGATTTTCAATGTTGATTCTGAGCTTTGGGAGTTTCAAAGGAAGACCACAATATCCTTGATGACCAATGCCAAGTTTCAAACTTTATTAGAGAGGAACACGTGGGACACTATTGAAAAAGGGCTTCTACCAATTCTTGATGCCTTTGCTAGACAAGACACCCCATTTGATTTGCAAGATATTTTTCAAAGATACAGTTTCGATGCTATTATCAAATTGTTACTTGACCATAATCCAAGAAGTTTATCCATTGGTTTGCCTCATGTTCCATGCGAAAAGGCATTCAACGACGCTATGTATGCACTTTTATACCGACATATATTGCCAGAAGGTTGTTGGAAAATGCAAAAATGGCTTCAAATTGGTAAAGAAAAGAAGCTCATTCAAGCACAAGAAGCTTTTGATCAATTTCTATATCCTTGCATTTCACGTAAACGAGAAGAATTGATGAACCAAACAATCAAAGACGAGGACTTCAACTTATTCGCTGCCTATGTAAAAGCATACAATCAATGGAACAATCGAGATTCGAGCAATATACAAAAATTTCTGAGGGACACTTTCTTGAATTTGATATTTGCCGGGAGAGACACCACAAGTACAACCCTCACTTGGTTTTTCTGGCTCTTAGCGAAAAATCCCTTAGTAGAGGCAAGGATTAGAGAAGAGATTCAACAACAATTGCATCTAAAAGAAGATGAAAATCTCAACACGGAAAAAACACGAAAATTGGTCTATCTACATGGTGCTCTATGTGAAACTCTCCGGCTATTTCCAACTCTTTCTTTGCAGCGTAAAATTCCACTTGAGTATGACATCCTTCCGAGCGGTCATCGTGTTAGTCCAAACACGAGAATTGTGCTATCGTTCTATACAGTAGGGAGAATGGAGACTATATGGGGAAAAGATTGCTTAGAATTCAAGCCTGAGAGATGGATAACGGAACGAGGAAGCATCAAACATGTACCTTCTTTCAAATTCCCAGCATTTAATGCTGGTCCCAGGCTTTGTATAGGGAAAGAAATGGGATTCATTCAGATGAAAATGGTGGCAGCCACAATCATACAAAATTACCAAGTCCAACTAGTGGAAGGTCAAATCATTTCTCCCAGTTCTTCTATTATCCTTCAAGTAAAAAATGGTCTGAAAGTTAGGCTCGTTAACAGGGTTCCTGTTCAATCCAGCTAAACGTCCATTGATAAACCATATGCGTGTACAATCTTTAACTTTTTAGATAATACGAATGATATTGTTTTCTTTCTTTATCTGCTTGAAGTTTGTTTACTGCGTAGAATATGTCAACACATTGTTATATGTTCGAATAATTGGGACTTGCCACTTTTATGCGATAACATGTTACCGAACATGAAGTAATCTACCCTTCTGTTCTTAGAGCAGGAGCAACAATATTGCTAATTTTTATATAATGCAAATTGTATTTCCATTGTCTTGAAAACAGAGACAAACGGAAAAAGAAAAAGAAAAAGACAAAAAGAAAACAGAGAGAATGGACCTTCAATTCCTGGCCTCACTACTGTTGATACAATCACATCCCACCATAGTCACCATCTAGTAGTCTGTCTAAATCAAGGCCAATTTTTGACAGCTAAAGCCTTGAAGCTTATTAACGGAAAACACCAAAAACAATAAAAAGGAAGATTCAGTGATGTGTGAATTTTGGGGACATTTTGAACCTTTCCTCTCTTCTTCATTTCTTTTGCTTTTTAGAAACAAATCTGCATTTTTTTTACAAACAAAAAAAAAAAATTAACGAAAATACTAATTAATGTTATCTATTGTAAGATTGTATACGGACAAAATCGGGTTTGCCCTTTGTATGACTAGTCGAGACCAGAACACGATAGGCCAAGGTTCAGCCTCGTGTTATATAGAACTATGATGCAAAGTTAGATTGCCGAGCTCGTGACCCAGAGACCGATCAAGATCGAGATCGATCAAGATCCAGGCCGAGCAAGATAGAGATCGAGCGAGATCGAGAGAAGCTTACCGAGCCAAATAACGGAAAGCCGAAATATTAGCAATCGAGAGAGGATCACGGCGGAAATCACGGCACTTATCAAGTAGAGGCCGATTAATTAGCTAATCATGGGATTTCTTACCTCATATAGAATTGTATCAAGAGTACGTTTCCCCTACTATATAAAGGGGGTATGATCATTTGTAAAAGACATCATATCCACGCAATACAAAGCAATATACTGTCATTTTCTAGCTTTCATTATCTAGTTATTTTGTTCATAAGCCAGTTGAAACATTTTTTGTTTAAGGGTGACTGAACTCGAGGACCAAGGCTATTTAATTAATTTGTGGTTTGTACTCACTCTTTTATCGTCAATTTCAATATTAATTTATTCTCCTTAATTTGTACCAAGTTATATCACGCATCCATAAAACCGCGTATAAATTCAATTGTTATCAGATTTTAGGGTAAACGGTTTGGCGCCCACCATGGGGCTAAGGATAATAGTGATTACCTGGTACAAACTTTTGTGACACACACTATTTTACACTTGTTCTTTGAGTATCTTTGATTACAGGACTAAAATAAAATGTCAAACTCTCAGTCAGCACCTCAACACGTTGACAATGATTTCTGCCACCTCGGCAAAAATGATAACATAGCACTAGGGAACGATGTACCCCCGGTTGGCCTCGATGGAGTCCCGGCTGTAGATCCAATCGACGTCATTTCACATGTAGCCATCTATGGAAATTTGGTCATCGACCCCGAAGGCAGCGTCCGTGGGGATGCTCGATCAGTCGCTCAATGCACACGTGGTGGTGAAGATGGCGGGATCAGCCTACGGGTGATCTTTGAGATGTTGCAGGCTCAGCAGGAAGCAATAGCCCAGCTCCAAAACCAAAATCACACACCGAGCAAGGTCGAGCTCGAGCCGTCCCAGGAAGTTGTACACAGGGTTGAATCGGTTTCAAGAAGATCAAGCGAGAAAGAGTCGGAGACCAACCCTGCGATCATGAAGATGCTCGAAGAACTGACAAAGCGAATCGAGTAGGGGGAAAAGAAGACCGAGGCAAACGACAAGAAGATGGAAACTTATAACTCCAGGGTCGATCAAATCCCGGGGGCACCGCCAATATTGGAAGGACTGGATTCCGAAAAACTCGTACAAAAACCTTTCTCCCCGAGTGTCGCGCCCCCTTTTTCCGTCTTGCGGCGGGGTCCGAGTTTCGATATTCATTGGGAACAACTCATTTCCTTTTGGGAATTAGGTATGAGATTTGAAGAGTCGCCACCTAACGGATTTAAGGTACGTTAGGGCACCTAAAGCAAGTAACTCATAAAACCGGTTTGCATTACCAGATGTTGGGTAAGGGCTCGAAATAACCTTGAGGGGAAGGTGCTAGGCACCCCTCGCGGTCCACAACGGTGGGTCTCGGCCGAACTCAAATTATGTGAATTAGTCTTATAAACAGATAAGCAAATTAGACAAATTGATATTATATTTAAAACAAGGAGTAAAGAGGGGTCCTAGGTTTTTTAGCCTATAGGATCACTTCTGTACAATGCTTGTTAATCGTCCCCAAGTTGGGGTGCTACACATAGCATTAGTGCACATGTCATCATATCCTTTACTACCCAATTACCCTCCCCTTAGTGGTTACATAAGCGATTCTAATTAAGCGTACTCTATGCGTGCATTACCCGTCTCTTTCTTATGGCCCTGGAGGTGTTTAGGACATCTAATTAAGGAAGTTCTAGACTCTCCTAAGGTATTTAAAGGAGAAAATCTAAGCGACAAGCAAAAACAAATAGGACATTCACATAGAAGGGGGCAATTAAAGGCTCACTTTTACCTCCTCACACAAGCAGACAATAGCACGTCTCAAACAGCAAGATTTCAAATATTTTAAAGGGTCCTAGAGCAGGATATCTAGGTGAGCATGATAAATAGAATATATGCAGCATTGTGTTAAAGCGAAGCAATAGAGACCTAATCAGTTTGCCTACTGATTTTAAGGCTTGCTGAATCTGGACAAATAACAAAAGCACAGTTTTACAGTTTGCAGGATTTTAGTCGCCCTATAGGCTTGCCTAGGCGTGGATTTGAGATGTCCTATAACATGATATCTAACTGTTAACCAGAATTCTAATAACTAATTTAAAACTAGCAGTTTGAGTTCATTATGCTCTGTAAACATGTTGTCTAGGTGCGGAACATTATAGGACTGGTTTTGTATATGTTTATCTCTATGATATCTGGGCGTTGGGATTGCTTTTCAACTTATTTTTTTATGGACGTAGTAATTACTGATTTTACACGATGTAGGCGTGGTATTAAAGCGAATGTAATACAGTCCTAAAGCATGATTTCTAATGCACATAAGAGAATGAACATGTTTATTAGGCAGGATTAGCAGCTTAGTGACATAATTTCTAAGTGGTCATGATTATACAGAAGTTCAGAATTTTTCAGAACAAACGAATGCGCCTATAAACATGTTTTCTAATATGCCAAATAATCCTAAGAGCATGGTTTCTAATGCAAGTAAATAATCCTAAGAACATGATTTCTAATGCAAAGAACATGATCTCTAACGCAATAAAATGGTCATAATAAACCTAAGGCCAAGATTTCTACCTAGTTTCCCCACAAAAATTATATAAGAATCCCTCCCTTTTACTAATTTTCCCAATACCTGTTTACAAGAATTATTATTACAGACCATATGAATTACAGAAGGAACAAACTATGCTATAGGGAGCCAGAACAGAGGCCGAAAGTGAACCTGAAAATTCAGGCCTTCAAACAATCCAAAATGCCATAATCTTATAGTGTCCAAGAGGAAGTATCCTGGTGCGTCAAAGTTCCCAAGGGCATCAGGGACCCCGGGGAATGCTCACACCAGGATCCTTTTAAATGGAAAACTGGTTATGTGTAGTGTGGAAGGGCCAGCCCCAGTGTGCCAGAGTTCGGAAGAATCTCATGGATTCCTATGTAGTACGCACACTGGAGGGGCGGAATCTTAAGTAATCTAGGAGTAGGAGTGAGAGTGCTTGACATAGTTGGATTAACCTTAGGAAAACGGTATAGAAGTAAAACGCTTAGGAGTGAAAAATACTTTAGGAGTATAAATAGTTTAGAAAACATATTAGGGGTGAAAACATGTTGAAAACATTCTGGGAAAAGAAAGGTTCAACAAACAACAACATCATATTGCCCAAATTCAACTTCAGTTTGTTAATTAACTCTAGGTGAGGACAAACAATTTTGCAGATAGGGATCAGGGGTTGGGAACACAGGAAGCTTCAATCAGAAACACATAAACAGGATACGAGGGAGAGCATATTGAACAACAAGTACATATAACAAGCAGTCGTTGATTGACAACCAACAACCAAATTCATAACATTCATTAGAACATAGACTACTGATTTAGAGTCCTAACAGGAAAGTCATACTTGATGCTAAAGTAGTAATAGACAGTAAAGCACAGAGACTGAATGTAGGAATAGTCATGCTTAGGACAGGGGTCTACTACACAGAATTATTCATGACAATTAAAGTTAATTAGATAACATGAGAGTCTGAGACACAAAATAAGCATGCTGGTTGGAGGAAGTAAACAGGAAACATGGAAGTACTTAAACTAAAGTAAACATGCTGACTAAGACAATAAACAAGAAGAGTGAAACTTAGACATGCTAATCAGGCTGTAAACAGATTTAACTAGGCAGTAGTTACACTAGTACATAAAAGACATAGCCTTAGCAGAAATGAAGCAACAAGGAGCACATAGATTTTAACTTTATAATGACATTGAGGTAGGAACATACCAGTTAAGGAAGCAGAAACAGAAGGTAAAGTAGGTAGGATTGAACAGTCTAGCCTTGGCTTTCAGCCGGCTAGACAAGCAATGAACATAAGTAGAGAGAGAGAGAGATGAGAGAAATTTATGTGTGTGTGTGTTTGAACTATTTTGTCCTCCCTTTGAGAGGTGGAATGAGAGTGTATATATAGAACTTAGGTAGTAGAACAAATAAGGTAAAGAGAATCAGAGTTCAATCAACTAAGGATCAATCAACCAATCACAAAATCAATTTCTATAGGGAAGTTCGGGAAAGACCCCTTTAATTGGGGAATAGTCAATTAAAGGTCAGAACAGGGGTTCAATTAAGGCAATGAATCAAGATCATACCATGTAGGGAGTCAGTAAAAATCTCCAAACTACTGTCGACTAATTAAGGCAAGTAAGAAAAATAAGGAAGCAGGTGACAAATAAGGAAGCCAGTAAAATCCTAGCACACTGATATTAACAGGGCAATTAATAGGAAACAATCGGTAAAAATATTCAAAGAGTACTGATTTCATAGGAAAGAATTATTTGAATCCTTAAATAGAAATCAACCAAGTAAGAATCCCAAAGGGTTCTGATTTTAACAAGAAAGAAGATCGTTCAGATCCTTAACAGAAATCAATCAAGTATAAAAAATTCCACAAAATACTGATTTTAATAGGAAAAATCATTTAGGTCTCTAAATAGAATAAGTTTATACGACTAGCTCACGGAGATAAACACAATATCGAAACAAAATCGAAGAAACCAGTATAACAGACAGAATCGTCTAGGGTTTGAGCATGCATGCGAAAATTAGTCAAGATAGTGAAGAAACAATTAATAAAAACACTGAGAAGTTAGAAAAATCTTTGAAGAAAAGTCTGGGATGAACCCTAATTTTAAAAAGAGTAAACGAAGTCGAAACAATTAATTAAACCAAGAGATTTTTAAAGGAAAACACCCAATAATACTCGAATCACTTCAGATCTATAAAGATCTGAGAAGATTCGAACAGTAGTAAAACTAGGGTTTTCAGAAAATAGTAGTGATGAAGAGAATCGGTCGAAAACTCATGGATTCGTACTAGAAAGAGGAAATACATACTCACAAACCAAAGTGGCCTGAGATAGGCCGGTAAACAAATTTCAAGCCAGAACCAGTTGGATTTCCATGAGATCTTCTCAAGGACTCATGAAATCAACCAGCCAGAGGGTATAGGTGACCGGTGGTGGTCGAAGAATGTACGGAAACACCAAAGGAGGTTCTCGCCGGTGACGGCGATTAGGGTTAGGGTGAGTGGATAGAGAATTGGAGGGGTGAGGGAAACGGGTGACAGCGGAATGAGAAGAATGATTAGGGTTTGGGGTCATTTAGAATAAAAAAGGAAAGAATGAATGGTGGCCGTTGATCTCTATGATCAACGGCCAAGATTAGAGGAGTTTGAGGCCGGGTAGAAGTCTTTAGGGTTTGGTATGGGTAGATTCTGGCCTGGTTTAATTAAATTGGATTGAGGGGATCCGATTTTGGGTATAAATTAGGGACTATTTGTTAAATACCCTTACTAAATAAAATAATTTAAAAATAGCTAATTAAATGATAAAAAATGAATTTCATGCATGGAGGTGATTCAAAATAATTGCTTAATATTATAAAAATAAAAAGCCATTTTTTGTATAGATAACGTTGTGCATATGTAGGGGCTATTTTGCAAAATATGCAATTAAAGTCTTAAAAATGCAAATGTTATTATAAAAATACAATTAAAATATTTGAACACTCATATGAACATAAATGATAATTTAGATGATTAAATCATCATAAAATAATATAAGGGATAGCTTTGAACATTTATGTGATTAAAAAATGCAGAAATAAATGGATATAGGGCCTTTAAAAATTGTAAAAATACTTGTGCATGTTTGTAAATGCATGTACAATATTTGGAAAGTGTGTATGCATATTTTAAAATAAATTAGGGAAAAGTTGGGTATCAACAGCTGCCCCTCTTTACCCGGGAAGGATGAAAGAGTTTTCGGGTAAAGAAATGATGACCGATTTTGACCGAATGGGTGTTTTGAAAAAACAGAGGCCGAACCCTGGTCTCTGAGTTGCCTACATATTTCTGGTTTTAGAGGAATTAGGCCATGTGAAGTCCTGGACCCAACGGTGAATGAAGCCGATGGAAAAGGTTCTTTTGTGAAGTGTAATGTCGGATGGAGTTATGATTGTGAGTTTGGGAGCGTAGCAGATGCATTATAAGGTAGATATCCAAATGGTCGCAGAGTAAGGTGGGTAACTGATGGAAATCGGTTATAATGACATGGTGAGAATGGTATGAGCGGAAATCGGAGAAGGTTGCTCCTGTTTGAAGAACGGTTACCTCCTGGATTACCTGCAAAACTCAAAATACGATGCATGCAAGTATATAGATTACTGCGAGAATTTAAACATGATGCAAATTCCCTTTGGACCATACAAGATTGTCTTTGGACAGTGCAGATGACGTCCTTAGACTATGATTTCCTGGGCCATGAATTATGAGATAGGAGATTCGCAGCCCATGAAATGATGTTCTCGGGCCATGAGGATGGTGCCTCTGAACCATGACGCCTTTGAATAATGATGTGAAAGTATTGAGAGATCCTCAAGCTATGACATGGTGTCTTCAGGCTATGAGGATGATGCCTTCAAACTATGACGCCTTTGGACAGGTTGGCTATATGTCAGCCCATGAAGTGCAGAGATATGATGCTAAAAGTGATAGCAAGACAAAGCTTAGTCTTGTGCGGAGTTTGGGGGCAGATCTTAGCCCGAGGGAAGAAGATAGTGCCAAGATTAGAGCAGTATTTATGCAGGGAGGGACAATGCTTAGTCCCGTGAGAAGGCAGTGCTTATGCAAATACGGAGGCAGGGCTTACCCTCATGCAAGTATGGAGGCAGGGTTTAGCCTCATGCAAGATTTGAGACAGGTCTTAGTCTCATGCAAAGAGAAGGCAATGCTTAGCCTTATGCAGATATGGAGGTAGGGTTTAGCCTCATGCAAGATTTGAGACAAGGCTTAGTCTCATGCAAAGAGAAGGCAATGCTTATAATTATGCAAATATGGAGGCAGGGCTTAGCCTCATGCAAGGTTTGAGACTGGGCTTAGTCTCGTGCAAAGAGAAGGCAATGCTTAGCCTTATGCAAATAGGGAGGCAGGGCTTAGCCTCATGCAAGATTTGAGACAGGGCTTAGTCTCATGCAAGGGAAGGAAGTGCTTAGCCTTATGCAAATATGGAGGCAGGGCTTAGCCTCATGCAAGGGTCGAGACAAGGCTTAGTCTCATGCAAGGGAAGGCAACGCTTAGCCTTATGCAAATATGGAGGCAGGGCTTAGCCTCATGCAAGGGTCGAGACATGTAATGACCCGGCCGGTTATTTTTAGAATTTACGCCCCGATCCCTTATTAACTGTTTTCCCCGTATTTATTTATACTATTTTGAATTGCCGGGATGTTCGGTTTTTAGTTTCGGAGAGTTTTGGGACACTTAGTTCCTAAATGAGAGCTTAAGTGTTGAAAATTTAACCGTAGTCGGAACAGTTTGAAGGCGGCCTCAAAATGGGATTTCGATGGTTCCGTTAGCTCCGTTGGGTGATTTCGGGCTTAGGGGCGTGATCAGATTGTGTTTTGGAGGTCAGTAGCTAATCTAGGCTTGAAAGGCCGAAAGATGGATTTTTGAAGTTTCCGGTTCGGTAGTGAGATTTTGATCCGAGGGTCGGAATGGAATTCCGGAAGTTGGAGTAGCTCCGTAATGTTGAGTGTGACGTTTGTGCAAAATTTGAGGTCATTCGGACGAGGTCTGGTAGACTTTTTGATCGAAAGCGTAAATTTTGAGTTTTTGAAATTCTTAGGCTTGAATTCGATGTTAAATTGGTGTTTCGATGTTGTTTTAGATGTTTTAAGGCTTGGTATAAGTTTGGGCAGTGGTATTACACTTGTTTGTGTCTTTTTTGTGGTCACGGGGGCCTCGGGATGATTTCGGATGGTTGACGGAAGGATTTTCGGAATTTGGAGTTGCAGCTTAGCTGCTGGTACCTGTCATAACCGCACCTGCGGTTTGGGTCCCGCAGGTGCGGAGCCGCAAAAGCGACATTTCAACCGCAGAAGCGGAATTTGGGAAAGCCAGCAGGGACCGCAGAAGCGGGAGATTTCCCGCAGAAGCGGCCCCGCATCTGCGAAGGGTGAAACGCAGGTGCGAAAGCTGGGCTTTAAGTGAAAGTCGTAGATGCGACGAGGTCCTCGCAAAAGCGGGACCGCAGATGCGGTCCCAGGGCCGCAGAAGCGGAATAACTGGACAGAAAAGGGGGCAGAATCGAGGGTTCGTTCAAAAACTTGGAAAATTGATTTGGATGCTCAGGATTGGCAATTTTGAGAGGGATTTCACCTGCGTGTTTTGGGTAAGTGATTCTTAATTGTTTTTGATTATTTCCCCCGTATCTATGCTTAAATTTATCACTAAATTTCGGATTAGAGATGGAAATTGAGGAAAAATTGGAAGATGGTTCTTAGACCTAGAATTCAAATTTTGATGGGGAATTTGACCTTAGATTTTGATAATTTTGGTATGCATGAACTCGTGAGAGTATGAGGATTCCAAAAATATAAATTTTATCCGATTCCGAGACGTGGGCCCGAGGGGCGTTTTGGTTATTTCACCTAATTTCGCGCATTAGCTTAGAATTTAATTGTAGAATTAGCTACTTGAAGTATTATTTACATTATGCAATTGAATTGAATAGATTTGGGCCATTTGGAGTCGAATACTCGTGGCAAGAACGTGGTTTCAAGTTGATTTGAGCTGGTTCGAGGTAAGTGGCTTGTCTAATCTTGTGTGGGGGACATTCCCCTTAGGATTTATATTGTGATAATTGAAATGCCTTGTACGTGAGGTGACGAGTGCGTACTTGTACTAATTGTTGAAAATCCTATTTTTCATTAAAATAGACTTAAATTGTGTTTTTCCTTTCTTGCTTACACTACTTGGAATTTAAGCCTGCTGCTAGCCTAGAGAAGCATGTCTAATTGAATAAATTGCTCTATTTGCTTTAAATGCCCTATTTGTATTACGTGAAGCATGCTAGGTTAGAATTGTTTGTTTTACTTTGGTATGAAGTTGAGCTTAATTGAGTATTCCTTTTGCTGTTATTGTGTGTTTTACTTTGGGACTATGGGAAGGCATTCCTGGAGATCCCCTGTACGTATTTATGATTGAGCTGAGGTGCGGGATACCGAGAGATCCCTGGCACATATATTGAGGATACCAAGAGATCCTCAGGATACCAAGAGATCCCTAGCATATATTGAGGATACCAAGAGATCCTCGGGATACCAAGAGATCCCTAGCATATATTGAGGGTACCAAGAGATCCTCGGGATACCAAGTGATCCCTGGTGTAGATATTGAGGATACTAAGAGATCCTCGGGATACTGAGAGATCCCCGGTTATTATCGTTGTGATTGTTTTAGCCTCTGTGTCAGTTGTAGTTATCCGTATATCCTGTGATACTTTTACTGCTGCACTTATTTATACTGTTCTGTTCTACACTGTCGAACTTTTATCTTATTTAACCTCAGTAGGGCCCTAACCTTCCTCGTCACTACCCGACCGAGGTTAGGCTTGGCACGTACTGAGTACCGCTGTGGTATACTCATGCCCTTCCTGCGCATGTTTTTCACGTGCAGATCCAGGTACTGCGACTCAGACTCATTACGCTCGAGGCGAGGCGTTGTAGAGACTCCGAGGTATATCTGCCGCGTCCGCAGACCGAAGAGTCCCTTTCTACTCTTGCTTTAAGTATTATCCCTTCTGTATTTTTCCTTCTTTGTTAGATATTCTGGTGTTAGATATTATTAGACATTCAAAGGCTTTTGATCATGAGATTTCGGGTTTTGGGAAAAGTGTTAGTATTTGAGAGTTAATATTTGTGTATGCCGAGCGGCACTATTAAACGCAGTTTAATTCACTATTTCGGATTTATCTGTTTTTTTTTCGCAAATTGGTTTATTTTTCCGCATTATTAGGTTTACCTAGTAGTAGGGACTAGGTGCCATCACGATGGTTCCCGGAGGGCGAACCGGAGTCGTGACAAGTTGGTATCAGAGCTCTAGGTTCATAGGAGTCATGAATCACAAGCCGGTTATTTAGAGTCTCGCTGATCGGTACGGAGACGTCTGTACTTATCTACGAGTGGCTATGTAACTGTTAGGAAAGTTCCACTTCATTTGATTTCCTTGTCGTGCGAGATTTTGATATCACAATTCTAAACTTCTGTCTTCTATTCTATCACAGATGGTGAGGACACGCACTACTCGAGATGATCAGGCACTCGTGCCCCCTACTGGAGCCGTCAGAGGACGGGGCCGAGGTAGAGGCCGAGGACGCGCTCGTGGTGCAGCCAGAACACCCACGCGAGCTGTCGCCAAGGTACCACCAGCAGTGCCAGCCGGAGTCCAGACACCTGATACATCTGCTACTACTACTCCAGCACTACAGGAGACTCTGGCACACTTTATGACTATGTACACCACTCTAGCTCAGGCAGGGTTGCTTCCCCTTGCTGCAGCTACATCCCACGCCGGGGGAGGAGCACAGACTCCCGCCGCCCGCACTCCTGAGCAGCGAGTGCATGTTGATCAGGTCCCAGAGGCTATTCCTATTCCTGTACAGTCGGTAGCCCCAACTCAGCCTGAGGAGAGGACAGTAGTTTCAGAGGAGGAACAGAAGAGGCTTGAGAGGTTCAAGAAGTATCAGCCTCTGACATTTAGCGGGCTATCCTCAGAGGATGCCCTTGGACTTCTTGAGGAGTGCTACCGTATCCTCCGTACTATGGGCATATCAGTATCGAGCGGGGTTTGCTTCACTACCTTCTAGCTTCGAGGAGCCGGCTATCAGTGGTGGCGTGCGTTTGAGTTAGACAGTCCGGATAAGGCAGCTTCCCTGACTTGGGCTCAGTTTTCAGATATGTTCACGATGGAGTATGTCCCCGAGAGTCTCAGGGACGCCTGGCACACGGAGTTTGAGCATTTGTGCTAGGGTACTGTGACTATCACGGAGTATGCTGTCCGTTACACCGACTTGGCTAGACATGCACCAGCTTTGGTCTCTATGATCCGCGAGAAGGTTCACCGGTTTATTGAGGGGCTTATTCCTAACATCAGGTATAACATGGCTCGTGACTTAGAGATGGATATTTCTTATCAGCAGGTGGTGAGCATTGCTAGGAGGATAGAGGTTATGCATGCTAGGGATAGAGAGGAGAGGGAGGCCAAGAGGTCTCGAGAGTCGGGTCATTATTCTGGTGCCCGTGCCCCAGCTACAGGTCGTCATGGTAGGGGCTATACGAGTCGCCTGGTTCATTCAGCTCTTCCAGCAGCCAGTGGTATTCCAGCTCTTCCCAGTCCTCAAGAGCCTTATTATGCACCTCCGGTATCTAGTGTGCCTCCTGCACGGGGTACTTCCAGTGACCAGTCCAGCAGACCTGGCCCGAGTCAGTCACAGCCGCCACATCCTCCTAGATCTTGTTTTGAGTGTGGTGACACCCGTCATGTGGTGAGTTATTTCCCTAGACTTTGGGAGGGCTGCACCTCCACAGACTTCTCAGCCGCAGCGCGCCCTGCAGAGTTATCAGGCTATGATCACTGCACCTGTTGCTACCCCACCTGCTCATCCAGCTAGAGGTGGAGGTCGGGGAGGTAGAAGTCGCCCTCGAGGGGGAGGCTAGGCCAGATACTATGCTCTTCCGACCCTTACTAAGGCTGTCGCCTCCGATTCTGTCATCACAGGTACTATCTCAGTCTGTCACAGAGATGCATCGGTTCTATTCGATCCAGGCTCCACTTATTCTTATGTGTCTTCTTATTTTGCTCCGCATTTGGGTGTATCTCGGGATTCTTTGAGTTCCCCTGTTTATGTTTCTACTCCTGTGGGAGATTCTCTTGTTGTGGACCGCATTTATCGGCCGTGTTTGGTTTCTCTTAGTAGTTTTGAGGCCAGAGCCAATTTATTGTTAGTCAGCATGGTTGATTTTGATATTATCTTGGGCATGGACTGGTTGTCGCCCCATTATGCTATTCTTGATTGTCACGCCAAAACCGTGACACTGGCTATGCCAAGTGTACCGCGTGTTGAGTGGAAGGGTGCTTTAGGTCACACTCCCAGTAGAGTTATTTCTTTCCTTAAGGCTCATCGTATGGTTGAAAAAGGGTGTGATGCGTATCTAGCTTATGTGAGAGATGTCAGTATGGATACCCCTTCTGTTGATTCAGTCCCAGTAGTACGGGATTTCTCTGATGTGTTTCCAGCTGATCTTCCGGGCATGCCGCCCGATAGAGATATTGATTTTGGCATTGATCTGTTGCCGAGCACTCAGCCCATTTCTATTCCTCCGTACCGTATGGCTCCTCCTGAGTTAGAGGAGCAGTTTCAGGAATTGCTTGATAAGGCTTTCATTCGGCCCAGTGTATCACTTTGGGGTGGTCCTATCTTATTTGTGAAGAAGAAGGATGGTTCCATGCGTATGTGCATTGATTATCGCCAGTTGAACAAGGTGACAATGAAGAACAGTTATCCTTTGCCTCGTATTGATGACATGTTTGACCAGTTACAGGGTGCTTGTGTGTTTTCTAATATTGACTTGCGTTCGAGCTATCATCACCTGAAGATTCGGGAGCCAGACATCCCGAAGACTACCTTCAGGACTCGGTATGGTCATTACGATTTCCTTGTTATGTCATTTGGGCTGACTAATGCCCCAGCAGCCTTCATGCATTTGATGCACAGTGTTTTTCGGCCATATCTTGACTCATTCGTGATTGTTTTTATTGATGACATTCTGGTATATTCTCGGAGTCGGGAAGATCATGAGCAGCACCTGAGGGTAGTGCTTCAGACATTGAGAGAGAAGAAGCTATATGCTAAGTTCTCGAAATGTGAGTTTTGGTTGGATTCCGTGGCGTTCTTGGGTCACGTGGTCTCGAGTGAGGGTATTCAGGTGGATCCGAAGAAAATGGAGGCTGTGCAGAGTTGGCCCAGACCATCCTCAGCTACAGAGATCCGCAGTTTTCTTGGCTTGGCGGGTTATTACTGTCGATTTGTTCAGGGGTTTTCATCTATTGCAGCACCTATGACCAGACTGACCCAGAAGGGTGCTTTGTTCCAGTGGACGGAAGAGTGCGAGGAAAGCTTTCAGAAGCTCAAGACAGCTTTGACTACAGCCCCAGTTTTGATATTGCCTGCAGAGAGACCTATGGCGATGGATGTTCAGGCCTTACCCAGTCAGTTTGTGAGATTGGACCTTTCGGATCCTAGTCGGGTTCTAGCTTGCGTGGTCTCTCGGTCGTCCTTGTTTGACTGTATCTGGGAGCGTCAGTTTGATGACCCTCATTTGCTTGTCCTCAAGGACAAAGTGTTATATGGCGATGCTCGAGATGTGACTATTGGTGATGACAGGGTATAGAGGATGCAGGGTCGAGTTTGTGTACCCAATGTTGATGGGCTTTGGGAGTTGATTGTAGAGGAGGCCCATAGTTTGCGGTATTCCATTCATCCGGGTGCCGCGAAGATGTATCAGGATTGAGGCAGCACTACTGGTGGAGGCGGATGAAGAAAGATATAGTTGGATTTGTAGCTCGGTGCCTTAATTGTCAGCAGGTGAAGTATGAGCACCAGAGACCGGGTGGATTACTTCAGCAGATAGAGATTCCGGAGTGGAAGTGGGAGCGGATCACCATGGACTTCGTATCTGGGCTCCCACGGACTTTGAGGAAGTTCGATGCCATTTGTGTTATTGTTGATCGGCTGACCAAGTCCGCGCATTTTATTCCTGTGTGTACTACCTATTCCTCAAAGCGGTTGGCGGAGATTTACATCCGGGAGATAGTCCGTCTGCATGGTATTCCAGTCTCTATCATTTCCGACAGAGGTACTCAGTTCACATCACGATTCTGGAGAGCCGTACAACATGAGTTGGGTACTCGGGTGGAGCTGAGCACAACATTTCACCCTTAGATGGACGGACAGTCAGGGTGCACTATTCAGATTCTTGAGGATATGTTCCATGCGTGTGTGATTGAGTTTGGAGGGTCTTGGGATCAGTTCATGCCATTGGCGGAGTTTGCCTACAACAACAGCTATCAGTCCAGCATTCAGATGGCACCGTATGAGGCTTTATATAGTAAGCGGTGTAGATCTCCGGTGGGTTGGTTCTGGCCGGGTGAGGCTAGATTATTGGGCACAGACTTGGTACAGGATGCCTTGGAGAAGGTTAAGGTGATTCAGGATAGACACTATACAGCCCAGTCCAGACAGAAGAGTTATGCGGACCTGAAGGTTCGTGATGTTTCCTATATGGTTGGAGAGCGGGTTCTGCTTCGGGTTTCGCCTATGAAGGGCGTTATGAGATTTGGGAAGAAAGGGAAGCTGAGTTCGAGGTTTATTGGCCCTTTTGAGATTTTGAGGCGTGTTGGGAAGGTTGCCTATGAGCATGCCTTACCTCCCAGCTTGGCAGGAGTTCATCCGGTATTTCATGTCTCGATGCTCCGGAGGTATCACGGTGATCCGTCGCACGTGTTGGATTTCAGTTCAATCCAGTTGGACAAGGATCTATCTTATGCTGAGGAGCCAGTGGCAATATTGGGCAGGCAGGTTAGAAAGCTGAGGTCAAAGAACATCGCATCAATAAAGGTTCAGTGGCGGGGTCAGCCGGTCGAGGAGGCGACCTGGGAGACCGAGCAGGATATGCGCAGCCGGTACCCTCATCTTTTCACTACTTCAGGTATGTCTATATGCTCGTTCGAGGACGAACGAATGTTTAAGTGTGTGAGGATGTAACGACCCGGCCGGTCGTTTTTAGAATTTACACCCCGATCCCCTATTAACTACTTTCCCCGTATTTATTTTTGCTATTTTGAATTGCCGGGATGTTCGGTTTTGAGTTTCGGAGAGTTTTGGGACACTTAGTCCCTAAATGAGAGCTTAAGTGTTGAAAATTTGACCGTAATCGGAACAGTGTGAAGACGGCCTCGAAATGGGATTCCGATGGTTCCGTTAGCTCCGTTGGGTGATTTTGGGCTTAGGGGCGTGATTGGATTGTGTTTTGGAGGTCCGTAACTAGTTTAGGCTTGAAAGGCCGAAAGATGGATTTTTGAAGTTTCCGGTTCGGTAGTGAGATTTTGATCCGTGGGTCGGAATGGAATTCCGGAAGTTGGAGTAGTTTCGTAATGTTGAGTGTGACGTGTGTGCAAATTTGAGGTCATTCGGACGAGGTTTGGTAGACTTTTTGATTGAAAGCGTAAATTTTGAGTTTTTGAAGTTCTTAGGCTTGAATTCGATGTTAAATTGGTATTTCGATGTTGTTTTAGGTGTTTTAAGGCTTGGTATAGGTTTGGGCAGTGGTATTAGACTTGTTTGTGTCTTTTTTTTGAGATCCTGGGGGCCTCGGGATGATTTCGGATGGTTGATGGAAGGATTTTTGGAATTTGGAGTTGCAGCTTAGCCGCTGGTACGTGCCATACCCGCACCTGCGGTTTGGGTCCCGCAGGTGCGGAGCCGTAGAAGCGGCATTTCAACCGCAGAAGCGAAATTTGGGAAAGCCAGCAGGGACCGCAGAAGCGGGAGATTTCCCGCAGAAGCAGCCCCGCATTTGCGAAGGGTGAACCGCAGGTACGAAAGCTGGGCTTTAAGTGAAAGTCGCAGATGCGACAAGGTCCTCGCAGAAGCGGGACCGAAAATGTCGTCCCAGGGCCGCAGAAGCGGAATAACTGGACAGAAAAGGGGGCAGAATCGAGGGTTCGTTCAAAAACTTGGAAAATTGATTTGGGAGCTTAGGATTGGCGATTTTGAGAGGGATTTTCACCTGGGTGTTTTGGGTAAGTGATTCTTACTCGTTTTTGATTGTTTCCCCCGAATCTATGCTTAAATTTATCATTAAATTTCGGATTAGAGATGGAAATTGAGGAAAAATTGGAAGATGGTTCTTAGGCCTAGAATTCAAATTTTGATGGGGAATTTGACCTTAGATTTTGATTATTTTGGTATGCATGAACTCGTGAGAGTATGAGGATTCCAAAAATATAAATTTTACCCAATTCCGAGACGTGGGCCCGAGGGACGTTTTGGTCATTTCACCTAATTTCGCGCATTAGCTTAGAATTTAATTGTAGAATTAGCTACTTGAAGTATTATTTACATTATGCAATTGAATTGAATAGATTTGGGCCATTTGGAGTCGAATACTCATGGCAAGAACGTGGTTTCGGATTGATTTGAGCTGGTTCGAGGTAACTGGCTTGTCTAACCTTGTGTGGGGGACATTCCCCTTAGGATTTATATTGTGATAATTGAAATGCCTTGTACGCGAGGTGACGAGTGCGTACTTGTGCTAATTGTTGAAAATCTAATCGCTGCCGACTCAACACTACACTAAGGTAGGAAGAGCGGGTTGCAACAACTTTTACCCGAATAGTGGTTCGGGATCGAATTTCCACAGGGAGCTAGTAATGGAGTTGTATTGTCTGTTTAGTCTAGAATTGCAGTTGTGCTTCTAATATCACTTCAAACATCCTTGGTTTTGATTTTTATATCTACTATTATAAGTCTAATGATTGAAGCTAAATTATGCTACGGGAATATTGCTAAGTTGTGATTAATATAGAGAAAGGCACTAGGGTCATGGCATTGCCTAGGTGGCTAATTAACGGGTAGTTGCTACAAAGGATAGATCGACATATTTGGGGCTTATGCTATAACAGTTGCACAATTGTACCCACTCTCACACCTCTCGGTAGAGAGAGTGATTTTGCCCAATTGACTCTCTCGAAACTAATTGGGTAGGCCAATTAGACAAGCAACTAGGGTTCAAGTAGGGTGATTACTCTCTCGAGAATTAACCCGTTGACTGGGACTACCATTTCTCATGGGTCCATCCCAATTCCTTGTTGGGTCAATTTTGGGATCATGGACTCTCTTTCTCAAGAAGAGTTAAACCCACAAAGCTAGAATCAGTGTTTGCAACTACCAATCCTTAATTAAAACCTAAAATCAACCCAAATAACAAACACCCAATATCATCCTAACCTTAGATGGCAATACCCATCAATTACCCACAGTAGGGTTGAGCCACAACCCTAGCTAGTGAGTAAAGCTACTCATGCTAGATGCAAAAATTAAAGAAATAGATGAAGAAGTAAATATATTAATTAATTGCATGGTTGAAAATACAATATTGAAGAGTAAGAATGCCAAAAATGGCTAAACTAGGCGTTCTCACGAGCTCAGCAGCTTCAGAAAAACAAAACTTAACCTAAAAACGGAAAAAGGTTCTATTTAAACTGGGATGGAAAAATTGGACAAAAATACCCCTGCGGGGTCAGTGCGGACCGCGCAAACATGACCATGGCCATGCTGGCTCTTGAACTCTTGGCTTCTGCTTCTCTGAAGTTGAGGACCACGGACCGCGTAAAAATGTAGCGCGGCCGCGGTGGAAATTGGCGCGGCCGCACAGAATTGAGCGCGGGCTGCATTGCTTGGAAAGGGTCAAAACTAGGCTCTCTAAATCTCTGCTCCGCGGACCGCGTAAACGTGTAGCGCGGCCGCGGAACCTGACCGCGGACCGCGTTGGACTAACTGCGGCCGCGTAGCCTCCCCTTGAATTTTGCCATTCTCTGAACCTCCTAGTGCGGCCGCGTTCACAGTTGCGCGGTCCGTACTAGGGCCTCTTTTCCTCAACTTCCTTGGTCTTTGACACTGAGCAGGTTTCACTCCTTTCTGAGCCGATATTTGACTTTCGTCGCTTTGTCGATCAAACCTGCAATCAAGTGCAACTTGTGAGCGTTTTGAGACCATTTTGTAGCAATTTTATGACAAAAGCGTAGGCAAGTATGGGCATAAAACACGTTAAAATCCTAACTTATCAAAATCCTATTTTTCATTAAAATAGCCTTAAATTGTGTTTTTCCTTTCTTGCTTACACTACTTGGAATTTATCCTGCTGCTAGCCTAGAGAAGCATGTCTAATTGAATAAATTGCTCTATTTGTTTTAACTGCTCTATTTGTATTACGTGAAGCATGCTAGGTTAGAATTGTTTGTTTTACTTTGGTATGAAGTTGAGCTTAATTGAGTATTCCTTTTGCTGTTATTGTGTGTTTTACTTTGGGACTATGGGAAGGCATTCCGGGAGATCCCCTGTACGTATTTATGATTGAGCTGAGGTGCGGGATACCGAGAGATCCCTGGCACGTATATTGAGGATACCAAGAGATCCTCGAGATACTAACAGATCCCTAGCATATGTTGAGGATACCAAGAGATCCTCGGGATACCAAGAGATACCTAGCATATATTGAGGGTACCAAGAGATCCTCGGGATACCAAGAGATCCCTGGTATAGATATTGAGGATACTAAGAGATCCTTGGGATACTGAGTGATCCCCGGTTATTATCTTTGTGATTGTTTTTGCCTCTGTGTCAGTTGTCGTTATCTTTATATCCTGTGATACTTTTGCTGCTGCACTTATTTATACTATTCTGTTCTACACTGTCGATCTTTTATCTTATTTAACCTCAGTAGGGCCCTGACCTTTCTCGTCACTACCCGACCGAGGTTAGGCTTGGCACTTACTGAGTACCGCTGTGGTGTACTCATGCCCTTCCTGTGCATGTTTTTCATGTGCAGATCCAGGTACTACAACTCAGACTCATTACGCTCGAGGCGAGGCGTTGTAGAGACTCCGAGGTATATCTACCGCATTCGCAGACCGAAGAGTCCCTTTCTACTCTTGCTTTAAGTATTAGCCCTTTTGTATTTTTCCTTCTTTGTTAGATATTCTAGTGTTAGATATTATTAGACATTCAAAGGCTTGTGATCATGAGATTCCGGATTTTGGGAAAAGTGTTAGTGTTTGAGAGTTAATATTTGTGTATGCCGAGCGACACTATTAAATGCAGTTTATTTCACTATTTCGGATTTATCTGTTTTTCTTTTGCAAATTGGTTTATTTTCCGCATTATTAGGCTTACCTAGTCATAGGGACTAGGTGCCGCCACGATGGTTCACGGAGGGCGAATCGGGGTCGTGACAAGACAAGGCTTAGTCTCATGCAAGGGAAGGTAGTGCTTAGCCTCATGCAAGATTTGAGACAAGCTTAGTCTCATGCAAGGAGAAGGCAGTGCTTAGTCTTATGTAGTAAACAAGTAGCAGATAAGAGTAGAATGTATCTTAGTTGGAGATGCATTTGCATCTGGTGGCCTGATTGTTAGGACTTTGATATGTGTATGTTTGCGAATACTTCTGTTATGTTCACCATGCCTGTATCAAAAGAAAAATTGTATGTTTTGTAAGGGGAGGTTGGTTTGTGCCTTCGCCTGCTGGCTTTGCTTCGCTCCGTTCTGGAGGCCTTGTTTGAGCTGCCTTGGGTAACACCTGGCTGTCACGGAAATAAAGTATTCGAAAATATGCACTTATTGATGAAAATAGAGTTATTTTAGAACAGTGAAATATTGAGTACTTTTAAATGAACCAATGACTTTAACACATTTCAGAGACATTGCAGCTTTCTTGTATTAGAATTTTGAGGGTCCTCCTCAAAATTCTGCCGCAGTTTGGTAAATGATCATTCACCATTTGCGTGCAATGAAATTTGCTGAAACTTCTCCGAAATTTTGAGAATCCTTCTCAAAATTCTGTCGCAGTTTCTAACCCGATTGCTGACTGTCTGGCACATGATGGCGTTGGCTGGAATTGCTCCGAAATTTTGAGGGTCCTCCTCAAAATTCTGCCCCAGTTTCTGGTGCTGGGGGAAAATGAAAATTTTATTAAGATATGACCGAACTCACAGGCTGCCTACGTATCCCCTCTTAAATGGGAATCAGGTCAAGCGTAGTTCAATTACATCGTATGAAGGAATGCAAACAGTCTAAACATAGTATCTCTTGACTGCGTCTGAATTGTTTGGTTTTGGACAGACTTCTCCGTCCATTTCTGCAAGTATGAGTGCTCCTCCTGTTAGCACCCGGTGAACCGTGTAAGGACCTTTCCAGTTGGAGAGAATTTCCCTTTGGCTTCATCTTGATGTGGGAAGATCCTTTTCTGCACCAACTATCCTGGTGCGAATTGCCTTGGTTTGACCATTTTGTTTAAAGCTCTGGACATTCTGTTCTGATAAAGCTGATTGTGACATACTGCGTTCATTCTCTTTCCATTTATAAGGGCCAGTTGCTCATAGCGGCTCCTTACCCATTATACATCGCTGAGTTCGGCTTCCTGTATGATTCTTAAAGAAGGAATCTCTACCTCGACTGGAATGACAGCTTCGGTACCATAAACCAGTAAATAGAGAGTTGCCCCAGTTGATGTGCGGACTGTAGTGCGGTACCCCAACAGGGCAAAGGGTAACTTCTCCTGCCATTGTTTGTGGTTTTCTACCATCTTCCTTAGTATCATCTTGATGTTCTTGTTTGCAGCTTCCACAGCTCCATTCATTTGAGGTCTGTATGTTGTAGAGTTTTTGTGCTTGATTTTAAGGTTTCACACATGGCTTTCATCAAGTCACTGTTGAGATTGGCGGCATTATCAGTGATAATGGACTCAGGAACTCCGAATCGGCAAACAATACGATCCTTGACAAAGTCCGCGACAACTTTCTTAGTTATAGCTTTGTAAGATGCTGCCTCTACCCATTTTATGAAGTAGTCAATAGCCACTAAAATAATCTACTTGGTCACAGAAGGACCTTCTCCAGGCTGGATGCTCTTGTCGATCAGATCCCCAGTTCCCACAGGTTCAATAGTAGGAATGCCCTTGCCAAATGTCCTCCTGCATTTCCTTCAGCGTTCTTGCAATCGGTGACTCTCTTCCTCATTTTCCCTTCCAATTAAATTTCCTAATACCCTTTTCACATGATTTTGGTCACTTGATGGGAGATCCCTCCACCAATCTAGCAATATTTATGGTATGTTACTAACCATGCCGAACCGGGGGATTTCGTGCCTCATTTTCTGCAAAAACAAAATATAGTTAGGCCCTTTCCCCCTCCAGATCCGACTATTTATACAACAATGATTAGCATATTGGCACTTGTTTTTCCAAATTAATGCACACAATCGTGGTTGCGTCCGTTGGGATAATGAAAAACCCGATGGACTTTTGGATGAGGCTTGTCTTAAAAGGGTTATTATGTGGACGACATATTAACCCGGCTAGGTTTGACCATGATGCACGTACAATTAATCAGAGTAAGGTTTCTATAGAGGTCTAGAATTGGACCCTCAAGCGGACAACTTGAGGGAGAAAGGCACGGAACCGTCGATTGCACCGTTGATCGACTAGTTTTACCGCAAATACGCCTTTCCACATTTAGTGGGTGATATATATAGAAAGAGTGCAAATACTCATCAAGCGTTGCTATGTGATTGATTACGCATGAGTGGAATATGATGTTGAGCATGATTTATGCAACAATAAATAGCATGTTGTCAAGTATTTGCACGTCTAAAAATGATAAATGCAGTATTTAAATAATTGAAAGACAGTTACAAAAAAAACAAGGAGACACGTCAGTTTTAGGAAACGAAGTAAATGCTTGAGAAATAAGCAATTAAATTCAAGTAAAGGGAAAAGGGAAAGGGTGCACATGTATTAACAGAATAGAGCATGCGTAAGACTAATTCACAAAACAAGTTCGTTATGGTAAGAGCCTAAAAGATATCCCCAACAGAGTCGCCATGCTGGCGCCCCCTTTTTTCGTCTTGCGGCGGGGTCCAGTTTTCGACATTCATTGGGAACAACTCATTTCCTTTTGGGAATTGGGCATGAGATTTAAAGAGTCGCCACCTAACGGATTTAAGGTGCGTTAGGGCACCTAAAGCAAGTAACTCATAAAACCGGTTTGCATTACCAGAGGTCGGGTAAGGGCTCAAAATAACCCTGAGGGGAAGGTGTTAGGCACCCCTCGCGGTCCACAACGGTGGGTCCCGGCCGAACTCAAATTATGTGAATTAGTCTTATAAATAGATAGGCAAATTAGACAAATTGATATTATATTTAAAACATGGAGTAAAGAGGGGTCCTAGGTTTTTTAACCTACAGGATCACTTCTGTACAATGCTTGGTAATTGTCCCATTGGGGTGCTACACATAGAATTAGAGCACAGGTCATCATATCCTTTACTACCCAATTACCCTCCCCTTAGTGGTTACATAAGCAATTCTAATTACACGTACTCTATGCGTGCATTACCCGTCCCTTTCTGATGGCCCTGGAGGTGTTTAGGACCTCTAATTAAGGCAGTTCTAGACTCTCCTAAGGTGTTTAAAGGAAAAAATCTGGGCGACAAGCAAAAACAAATTGGACATTCACATAGAAGGGGGCAATTAAAGGCTCACTTTTACCTGCTCACACAAGCAAACAATAGCACGTCTCAAACAGCAAGATTTCAGATATTTCAAAGGGTCCTAGAGTAGGATATCTAGGTTATCATGACAAATAGAATATATGCAGCATTGTGTTAAAGTGAAGCAATAGAGACCTAATTAGTTTGCCTACTGATTTTAAGGCTTGTTGAATCTGGACAAATAACAAAAGCACAGTTTTATAGTTTGCAGGATTTTAGTCGCCCTACAGACTTGCCTAGGCGTGTATTTGAGATGTCCTATAACATGATATCTAACTGTTAACTAGAATTCTAATAACCTATTTAAAACTAGCAGTTTGAGTTCATTATGCCCTGTAAACATGCTGTCTAGGTGCGGAACATTACAGGACTAGTTTTGTACACATTTATCTCTATGATATCTGGGCGTTGGGACTGCTTTTCAACTTATTTTTTTATGGACGTAGTAATTACTGATTTTACACGATGTAGGCGTGGTAATAAAGCGAATGTAATAATAGTCCTAAAGCATGATTTCTAATGGACATAAGAGAAAGAACATGTTTATTAGGCAGGATTAGCAGCTTAGTGACAGAATTTCTAAGTGGTCATGATTATGCAGAATTTCAGATTTCTCAGAACAAATGAATGCGCCTATAAACATGTTTTCTAATGTGCCAAATAATCCTAAGAGCATGGTTTCTAATGCAAGCAAATAATCCTAAGAACATGATCTCTAATGCAAGCAAATGGTCATAATAAACCTAAGACCATGATTTCTACCCAGTTTTCCCACAAAAATTATATAAGAATCCCTCACTTTTACTAATTTCCCCAATACCTGTTTACAAGAATTATTATTACATACCATATGAATTACAGAAGGAACAAACTATGCTACAGGGAGCCTGAACAGAGGCCCAAAGTGAACCTGGAAATTCCAGGCCTTCAAACAGTCCAAAAATTCCATAATCTCATAGTGTCCAAGAGGAAGTATCCTGGTGCGTCAAAAGTCCCAAGGGCCTTAGTATAAGGCCCAGTGAAAATTTCTACTCAAAACCTGAAAGCTTGTAGTGCCAATTTTCTACTCTTGCCTCTCCATTCACTAAATTAACCCAAAAAGCAGTTAAGTTCCAGTGGTCCGATGCTTGTGAAAGGAGCTTTCAGGATTTGAAATCAAGATTGATTACAGCACCGGTATTAACCCTGCCCGAGGGTACACAAAGATTTGTGGTGTATTGCGATGCTTCAAGGATCGGTCTTGGGTGTGTGTTAATGCAAACGGCAAGGTTATAGCTTACGCTTCTAGGCAACTCAAGAATCATGAGAAGAACTATCCAACCCATGACTTAGAGCTTGCGACAGTGGTGTTTGCGCTAAAGATTTGGCGACATTATCTGTATGGGGTCCATGTGGATGTATTTACGGACCACAAGAGCCTTGAATATATTTTCAGGCAAAAGGAGTTGAATCTGAGACAAAGAAGATGGCTAGAGTTACTTAAGGAATATGACATTGATATTCTCTATCACCCGGGAAAGGCTAATGTTGTGGCGGACGCTCTTAGTCGAAAATCTATGGGAAGTTTGGCTCATTTGAAGGCGTATCAAAGGCCGTTGGCCCAGGAGGTTCATCAATTGGCTAGTTTGGGAGTTCGCCTTGCGGACTCTAATGAAGGAGGGATAATTGTGTAGAATAGGGCTGAATCGTCGCTTGTGGCGGAGGTGAAAGAGAAGCAATTCAACGATCCATTATTAGCACAACTGAAAGAGGGGATTCATAAACACAAGACCACAGCTTTTTCCTTTGGCATGGATGATGGTACCCTACGGTACAAAGGCCACCTATGTATATCGGATATTGACGGTCTTCGGGAAAGGATCATGGCAGAAGCTCACACTTCCAGGTATTCTGTGCACCCAGGTTCTACAAAAATGTATCACGATCTCAAGGAAGTTTATTGGTGGAACAACATGAAAAAGGAGGTGGCGAACTTTGTGGCAAGTGTCCGAACAGTCAAAAAGTGAAGGTCGAACATCAAAGGCTCAGTGGATTGGCTCAAAGCATAGAAATTCCAATGTTGAAATGGGAGATGATCAACATGGATTTTGTGGTAGGGTTACCGCGCACTCCGCGCAAGTTCGACTCAATTTGGGTGATCGTTGATCGACTCACGAAATCAGCGCACTTCTTGCTAGTCAAATCTACCGACACAGCGGAATAGTATGCTCAGTTGTATATCAAGGAAATAGTTAGGTTTCATGGTACTCCAGTCTCAATCATTTCAGATCGAGGGGCCCAGTTCACGGCCAACTTTTGGAAGAAATTTCAGCAAGGTTTGGGCACGCAGGTAAATCTTAGCACGACTTTTCACCCTCAGACCGACGGGCAAGCAGAGCGGACTATGCCGACGCTCGAGGACATGTTGCGTGCTTGTGTTCTTGATTTCAAGGGTAGCTGGGATGATCATTTGCCGCTCTTAGAGTTTGCTTATAACAACAGCTTCCATGCTAGTATCCAGATGGCGCCATTTGAGGCATTGTATGGTAGGAGATGGAGGTCTCCCATTGGGTGGTTCGAGGTTGGAGAAGCTGAATTCATAGGGCCGGACCTCGTGCATCAGGCTATAGAGAAAGTCAATATTATTAAGGAGAGGTTGAAAACTACTCAGAGTCGCCAAAAGTCTTATTCGGACGTTCATCGCAGGGATTTGGAGTTCAAGGAAGATGATTGGGTATTTTTGAAGGTTTCCCCCATAAAGGGTATCATGCGGTTTGAAAAGAAAGGAAAATTGAGTCCATGGTATGTCGGACCGTACAGAATCATTTAGAGGATTGGTCAGGTGGCATACAAGCTCGAGCTGCCACCCGAGATATCATTAGTACACCTAGTCTTCCATGTGTCTATGTTGAAGAACTTAGTGGGAGATCCGTCCACTATTGTGCCAGTTGAAACTATTGAGGTTAATGAAGAACTGTCATATGAAGAAGTTCCAGTTGCCATTCTTGACAGGAAGTCCGAAAATTGAGAAATAAGGAAATTGCCTCCGTAAAAGTGTTATGGCGGAACCAGCAGGTTGAGGAAGCCACTTGGGAAGCCGAGGAAGAAATGAGAAGGAAGTACCCACATTTGTTTGTATAGCCATGTAATAGCTTTTATGCATATGGTTCCTATGAACTCTGTATCCTTTGATTTGATCTATGTAAAACTGTCCTGTTTCGTTTTGGGTATATGATTGCCTATGCGGCCATGTTTAGTATTGTACAGGTTGTGTTATGTCTATGGATTATGTATATGCTGTTAGATTATGTTTCTGGGGCTCTCTGATAGGTGGATAGGCCTAGGTACAAAGGAAACTCTGGTAAAATTTTTGGAAATTTAGGGAGTTAGCCAACTTTGGGGCTGTTGATACGTTTCATGTTATGAAAAGCTGAGGTTGCATAAAGATTGCTAATGAGTGAACCTTGATCCTCATTCGAGGACGAATGATCCTAAGCGGGGGAGGATGTAAGGCCCCGTGAAAATTTCTACTCAAAACCCGAAAGCTCATAGTGCCAAGCTAGGAATATGTGTTAGAAATTTGTAGAATTCTTCGCGGCGAGCAAGCTCGCCACGGTTCGGACCCTTTGGACTGATCTATGCATTAAAAATTAAGGAATAATGTTTTCTAGAAAAGTGTGTTTATGCGGTCCATTATGCGGTCGCATAATAGCTATGCGGACCGCATAGTCACCGCAGAGTCAAACAGTTTGATGGTTAATTTTGAGGTCAACTATGCGGCCCATTATGCGATCGCATAACCAATATGCGGGCCGCATAGTCATCGCATAATCCCCTTGGAATTTTGCGAGGGGCAGTTCTGCGTTGCATTATGCGACCGCAGAACATGTATGCGGACCGCATTCTTGTCGCATACCCGGACAGTTTGTTCAGGTTTTTGAAGCCATTTTTGCAGTCCCTTTTGCAGGCCGCTTGTCCATTATGTGATCGCATATGCGATCACAGATTGTGTTGGGTCTCCTATTTTCTAACTTTTAAAACCCGACCCCATCCCATTAAAAACACCCCATTAGACCCCTTTTATGTTATTTTACTGCAAATAGAGTGAGAGAGGAAGTTCTAGAGAAAGGGAGAGTGATCTTCATCAAGTCCCCACCCAATTCTTGTCTAAACCCTTGAAGTATTTCAAGTACAGCTGCTAGGCCTTCACCCCAAGAGATTGAAGTTGCTAAGAGTTCCGGAATTTTGTAAGAATTTAAGGAAGGCTCTATTGAGGTATGTATGGCTATAACCCCTCTTTTTAGAAATTGAGACCCGTTGGTATTTGTGTAAATGCGGTAAGATTAAAGTTGGATTGAGGTATTGATTGTTATTTCACATGAATTGGTGTTGCAACTTTATATACGTGAAAGGTGTGTCTCAATATGATCGATGTGCTATTCTTGATAATTTAAAAAGGTGCGAAAAATATGAATCATGTATTGAAATGCTTAGACCTCAAATCAAGATTGAAACTGCGATTGTTGTGCCATCTATGTGAGATCATATCTATGCTTTCAACTTAAATTGCTCTTGTGTGTACCTATTATCCTAAATTGCAAAGCTAACATTGAAATTGGAAATGATGTGAAATGTGGCCTAGTGCCAAGAATTATGTGATAATTGTGGCCCCAAGTGCCTATGAATTGATATATGTGAAATAAAGATTGAAACGAGATGATTAATGAGAAAGGAACAATGCCTTGGTAAGGCGGCCTAGCCGATCGGGCTGTGATCGGACGCCATGCTGCACACATGGTGGTATTGTGCTGATATTGAATTCCGGAAAGGAGAATGAGATTGTGATTGAGGTATATGTCTCAAACGAGGCAACCTAGCCGATCAGGTCGTGATCGGACTACGCTCAAGATAGCGGTGGTATTGCGGACAATGATGAACAGTATGAAATGCCCCAAACTAAAAGCTATGAAAAAATGATGTGAAAGTTATATGATTCTTTTATTTGATGATGTGGTGATCATTTAAAGATTTTGAGTTATACTTGTGGTTTCCTTATTCTTGTATGATAGTTCTTTATAACTAGATGGTGTTTAGTTATACATACTAGTACTATTCCATGGTACTAACGTCCCTTTTGCCGGGGGCGCTATATTTTTTAATGAATGTAGGTGGCTCCATAGCGGATAGAGCCGAACGCGCGTAGCGGAGTTTCCTCCTCTCAAAGTCTTGGTGAGCCCCTTTTTCCTTCAAGGGGTTATGTTGTACATCTTTTGTTGTAGACTTTCACTTTTGAGGTATAGCCGGGGCCTTATTGCCGGCGTTATCATAATTGTCTTTTGTATCCATAGAGGCTCCGTAGACGTTTGTGTGGGTTATGTACGGGTGTTGGATGGATCAATGAATTGTGTTGTAACTCTATACCCTAGTTCTTCTAAACTATAACTGTATGAAATCTTGGAAACTTAGCCATGATTTAAGATTTGTGATATAAAAATGAATTAACAATGTGAATGTTCGATTTTTGCTATTGTCTAAATAAACGAAAGCATGGTTTCCTTAATCATATTGAGTTGGGTAGAAAGTGTTAAAAAGGCTTGCTAAGTTGGGTTCACTCGATTGAGCATCGGTCGCGCCTCCCGAGGTTGGGGCGTGACACTCAGGGACCCCGGGGAATGATCACACCAGGATACTTTTAAATGGAGAAGTGGTTATGTGCAGTGTGGAAGGGTCATCCCTAGTGTGCCAGAGTTCGGAGGAATCTCATGGATTCCTAGGCAGTACGCACACTGGAGGGGCAGAATCTTAAGTAATCTAGGAGTAGGAGTGAGAGTGCTTGACATAGTTGGAATAACCTTAGGAAAACAGTATAGAACTAAAACGCTTAGGAGTGAAAAATAATTTAGGAGTATAAATAGTTTAGAAAACATATTAGGGGTGAAAACATGTTGAAAACATTCTGGGAAAAGAAAGGTTCAACTTCAGTTTGTTAATTAACTCTCGGTGAGGACAAGCAATTTTGCAGATAGGGATCAGGGGTTGGCAACACAGGAAGCTTTAATCAGAACCACATTAACAGGATATGAGGGAGAGCATATTGAACAACAAGTACATAGAACAAGTAGGGGTTGGTTGACAACCAACAACCAAATTCATAGCATTCATTAGAACATAGACTACTGATTTAGAGTCCTAACAGGAAAGCCATACTTGATGCTAATGTAGTAATAGATAGTAAAGCACAGAGACTGAATGTAGGAATAGTCATGATGAGGACAGGGGTCTACTGCACAGAATTATTCATGCCAATTAAAGTTAATTAGATAACATGAGAGTCTGGGACACAAAATAAGTATGCTGGTTGGAGGAAGTAAACAGGAAAGGTTGAAGTACTTAAACTAAAGTAAACATGCTGACTAAGACAATAAACAAGAAAAGTGAAACTTAGACATGCTGATCAGGCAGTAAACAGAGTTAACTAGGCAGTAGTTACACTAGTACATAAAAGACATAGCCTTAGCAGAAACGAAGCAACAAGGAGCACAAAGATTTTAACTTCATAATGACATTGAGGTAGGAACATTTCAGTTATGGAAGCAGAAACAGAAGGTAAAGTAGGCAGGATTCAACAGTCTAGCCTTGGCTTTCAGCCGGCTAGACATGCAATGAACACAAGTAGAGAGAGATGAGATAAAGTTATGTGTGTGTGTGTGTTTGAACTATTTTGTCCTCACTTTGAGAGGCGGAATGAGAGTGTATATATATCACTTAGGGAGTAGAACAAATAAGATAAAGAGAATCAGAGTTCAATCAATTAAGGATCAATCTACCAATCACAGAATCAATTTCTATAGGGAAGTCCATAAAAGACCCCTTTAATTGGGGAATAGTCAATTAACGGTCATAACAGGGGGTTCAATCAAGGCAATGAATCAGATCATACCATGTAGGGAGTCGGTAAAAATTCCCAAACTACTGTCGACTAATTAAGGCAAGTAAGAAAAATAGGGAAGTAGGTGACAAATAAGGAAGCCAGTAAAATCCCAGCACACTGATCTTAACAGGGCAATTAATAGGAAACAATCGGTAAAAATCTTCAAAGAGTACTGATTTCATAGGAAATAATTATTTAAATCCTTAAATAGAAATCAACCAAGTAAGAATCCCAAAGGGTTCTGATTTTAACAAGAAAGAAGATCGTTTAGATCCTTAACAGAAATCAATCAAGTAAAGAAAATTCCACAAAATACTGATTTTAACAGGAAAAATCATTTAGGTCTCTAAATAGAATAAGTTAATACGACTGGCTCACAGAGATAAACACAACATCGAAACAAAATCGAAGAAATCAGTATAACACACAGAATCATCTAGGGTTTGAGCGTGCATGCGAAAATTAGTCAAGATAGTGATGAAACAATTAATAAAACACTGAGAAGTTAGAAAAATCTTTGAAGAAAAGTCTGGGATGAACCCTAATTTCAGAAAGAGTAAATGAAGTCGAAACAATTAATTAAACCAAGAGATTTTTAAAGGAAAACACCCAATAATACTCGAATCACTTAATATCTATAAAGATCTGAGAAGATTCGAACAGTAGTGAAACTAGGGTTTTCAAAAAATAGTATAGAGGAAGAGAATCGGTCGAAAACTCATGGATTCGTACTAGAAAGAGGAAATCCATACTCACAAACGAAAGTGGCTTGAGACAGGCCATTAAACAACTTTCAAGCCAGAACAGGTTGGATTTCCATGAGATATTCTCAAGGACTCATGAAATCAAATAGCCAGAGGGTATAGGAGACCGGTGGCGGTCGGAGAATGCACGGAAACAACATAGAAGGGAGGTTCTCGCCGGCGACAGCGATTAGGGTTAGGGTGAGTGGAGAGAGAATTGGAGGGGTGAGGGAACGGGTGACGACGGAATGAGAAGAATGATTAGGGTTTGGGGTCATTTGGGATAAAAAAGGAAAGAATAAATGGTGGTCGTTGATCTCTGTGATCAACGACCAAGATTAGAGGGGTTTGGGTCCGGGTAGAAGTCTTTAGGGTTTGGGCTAGGTAGATTTGGGCCTGGTTTAATTAAATTGGATTGGGGGATCCGATTTTGGGTATAAATTAGGGGCTATTTATTAAGTACCCATTTTACTAAATAAAATAATTTAAAAATAGCTAATTAAATGATAAAAAAAAGTTTTTCATGCATGGAGGTGATTTAAAATAATTGCTTAATATTATAAAAATAAAAAAAAGCCATTTTTTGCATAGATAACGTATTTATGCATAAGTAGGGGCTATTTTGCAAAATATGCAATTAAAGTCTTAAAAATGCAATTAAAATATTTTAACACTCATATGAACATAAATGATGAATTTAGATGATTAAATCATCATAAAATAATATGAGGGATAGCTTTGAACATTTATGTGATTAAAAAATACCGAAATAAATGGATTTAGGGCCTTTAAAAATTGTAGAAAAAATTGTAAAAATACTTGTGCATGTTTGTAAATGCATGTACAATATTTTGAAAGTGTGTATGCACATTTCAAAATATATGAGGGAAAAATTGGGTATCAACACCGAGCGCGGCTCTAAAACCAATCCCAAGGAAGTTCCGCATGCTCGAGATTCGTAAGTATAATGGAAGGACCGATCCAAACGAGCATGTCACCTCTTACACGTGTACTAACAAAGGGAATGATCTAGAAGATGACGACATCGAATCCATCTTGCTAAAGAAGTTCGGGGAGAACCTGTCAAAGGGTGTTATGATATAGTACCATAATTTACCACCTAAGTCTATCGACTCATTTGTTATGCTTGCAGATTCTTTCGTAAAGGCACATGTCGGGGCCATCAAGGTCGAAACCAGAAAGTCAGACCTTTTCAAGGTAAGGCAGGAGGACAACGGAATGCTCAAAGAATTCGTGTCTCAATTCCAAATGGAACGGTTGGACTTTTCGCCAATCGTTGATGATTGGGTCGTTCAACCTTTCACTCAAGGGCTCAACGTTCGAAGCTTAGTGGCTTCGCAACAATTGAAGCAGAATTTGATAGAATACCAACTTTTACTTGAGTCGATATACATAATCGGTATCAATCAAATATCAGGGTTGGGAACCATCAACTTGGGTCTCCTTCAAGGTCCGTTTAACCTATCAGACCCATCTTTAGAATCAAGAAGGGTATTGACTGAGAACTAAGGTCGAACAGGGATCGATATCAGCTATATAATGAAGATCGCTGGAGCAGCGGATCTGGGTGAATTTCTGCACGAAATGAAAGGAGAAATGATCTAGGTCAAAGCTCTTGAGGACTCATGAGCAAGACGTCTTCGAAAAACCTATTGGACCCAAAGAGGCACCACGATTGTCAGAGTATAACTTTAATGTTGATACGGCTGCCATCGTATCGGCTATCAGGCGCATCAAGGAAACCAAGTGGCCTCTACCTTTGCAAATTGATCCAACACAAAGGGATCCCAACCAAATACGCAAATATAATGGCACACATGGCCACAAGACGGAGGATTGTCGATAATTGAGGGAAGAGGTAGCTCGGCTGTTCAACAACGGTCACCTTTGAGAATTTGTGAGTGACCGAGCTAAAAATCATTTCAGAAACAGGGACTCCAACAAGCAAAATGAACAAGACGAGCCCCAGCATGTTATCCATATGAACATTGGAGGGTTAATGTTCCTCAAGATCCGATGATAAAACGCAACAAAATGTCAATCACAAGGAAAAAATGGACTCGCGATTACCTACCAGAAGGGACTCTATCTTTCAACGACGAAGATGTAGAAGGAATCATGCAACCCCATAATAATGCACTGGTAATTTCTGTACTTCTGAATAAAACTAGAGTTAAATGTATGCTAATTGATCCAGGTAGCTCGGCCAACATTATTCGATCAAGAGTCATAGAACAACTCGGCCTACAGGACCAGATCGTACCTGCGGTCGAAGTGCTAAACGGATTCAACATGGCTTGCGAAACTACTAAGGGAGAAATAACGTTGGCGGTCAACCTAGCTGGTACAACCCAGGAAACCGAATTTTCTGTGATCGAGGGGGACATGAGATAAACGTCCTATTCGGAAGACCATGGATTCACAACATAAGGGTCGTACCCTCAACCCTTCACCAGGTATTAAAATTTCCAACACAAGAGGGGATAAAGACGGTCTACGGGGAACAACCCGCCGCAAAGGAGATGTTTGTCGTCTATGAAGTAATTCTGATATCAACACTCTCATTGACAAAGGACTCAGGTTCAAAAGCAAAACAGGAAGCCAAATAGCAATCATCAATGTCAGCCTCGACCCGACCGGACAAGCAATGGATTGATAAAGATGACGATTATGGGGCTCCCCGATCCTTTATAGCCCCCGATGATTCCAATGCTACCAAATCAACGGTCGAAGAGCTGGAGCAGGTCGTGCTGATCGAACATCTGCCCGATCGAAAGGTATACCTAGGCACGGGGTTAACTCCCGAGCTCAGGAAAAAACTCATTCAATTTCTTAAAGCTAATGTGGATTGTTTTACTTGGTCCCATCTAGATATGACATGGATCCCACCAGAGATCACTACTCACAAGTTGAGCTTGGACCCAAAATTCCATCGGTAAAGCAAAAAAGAAGACACCAGTCCGAGATCAAGCACGCCTTCATCAAAGACGAAGTAACTAATCCCTTTAAAATAGGGTCCATCCGGGAGGTCAAATACCCGGAATGGTTAGCAAACGTAGTAGTAGTTCCTATAAAAGGGAACAAATTGAGAATGTGTGTGGATTATAAAGATTTCCATAAGGCATGCCCCAAATTCTTTCCTTTTGCCTAACATCGACTGCATGATCGATGCCACAGCCGTCCACGAGATTCTCAATTTTCTCGATGCCTATTCCGGGTACAACCAAATACGGATGAACCAGGGTGACCAAGAAAAAACCTCTTTCATTGCTAAGTATGGCATATACTACTATATGTAATGCCATTTGGATTAAAAAATGATGGTGCCACTTACCAACGACTAGTAAACCGAATGTTCGAAGGATAAATAGGGAAAACCGTGGAAGTTTATATTGATGATATGTTAGTTAAGTTCCTGCGAGCAGAGGACCATTTAAACTATTTCCAAGAAACCTTACGTATATTGAAGAAATACAACATGAAGCTGAATCCAGGAAAGTGTGCGTTCAGGGTCGGGTCCGGTAAATTTCTCAGATTCATGGTATCCAATCGAAGGATCGAGATCAACCCCACAAGATCAAAGCTATCAAGGATATCACGGTAGTGGATAATGTGAAGACTGTACAAAGGCTAACCAGGCGCATTGCAGCCCTAGGGCGATTCATCTTGAGGTCATCCAATAAAAGCCATCGATTTTTCTCGTTACTAAAAAAGAAAAAACACTTCACATGGACCCTGGAATGCCAACGGGCCTTAGAAGAACTTAAGCGATACTTATCGAGCCCGTCATTGATTCACACGCCAAGAGCAGATGAACGACTATACATGTATCTAGCAGTATCAGAAATAGCGATAAGTGGAGTCCTAGTCCGGGAAGAACAAGGTACAAAATTTTCGATTTATTATGTTAGTAGGACCTTAGGTGAGGCCGAAACTAGATACCCTCGCCTAGAAAAATTGGCACTCGCCCTGCTAAGTGCCTCTAGAAAATAGAAATCATATTTTTAGTGCCATCCTATATGTGTTGTGACAACCTACCCTTTACGAAATATAATGCATAAATCCGAACTCTCGGGGCGATTGGCCAAAAAGGCCGTGGAAATTAGCGGGTACGATATCGAATATCAACCCCGAACAGCCATTAAATCCCAAATTTTGGCAGATTTCGTAGCTGACTTTATGCCGGCCCTAATACCCAAAGTCGAGAGAGAGTTGTTGATAAACTCGGGAACGCCTTCGAGAATCTGGAGCCTTCTTACAGACGGTTCCTCGAACGTAAAGGGGTCAGGACTTTGCATCGTTCTGAAGCCACCCACATGCAATATAGTTAGACAATCTATTTGAACTATAAAATTGACTAACAACGAGGTCGAATATAAGGCCATGATTGCAGATCTGAACTGGCCAAAAGCTTGGGGGCGGAGGTGATCGAAGCTAAGTGTGACTCCCTCCTTGTAGTAAACCAAGTTAATGGAACGTTCGAAGAGTGGAATTTGCAGCACGTGACTCGAGATCAAAATAGTGAGGTCGATGCCCTTGTGAACTTAGGTTCATCAGTCGAAGATAACGAGCTCAACTCGGGGGCAATCGTACAGCTTATGAGGTCGGTAGTAGACGAAGGTGACGCTAAAATAAACTCCACAAGATTAACTTGGTGTTGGAGAAATAAATATGTAGATTATTTGAAGACCGGGAAAATTTCCTCAGATCCTAAGGAATCGAGGGCCCTGCGTACAAAGGCAGCCTGATTTAGCTTGTCCGAGGATGGAACCTTGCTCAAGAGAATGTTCGAAGTCCCGCTAGCAATATGTCTAGGATCGGGAGATACCGAGTACGTTTTGAGGTAAGTCCACGAAGGTACCTGCGGGAACCACTCAAGAGCCGAATCATTGGTTCGAAAGGTAACCAGAGCTGGCTATTACTGGATCAATATGGAAAAAGATGCTAAGGTATTCGTGCAAAAATGTGATAAGTGCCAAAGACATGCTCCAGCGATTCATCAACACGGGGAGCTGCTGCATTATGTTCTATTATCGTGGCCGTTCATGAATTGGGGGATGGACATCATCGACCCTCTTCCATCAGTGCCAGGTAAGGCTTAATTTGTTTTATTTATGACTGACTATTTCTCTAAGTAGGTTGAAGCACATTCATACGAGAAGGTTAGGGAGAAGGAAGTCATCGACTTCAATTGGGACCACATCATATGTCGGTGCGGGATACCATCCGAAATTGCATATGATAACAAAGAACAGTTTATCGGCAGTAAAGTGACTAAATTTCTTGAAGACCATAAGATCAAAAGAATCTTATCAACACCTTATCACCCTAGTAGGAACGGACAAGCCAAATCAACCAACATAACCATAATCCCAAACCTTAATAAAAGGTTGACTGACGCTAAGGAAAAATGGAAAGAGATCCTGCCCAAAGTTCTTTGGGCATATCGCACAACTTCGAAGTCCTGTACCGGGGCTACCCCATTCTCATTAGTTTATGGCGCTGAGGCTCTAATATCGGTCGAAGTCGGGGAGCCGAGTATTAGATTCCGATAGGCAACAAAGGAACCGAATGACGAGTCCATGAATACAAGTCTGGAGCTATTGGATGAAAGGCGTGAAGCTGCCCTTGTTCGATTGGCCTCCCAAAAGCAACGGATCGAAACGTATTACAATCGAAGGGCCAACCTCCGATACTTCATTGTCGGGGACATAGTACTAAGGAAGGTCACATTAAACACCCGAAATCCAAACATAGGTAAATTGGTCCGAACTGGAAAGGGCCAAACCGGATTCTCGAGATCACAAGGAAAGGGTCCTATAAGCTCAGAATGATAAACGGAGAACAACTACCGAACAATTAGAATGTAACTCATCTTAAACGATATTACTGCTAAGGTACGACCCTATCTCATTTCTTTCCATTTTCGTACTAACACTTGCATGTGGTCGATGAGGAGCGGCACGAAGTTTTTAGGTCTGAAAGCACGCATTGCACTCTTTTTCCCTTGAACTATTTTTGTCCCAATTAGGTTTTTTGGCAAGGTTTTTGACGAGGCAACAGTGGATCGTGCTAACTTAGAATTAAAGGTCGACCATGAATCGGTGTTGAGAATAACATTAACGATATCCGAGGTTCCTCTATAATCGACCTCGAATACTGGGGGGCGTTACCCTTGATATCAACCTTTTGCGAGGAAATAACTTTGTAATAGAAGGGTCTTGATATTTAAGATTTGTTGTAAGGGCCAAACGGTCAAAACGAACCGTGCCCACATAGGTTGCTCGAGCCCTGGCATAAAACATATACGCGTGTATAACTATTTCTTCACAAGAATAAAGAGAAGTACTTTTCTTGCAATTATCTTATGTCCTAGAAAAATTTTCACTTTACAATTTCGTACCTTCGATCTCTTAAGGAAACGAGCTCAAGGGCCGATTATAACCAGAGTTAGGATGATCACTCCCACACTCGGGGACTGCCGTCCAAAAGCCTTGTATGTATTTACACAATAGCCTTTTACAAAAGCCAAAATAGCTTAATTCAAAAAATATTGCAGTGGTCGAAACAGCCTCAAAAAAGATACAGAAGATAGGCAAAAAATACAAAGGCCTAAGTGGCCTAATCTTCATCGGAGGTGGTGTCGCACCCCTTTTTCTCGCGAAATTGGGTTTCGACATGTGACAACTCTTTTAAGGAGGTGTTAAATGAGAGAGTCGCACCTAACGGGTTTGAGATGTGTTAGGGCACCTACTTGCAAATAACTCTGGTTTAACCAATTTGTGTCACCAAAGATCGGTTAAGGGCTCAAATTACCTCGAAGAGAAGGTGTTAGCCACTCCTCGAGGTCCACAACTGTGGGTCCCGGCGAAACTCGAATTATATGAATTAGTCTGACAAACAAAGACAAAAAAAGCAAGAAGTTTGGGAAAATTCATTATTGAAAGACTTTTAATAAACCCAAATAATTGATCTAAAGACAGGGGGGGTTCCTAAGTTTTTTAGCCTAAAGGATCACCCCGTGCAACATAAATAATACTTCGTAACTCCCTCGAGATGGGGTGTTACTCATATTATTCAGCGGGCACATACTATCATCTCTTGCTACCTGATTACTATCTTTAAGTTTTTACCTAAACGCACTAGTTGATTCTAAACTGTACACTACCCGTCCCATGCCTATGGCCAGGAGGCATTTGGACCTCTATTTTGGGTGGTTCTAGACTTAACTTAGGCTTCTCAAAATGATAAATCTAAGAGACATTAAAAAACATGTAGGACTACACATAAGGGCAGTAAATGGCTCAAGTTGGCCTCCACATATAAGCAACAAATGCACGCAGTCAGGTTTTACATATTAAGCAGGTGACAAGTTCCAGAATTAATACAAAATGGGGTCCTTAAATCTTATAGGCATGACTTATATGTGATTCTGAATTTTAACCATACAGGCAGCGCTGCTTTTAGGAACAATGAATTTGGCAAATTGCGAGTACTACAAACCCTATAGGCATGCTTTCTAATTTATTTGCGAAATAAGGCAGTAAAATAGTTAGTAGTTCAAAATTACTAGCGTTTAATCAGCGTACTTTCTGGGCTAGCAATAGAGTCCTATAGGCAGGATTTCTAATAATTAGCGCTTGAAACTAGTTCTTTATCTTTTCATTCCTATGGGCATGCTTTCTAGGCGGGCAGTATGATGAGAATAACCGAAATAGCAGCTAATTTGACTATGTCCTATAGGCATGATATCTACGCGAATATTATGAAGAACAGGTATTTGTTACTCATTGTAATCCTATAGGCATGATATCTAACATGGAGCAATTTGAACAAATAATTGCTGTATTACAGTCTAGTAGGCAGTTAAAAATGTGTGAAAATGAACATGTGCACAGGTGAGGTTATTTGTGTCCTATAAACAAGTCATCTAACAAAACACGTAGAAGCAAAGCATGTTGAACAAATCAAACATTCAGATCCTATAGGCAGGATTTCTACCCTTTTTATGCAAATATTAGAATAGACCCATTTCCCAATTATACTAATACCCCAATTGCTATTACAAAATTATTACAGGCCCAGTAATGAAATAAATTACAAAGTGATAGAAATAACTATAGTAGGCCTAAGAAAGGCCCAAAGTATACCCAACCCAGCCAGGCCTTTGATTTCGTATCCATACAGGTTTCACCACAGCCTAGAAACCTCAAGAGCACTTGAACAAAACCCAGTAGCCATAGTTGATCAAAGGATCCGGAAAATAGCCATTTATACAAGCCAATTGGCTTATTCAGTAGGCATAGAAGGGGACAGAACTGAGTAATTAGGACAAGGTGACAAAAGAACCTTAGGCCCTAGTGTGTCAGAGTTCACAAGGGTCTCAGAGTGGACCCGAACAGTGCTCACACTAGGGAGGTTAATAGGGAAGCTTTAGAGGGGGCCTTGGCTTTCAGCCGGCCAAGAATTAGAGACTCAAAACAGGAAACAACCAATGAAAATAGTAGTAAAGTAATAAGGTTTGGAAAAGCACTTGCAAACACTACAAAATGATCACATAGTAAACATATCAACACAGAGGGTTCATGAATTCATGAAAAACAAATTGATACATCAAATTCTCACTTAACACAGTGGGGCAGGGTGACATATTGATAAGAAACAAGGAGCCTGAAGCTTATGGGATTACCAAGTTAATAGGCAAAGAGCATCAAGCTAGTAAGATAAATAGTAGTCACTAATACAACAAATTTAAAACATAAAGGATCAAATTATGCTAAACATAGGGGTTAAACAATGTGACTTGTACTTGATGAAGCACAAAGGGCATCAGTCAAGAAAGACCAGTTGTTAGAGGTACAGAATTGGTAGGGTAAGACCATACTAGGTGACAAACATAGTCATAGGAACAAATTATAACTAGAGTGAGGGTCTCAATATAGATTAAGACATAAATTAATCACTATAGAAATTCAGAACAAGGCAAGAAACAGGATTAGGCCATATATCCAATGCAAAAGCTCAAATTATCAATACATCAAGCCAAGCATGCTTCGAACTATCCAAATTACCTAAGTTAAGTACAAACACATTTTTAGGACCAACAGTTTAGGCGTGAAACAATGCTGGAAAAGTTCATGCTATAGGCAGAATTACACATGAAGAAAGTTAAGGAATTATATCAAGTCATGCAATTTAAGAGAACATAGGTATGCTAATTAGCACATAATGGAATAAACATTGCGACGGTTGAGAACTAACCAGTTATTGCTCAACAAACAAGAAAAAGAACAGCAATATGACCCAGAATCCCAGATACGTCAAGTTTCCAAGGGTTTCAAAGAACCCAGGGAATTGCTCACACCCAATGAAGGTCGGAAAGTAGGAAATCCAGTGGCCTTGGCTTTCAGCCGGCCAAGAGCCAAAAATAGAACAAGAGAATAGACGAACACAGAGTAAAGCCCTAATTTTTTTCAGTGAAAAATTAACGATATTGAAGTCATGTATAAAAGGGAATAGGGGAGGGGTTTATATAATAGTAAGGATCAAATGGTAACAGAGCGATTTAAGCAACAAACAAGGAAAATAATATACAAACATGTCTAAAAATATATTTAAGAGATCTGTAAACCCTAGTTTTGTAGGGAAAGTAAATATCAATAGAATATAAACAAAAATATGACTCACATTAGAATAGGACGAATATAGACAAAATAACAATCAAAAATCAGAGATTTGAACCAATTTTGGTTCGATTTTTGAGGAGATATGTAAACCCTAATTTTAGGGAAAGTAAATATCAACATAATATAAAAAATCAAACTCACAGTAGCATAGGACGAATATAGACGGAATAACATTCAAAAATCAGAGATTTGAACCGATTTGGTTCGATTTTGAAGAGATCTGATTGCCATGTTTAGGCAAGCACTATAGGAGAATAGCCATTACAAAACACGGGTCGAGTATGGTAAGAAATGAAGATCAAATTCCATATTTGATGGGATTAGGAGAAGAATTTGAGGGGCGACGACTTTAGGTTTCTTCAAAGAGGGAGGGGGTAGAGAGATGAGAGGATATAGAGGCGGCGGGCAAAGGGGAAATGGGGTTAGGCTTAGGGGTTTGGTTAGTTAAAGGGAGGGATTAGATATGGGTCGTTGATCTCAGAGATCAACGGTCACGATTAAAAGGGGTTGGGTCGGGTTAATGTAAATGGGTTGTGATCGGGTTTCGGGTTAAAGGGGGTTGTGTGTTTGGACTGGGGTTATTGGGCTAGTGTATTGGTCCGAAAATATTTAGGAATTGTGGCTAGTTTTTAAATATCCAATATTTTATCAATAAATAATTTATAAAAGTAGTTAATAAACAACAAAAATATTATTTGTGCACTAAAATGAATGAAAATAATAACTTGACATTATAAAAATATGAAAAGTTATTTTGGCATAAATATTGCAATTATATATGAATATAGGTTATTATTGCAAAAATGTGCAATTAGCATAAGTAATTATGAAAAATTGAAGTAAAAAATTTTAAAAGCATGCATGTTGGTATAAATAATAAGTTTGGATTATAAAAATATCATAATTATAATTTGAAGGATAATTATTGAATATTTATACATTAAAAATGCAGAAAGAAATTAATTTAGGGTTTCCAAAAATCATGGAAAATTATGTAAAATGATTGTATAGGTTTATAAACTACATGATGATGCAAATATACTATTTTGAAAGTATATATATACAATTTAAAAATATGAGGGAAAAATTACACCAGCTGCCCCTCTTTACACGAGAATGATGAAAAAGTTATCAGTAAAGAAATGATGACCGATTTTGACCGAATGGGGTGATTTGAAAAAATGGAGGCCGAACTCCGGTTTCTGAGTTCCCTACATATTCTTAGTTTTAGGGGAATTAGGCCGTGTGTAGTTTTGGATCCAGCGGTGGACTAAGCCGATGGAGTTGTTATAGGAATGGACAAGTTCTTCTAGATAGGACGATATTAGATGAGTTTATATGGATGTATCTCAGAACGGTTATGGATGAGTATTTGGATGGTTATGAAGTGGAAGTGGGTAACACATAGTGGTTGGTTGTATTTGAGATAGTTATAGGATGTGAGCATCAAAAGGAAACCGGAGCGAAGATTGCTCCTGTTAAAAGACGATTACCTCCTGGATTACCTGCAAAACATAAACGGAATGCATGCAAGTACATATGGGATTATTTCGAGAAGTTAAAAATGATGCAAATTCCCTTTGGACCATGAAAATTGTCATTGGACGATGAGGATGATGTCCTGGGCCATGAATTGCGTGATAAGGGATTCACAGGCCATGAAATAATGTTCTCGGGCTATGAAAATGGTGACTCTGAACTATGATGCCTTTGAATAATGATGTGCAGTATTGAGATATCCTCAGGCCATGACATGGTGTCTTCCGGCTATAAGATGATGCCTTCGGACTATGACGCCTTTGGATAAAATGGCGATATATTAGCCCATGAGGTGCAAGGACATGATGCTTGGTCATATAAGAAGCGAAACAAGATAGAGCTTAGTCTTGTGTAAGATTCGGGGGGAAGAGCTTAGCCTCGAGAAAAAATAGAAAATAGTGCTATATTTCAAGTAGCATAGCATTTGGTATTATGCAAGGAAAGGCAGAGCTTAGCCTTATGTAGTTGAGGAGGCAGGACTTAGCCTTATGCAAGAAAGGGAGAAAGTGCTTAGTCTCATGCAATTAGGATACAGTGCTTAGTCTCATGCGGGGAAAGGCAATGCTTAGCCTTATGCAATTGAGGAGGCAGGGCTTAGCCCCATGCAAAAATGGGAGACAATGCTTAGTCTCATGCAAGGAAAGGAGACAGGGCTTAGTCTCATGCATTGGAAGGCAACACTTAGCCTTATGCTGTATAGGAGGCAGGGCTTAGCCTCATGCAAAATAGGAGACAATGCTTAGTCTCATACAATTAATGGAGATAAGGCTTAGTCTCATGCAATGGAAGGCACTTCTTAGCCTTATGCAATTGAGAAGGCAAAGCTTAGCCTCATGCAAAATAGGAGACAATGTTTAGCCTCATGCAATGGAAGGCAATGCTTAGCCTTATGCAGTTGAGGAAGCAGGGCTTAGCCTCATGCAAAATAGGAGACAATTCTTAGTCTCATGCAATTAAAGGAGACATGCCTTAGTCTCATGCAATGGAAGGCAGTGCTTAGCCTTATGCAATTGAGGAGGCAGGTCTTAGCCTCATGCGAAATAGGAGACAATGCATAGTCTCATGCAAGGAAAGGCAATGCTTATCCTTATGCAATTAGGGAGGTAATTCTTAGCCTCATGCAAAGAAAAGACAATAAGTGATAGCAGAGTATTTTTTTATCTGGATACATGTTTGCGTTTGGCAACTTGCCGTTATGATTTTTGCTGTGTGTGTGTATTTACGGGTATTCCTCATTCCTGCATCCAAAGAAAAATCATGAGTTTTGCGGGGAAGGTTGGTTCGTGCCTTCGCTTGTTTGCTTTGCTTTGCTTGGATCTATTTTTGCCCTGCATTTGAATCTGGTTCAAGTTATCCTGGGTAGCATCTGGATGTTTATGAAAGCAAAGTTTTCGAGGAATAATATGCGTGCCTTTGATGAATGTAGTTATTTAAAACCATAGTAGTATGCAATATTAAGTAAATTAGATGAACCAATGACCGTGATACTTTAGAGACATTGAGACTTCTTTGCATTAGAATTTTGAGGGTCCTCCTCAAAATTCTGCCCTAGTTTAATATGCGATTCTTTGACCGTTCTATATATGATCAAATTGGCCAGACTTGCTCCGAATTTTTGAGGGTCCACCTCAAAATTCTGCCCCAGTTTTTTACCATGGGGAAAATGAAGATTTTATTGAGTTGTGATCAAACCCACAGGGTTGCCTACGTATCCCCTCTTAAACGGGAATCAGGTCAAGCGTAGTTTAGTTACATCAAATGGAGAAATGCAAACAATCTAAACATAGTATATTTTGACTGCATCTGAATTGATAGGCTTTAGCCAAATCTCTCCGTCTATTTCTGCAAGTATGAGTGCTCCTCCTATTAGTACTCAATGAACCATGTAGGGCCCTTGCCAATTGGGTGAAAATTTCCCTTTGGCTTCATCTTGATGCAGGAAGATCCGCATCAGCACCAGTTGCCCTGGTGTAAATTGTCTAGGTCCGACCCTTATGTTAAAAGCTCTGGACATTCTGTTCTGATAAAGTTGACCATTGCATAGCGCATTCATTCTTTTTTCGTTAATGAGAGTTAATTGTTCGTAGCGACTTCTTATTCATTCTGCAACACTGAGTTTAGCTTCTTGTATGATTCTTAAAGAAAGAATTTTGACTTCCGCGGGAATTACAGCTTCAATACCGTAGACGAGCAAGTAGGGGGTTTCTTCGGTTGATGTGCGGACTGTGGTACGATACCCCAATAAGGAAAATGGTAATTTCTCGTGCCATTGTTTGTGGTTTTCTACCATTTTTTCAATATTTTCTTGATATTCGTGTTTGCGGCCTCCACGGCTCCATTCATTTGAGGCCTGTATGTTGTGGAATTATTATGCTTGATCTTGAAGGTTTCACACATAGACTTCATTAAGTCATTATTGAGGTTGACGGCGTTGTCGGTGATGATGGATTCTGGCACCCCGAATCGGCAAACAATACGGTCCCTGACAAAATCTGCGACGACTTCTTGGTTACAGCCTTGTAATATGCAGCCTCAACCCATTTTGTGAAGTAGTCTATGGCCACTAAAATGAACCTGTGTCTGTTTGAAGCGGCAGGCTCGATTAGACCGATGACATCCATTCCCCAAGCGGCAAAAGGCCAAGGTTCGCTCGTTGCGTTGAGTTCATTTGGTGGTACCCGTATCATATCTGCATGTATTTGCCACTGATGACACTTTTGGACATACCTGATGTAGTCCGTTTCCATAGTCATCCAGAAATATCTCGCTCTCAATATCTTCTTGGCTAAAACCAAACCGTTAATGAGTGGTCCGCAAGTTCCAGCATGTATCTCTTCGAGCAGTTTGGAAGCTTCCTTGGTGTCAATACACCGTAGTAATCCTAGGTCTGGAGTCCTTTTGTACAGAATTCCTCCACTTTAGAAGAAATGGTTGGATAATCTTCGGAGTGTGCGCTTCTGAATATGATTTGCATTATTCCCATCCATTTCTTCTTCAACATGAGCGCAATAAGCTGGCTGATTGTGGATTTTTACTGGAATAGGGTCGATGAAATTCTTATCCGGGTGCTGTATCATGCAGGACAAAGTGGCCAATGCATCTGCGAACTCATTCTGGATTCTCGGAACATGTTTGAACTTTATCTTTGTGAAGTCTTCATCAACTCTTGCACATGATACAAATACGGTAGTATTTTGGTAATATTTGTAGCCCACTCTCCTAGAACCTGATGTACCAAAAGGTCTGAATCACTAATTACCAGCAATTCTTGGATATTCATGTCAATGGCCAAATTAATCCCTAAGATGCAAGCCTCCTATTCTGCCATATTGTTGGTGCACAAAAATCTGAGTTTCGCGGATATCGGATAATGTTGACCTATTTCTGACACCAAAACAGCTCCGATACATACTCCTTTTAAATTCGCGGCCCCATCGAAGAACATTCTTTAACCCTCATAAGTTTCGGTGATATTTTCTCCTACAAATGATACTTCTTCATCGGGAAAATACTTTTTCAGTGGTTTGTATTCTCCTCCTACAGTATTTTCTGCAAGATGATCTACTAATGCCTGTCCCTTGACCGCCTTCTGAGTTATATAGACAATATCAAATTCACTCAACAGTATCTGCCATTTTGCTAGTTTCGCTGTAGGCGTTCTGGAAAATGTATTTCAGAGGATCCATCCTTGATATGAGATATGTAGTGTATTCACAGAAGTTGTGCCTCAATTCTGAGCTATCCACGTCAGGGCACAGCAGGTGCGTTTCAGCAAAGAATACCGTGCTTCGTAGGGTGCGAACTTCTTACTCAGATAGTATATGGCCTGCTCTTTTCTCCCCATCTCATCGTGTTGTCCCAAGACACAACCAAAAGCCCCATCTAGTACGGACAGATAGAGTAACAGAGGTCTACCAGGTTCCGGCGGGACCAAGACTGGTGGTGTGGACAAATATTCCTTGATTTTGGCAAAAGCTTTTTGCATTCTTCAGTTAAACTTGTTGCGGCATCCTTCTTTAACATTTTAAAAATCAGCTCACAGATTACGGACAATTGTGTTATGAAGCGACTGATGTAATTGAGACGCCCCAAGAAACTCATCACATCTTTCTTGTTCTTTGGGGGTGGCAAATCCTGGATAGCTTTGACCTTTGACGGATCTAGCTCTATTCCTCGGCGGCTGGCGATGAATCCTAACAACTCTCCAGCAGGGACCCCAAAAGCACATTTTGCGGGGTTCACTTTCAAATTATACCTTCAAACCCGATCAAAAGAACTTTCTTAAATCCTCTATATGATTTGTACCCTTCTAGGATTTAATGATGACGTCATCCACATATACTTCTATCTCCTTGTGGATCATGTCGTGAAAAATTGTTTTCATGGCTCGCATGCAAGTGGCCCCAACATTCTTCAGACCAAATGGCATCATTTTATAGCGATACACCCCCACTATGTAATAAATCTTTTTTCTCGGCATCTTCTTTATCTATACAGATCTAATGATATCCCACGAAGCAATCTACAAAGGATTGGAGTTCATGCTTGGCATAGTTGTCGATCAGTATGTGTATATTGGTCAATGGGAAATCATATTTTGGACTTGCTCTGTTTAAATCCCGATAATCGACACATACCCTGACCTTCCCATCTTTCTTTGGAACCGGCACGATGTTGGCTAACCAGGTTGGATATTCAACCACTCTGAGAACCTTAGCTTTGAAGCTTTGATCTGCTTGGTGACTTCCTCTTTTATTTTCAGACTCATATCTAGCTTGAACTTTCTGAGCTTCTGCTTTACAGGCGGACACATTGGGCTGGTAGGTAGTTTATGACCCACTATAGACGTGCTCAAACCAGTCATATCATCTTAAGACCATGCAAAAATATCTTTATACTCTTTTAGGAAACGGGTGTACTCTTCTTTCACTTATGATGACAGGTGAATGCTTATGCGAGTTTCTTTGACTGTTTCGGAATCTCCCAAATTGACTATCTCAGTTTCGTCCAAATTAGACTTAGGCTTGTTCTCAAAGTTTTCCACTTCTCTGACAATTTCTTCAGGTATTATATCTTCTTCTTCTATTTCTTCTGAATCACTATCCTTATGTTGTGTTGTCTCATTACATGTCACGGTCGTAGGTTCATCAGGATAAGTAATAATAACACTGTAGATAAAAGTGAAGTATAATAATGAATACAAAAATAGCAATGCATTAAGCAAATCTTGAAAACATTAAAACAAGTACGGCTCGATGACTCGAGCAATTATTTCAAAACAAAATATGTTCAAAACAAAATACTGAAATGTATTAAATTCTTAAAATTTCTTTAAAACAGATTGTGCTGATTGCAAGGCTACCCAGGGACTCGACGGGCCCGGACGGTGCAGCAATCCAGTTCTTGAGAACAACTCATTTTCCCACGGTCAGAATTTTAAGGTCTTCCTCCTCCTCCTCCTCCTCAACTATTGCACTACAATCCATGTCTTCATCGTCCAGAAATAGGTTCCTTAGGCCAGCTAAAGTTTCATCTTCTTCAGATCCCCATATTACATCAGTTTTTTGAAATGTCTTGTGCAAATGCAGGTAATAAGGACCACGCCATGGTGGCGACCAATCGTTATACTCCTGCCAGGTGTACTGATATCCAATTCCAAAGGTCATGCCGTGACGCTTCAATTGTATTGGTTTAGTGATACCCTGGAGATTCTTACCAAGACCCTTGCTAGATTCATACCCTGTCCATGCCAATATGCTTTCTATCTTGCTGCTCCACCATTTATCTTTCTCAACTGCGTTGACACGCTCGATAAGAATGATATGTTTCTCCACCCAAATTCCTTCTATTCTCAACAACCGGAACAGTTTGATTGGTGTAAATGGGATTCCTTCCGTCCCCGTGGATGATTACTTCCTGATGATTCCATTCAAACTTTACGGCCTGATGTAGAGTGGAGGCTAGAGCCTAAGTAGCATGTATCCAAGGTCGTGCCAACTGCATATTGTATGTGGCGGATATGTCCAATACATTAAATTCAACATCAAACCAAGTCGGGCCCATCTGCAAATAGAGGTTGGTCTCCCCAATCGTGGCCCTTTGGGACCCATCGAATGCTTTCACGTTCATATTTCCTTCTCGTATCTCATGCAAACTTGTACCCAACCTCTTCAAAGTGGTCAGTGGACATATGTTGAGACTCGAACCCCCATCTATCAGGACCCTGGCGATGAATTTGTCCTCGCACTGTGATATGTAGTGCCCTGTTGTGACTCAGTCCTTCCGGTGGAAACTCGTCTTCTTGAAAAGTGATCTTGTGGCTTTCCAACACTTTTCCTACCATGTTGGCCATTTCTCCACTATTTATGTTATTGGGTGCATAGGCTTCGTTCAACACTTTCATCAATGCATTTCTATGTGCTTCGGAGTTCTGCAGTAGTGATAGAATGGATATTTGAGTAGGGTTTTGTTCAGATGATCAAACACAGAATATTCTCTTGCTTTCACCTTTCTCCAAAGATCATCCAGGCCAGTTTCAATGATAGGCGGCTTGGAAGCGGCTTCTTTACTTGTTCCTCCCAAATGCTCAGGCGTGTAAACCCTACCAGTTCTGGTCATGCCTTGTGTTGCACCTGTTTTCTCCATTTTCCCCTTTGCTTTCCTTCTCGCCTTTGCAGCATAGTCCCATGGTATGGCTACCTCAACTTAAAGGACAATGTAGGTGCTACCGTCACAGTGAAGGGTGTGGTCACTTCCACCTCAAACGGAATTAGCGTGGCCGAGGGCATTGTTACTTCAACCTCAAACAGAGTTGGCATGGCTACCTCAACTTCAATCGGTGACTGTATCTGTAACACAATAGGTGTGAGAGTGACTGGAGGTATTTTAGGATCATCCCCTTCCCGAATGAGTCCGATTGACCCTTCAGGATCCCATTCTTCATCAGTTTCTATCACATTTACCCTCTCGCCCCTGTGATACGGGAGAGGATTGCTGCGGACATTAGGTGCAGCCTCTTTTGCTTGTATAACCTTTATGTCAATCAATGTCTTGATCTTACCCTTCAAAGTGTAACATTTATTAATAGTATGACCTTTCATGCCCGAGTGGTAGGCACATATCTTGTTTGGATTGACCCATTAAGAGGAGTTTTCCATGGCAACAGTGGGAATGGGAGTGACATAACCAGTAGCCTTTAGTATCTCATACAACAGGTCGATGGGTTCAGCAATTGGAGTGTATTGTCTGGGTGGTCTATGATCGAAATTTGGTTTGGATTTTTGGTAGTTTTGGCGGGTTGGTGGTAAGTGGTAGTATGATGGCTGAGTATTGTAAGTATGGTAAGTGGTTGCGGGTTGTTTGTATCAAGGAGGTGAAGGCTGATATATGGGTGGGGACATTGGTATGTGAGAGGAGACTTCGGACCTTGGGCCACCATCACTGCCCCTACTTCCTTCTTTTTAGAAATGTCGCAAGACTGCAAGGCTTTATTTATAGCCTGGAGTGCCACAAAATTTGTTACCATTCCGCTCTTAATACCCTCTTCTATTCTTTCTCCCAATTTGATGATGTCAGAAAATTTATGATTCTCAATAACCATTAGTCTCTCATAATACTGCGGATCCTGAGCTCGGACAAAGAACTTGTTCATTTATTCTTCTTCCAGTGCTGACCTTACTTTTGCAGCTTCTGATCTCAACCGAGTAGCATACTCGCGGAAAGTTTTTGTTGGCTTCTTCTTAAGATTCTGAATGTAAAAGACGTCTGGCGCATTTTCTGTATTGAACCTTGAACCGATCCATAAAATCTGACACCATGCTTACCCAGTTAACCCATTTCTTCGGGTTTTGACTGATTTACCAGGATAGGGCATCTCCAGTGAGGCTCCTCATGAAAAACTTCATGCGGATTCTTTCTTCTTTACCAACCCCTACAAGCTTGTTACAATATGTTCTCAAGTGTACCTTCAGATCACCTGTCCCGTTGAACATTTCGAACTTTGGAGGTTTGTAACCGTCTGTTAGTTCTACATCCAGCTAAATACACAAATCCTCATAGTTCAAACCCTCGACGCCTTTACCACATTCGACACCTTGGATTCGACTAATAAGTTTCTTGAGTTCCTCCGCCATATTTTTTATTGTCCTTCTCGACGGACTCCGTTGTGTACAGGGTCTGTTTTGGAGTGTGGGGTAAGGTTTCCACGTATATGGGGTTGTTTTTATGGACTCCAGGAATCTGGGTGTAGTGGTAGCCGTTGGTTAAGTTTTGGGGATCAGGGGTAGGTTGTGGTGCGTTTTAAGGAGCACGGTAGGTGGTGGTTTGTGGGTACTAGGTTGGATGATGGTGATGTTGTGGAGGAGTTGGCATTGGTGGAAGATTAGGATATTGAGGAGGCGTGGAATATTGATGAGGCGCGGAAGGATTTTGCGGGTGCTGGTTTTGTGTGTTCTGAGGAGGTGCTGGGTTTTGGGCATTTTGTTGATTGCTGTCAAGAACATTCAACGTAATGGAAAGGTTTGCCATGTTTCCGACCTGCTCAAGTTCCCCTTGTAACTCCAGTATCTTCTGTTCGAATCGCAAGACCAAGTCATTCTTACCCGAGTACTCCAACCATCCAAAGTCTCGATATTCTTTGCATGCATAGCGTTGTCTTTCCTGATACCACTCATATCGTCCATTTTAGCTTTTCCCTTGCTTTTAGGATCACTTGGAGGAGGAGGAGGTGGAGGACCTCTAGATCTTGTATGATATGCTAATGATGTAGTATGCACAAACCAACCTTTAGGGGATGGGAATAAACAAAGAAAAGAAGAAAAAAAAAGGTAAACAAGTCAGTAAGGACTATTAAAGGGATATTTGCGTTATTTAAACACATATATTGGAATTATAAATTCGCGTCCTAATTTGGGGGACCTTATTGTGCCTGAGGTAGGCCTAGCAACACATAGACTTGGAGAAAATTTATGCCAATAATTGCTTCATTCCATTTATGTGAAAATAAATCAAATCTTTGCTAAAACGATAATAATAAGAGAGTTACTAATGGCATGTGCCTTATTACAATCGAAATCTAAACTAAACTAGAAAGCAGTAAAACAACATTCCCCTAATCTACTCTGTCTCAGAAGGACCTTCCTCCGTGCTTTGCTCTTTTGGCTCCATCGATCAGATTCCCCAAGTCGCGCTTATCCAGCAATAGATTTTCCAACAATCCAGCAGCAGTGGTGGGATATTTTGGACCATGCCGAACCTGGGGACTTCGTGCTTCATTTTCTGCAAACAAATAGGGTTAGCCCTCTACCCCTCGAGATTCGACTATTTACACACTAATAATCAACATATTGGCAGATTTTTTCCAAATAATGCATATGACATGACGATGTCCATTGGGATTATGAAAATCCCGACGGACTTTGGACAAGGCTTGCCTTAGAAGGTTATCACGCGGACAACATTCTAACCCTACTAGGTTTGGACATGATGCATGCACAGTTAATATTAGAGTGGGGGTTTCTAGAAGAGTCTAGACCGGTTCCCTCAAGTGGATAACTTGAGAGGGAAAGGCATGGAACCGTCAACTGCACCGTTGATCGACTAGTTTTACCGCAAATAAGCCTTTCCAAATTTAAAGGGTTATTTAGGAAGAGCGCGGACACTCATCAAGTCCCGCTATGGTATCAATTAGGCACGAGTGGAATATGACGTGGAGCATGCTTTACGCAAAGATAAAATAACACGTTGTCAAATATTTTGCATGATGAAAACAGTAAATGTAGTATTAAATGAAATGTAAAGACATAAAAATAAATGAAACAAGAAGAAGTTAGTTCGCGCAATGTGGAAATTGTAATAAAGTAAACGAGGGAGTGAGGGTGGGGAGAGACATGATGTAGCAATTCTTAACAAAAATGTCTTGGAGCAAGCAAACATGACTAGAAATAAAGGAAAATGCATGTTATGACCAAATTGAGCAGAGATTTGCATATTAATGCGAATTCAAATAAAGGAAAAACGGGGAAAAGGGTGTACAAGTAGCAATAAAAGGGAAACGGGAGCGGGATATTCATGTAACAGCAAAAATAATAAAAGACACATTTATCAGAGAAGACTAATTCATATAGACCAAGTTCGCTTATGGCAAGAGCCTAAAAATATTCCCAGCAGAGTCGCCATGCTGTCGCGCCCTTTTTTCTCACAAAATCGGGTTTCGACATGTGACAACTCTTTTAAGGAGGTGTTAAAAGAGAAAGTCGCCACCTAATGGGTTTGAGGTGCGTTAGGGAACCTATTTGCAAATAACTCTAGTTTAACCAATTTGCGTCACCAAAGATCGGGTAAGGGCTCAAATTACCTTGAAAACAAGGTGTTAGGCACTCCTCGAGGTCCATAACCGTGGGTCCCGGCCGAACTCGAATTATATGAATTAGTAAGACAAAAAAGACAAAGAAAGAAAGATGTTTGGGAAAATTCATTATTGAAAGACTTTTACTAAACACAAATAATTGATCTAAAGACAAGATGGGGGGGGGGGGGGTCCTAAGTTCTTAGCCTAAAGGATCACTCCGTGCAACATAAATAGTACTTCGTAACTCCCTCGAGATGAGGTGTTACTCGTATTATTCAGCGGGCACAGACTATCATTTCCTGCTACCCGATTAATACCTTTAAGTTTTTAACTAAGCGCACTAGTTGATTCTAAACCGTGCCCTATGCGTGCACTACTCGTCTCATGCCTATGGCCCAGGAGGCATTTGAACCTCTATTTTGGGTGGTTCTAGACTTAACTTAGGCTGCTCAAAAATGATAAATCTAAGCGACATTCAAAAATATGTAGGACTACACATAAGGGCAGTAAAAGGCTCAAGTTGGCCTCCACATATAAGCAACAATTGCACGCAGTCAGGTTTTACATATTAAGCAGGTGACGAGTTCCAGAATTAATACGAAATGGGGTCCTTAAATCTTATAGGCATGAATTATATGTCATTCTGAATTTTAAACATATAGGTAGCGCTGCTTTTAGGAACAACAAATTTGGCAGATTACGAGTACAACGAACCCTATAGGCATGCTTTCTAATTCGTTTGCGAAATAAGGCAGTAAAACAGTTGGTAGTTCAAAATTACTAGCATTTAATCGGCATACTTTCTGGGCTAGCAATAGAGTCCTATAGGCAGGATTTCTAATTTCGTATCCGTACAGGCCTAAAGTATACCCAGCCAAGCCAGGCCTTCAATTTCGTATCCATACAGGTTTCACCACAGCCTAGAAACCTCAAGAGCACTCGAACAAAACCCAATAGCCATAGTTGGTCGACGGATCCAAAAAACAGTCATTTACACAAGCCAATTGGCTTATTCAGTAGGCATAGAGGGGACAGAACTGAGCAATTAGGACAAGGTGGCCAAAGAACCTTAGGCCCTAGTGTGTCAGAGTTCACAAGGGTCTTAGAGTGGACCTCGAGCCGTGCCCACACTAGGGAGTTTAATAGGGAAGCTTTAGAGGGGGACTTGGCTGTCAGCCGACCGAGAAGTAGAGACTCAGAATAGGAAACAACCAATAAAAATAGTATTAAAGTAATAAGGTTTGGAAAAGCACTTGCAAACACTACAAAATGAGCACATAGTGAACATATCAACACAGAGGGTGCATGAATTCATGAAAAACAAATTGATACTGTAAATTCCCACTTAACACAGTGGGGCAGGGTGACATATTAATAAGAAACAAGGAGCCTGAAGCTTCTGGGATTACCAAGTTAATAGGCAAGGAGCATTAGGATAGTAAGATAAATAGTTTTCACTAATGCAACAAATTTAAAACCTAAAGGATCAGATTATGCAAAAAATATGGGTTAAACAGGTGACTTATACTTGATGAAGCACAAAGGGCATCAGTCAAGAAAGATCAGTTGTTAGGGGTACAGAGTTGGCAGGGTAAGACCATATTAGGTGACAAACATAGTCATAGGAACAAATTATAACTAGAGTGAGGGTCTCAATACAGATTAGGACATAAATTAATCACTATAGAAATTTAGAACAAGGCAGGAAACAGGATTAGGCCATATAGCCAATGCAAACGCTCAAATTATCAATACATTAAGCCAAGCATGCTTCCAGCCGTCCAAATTACCTAAGTTAGGTACAAACATTTTTAGGACCATGCTATAGGCAGAATTACACATGAACAAACTTAAGGAATTATATCAAGTGATGCAATTTCAGAGAACATAGGTATGATAATTAGCACATAATGGAATAAACATTGCGATGATTGAGAACTAATCAGTTATTGCTCAACAAACAAGAAAAAGAACAGCAATATGACCCAGAATCCCAGATGCGTCAAGTTCCCAAGAGTTTCAAAGAACCCAGGGCAGTGCTCATACCCAAAGAAGGTCTCAAAGTAGGAAATCCGGTGGCCTTGGCTTTCAGCCGGCCAAGAGCCAAAAATGGAACAAGAGAACAGAATAACACAGAGTAAAGCCCTAATTTTTTTCCAGTGAAAAATTAACGATAGATGTCCTCTCCAGGAGGGAATGGGGGGGTTTATATAATAGTAAGAATCAAATGGTAACAGAGTGATTTAAGCAACAAACAAGGAAAATAATATACAAACAGGTCTAAAAAATCAATTTAAGAGATCTGTAAACCCTAGTTTTTTAGGGAAAGTAAATATCAACAAAATATAAATAAAAATCGGACTCACAACAGAATAGGACGAGTATAGACAAAATAACAGTCAAAAATCACAGGTTTGAACCAATTTTGGTTCGATTTTGAAGAGATCTGTAAACCCTAATTTTAGGAAAAGTAAATATCAACAGAATATAAACAAAATCGGACTCACAGTAGTATAGGATGAATATAGACAAAATAACATTCAAAAATCAGAGATTTGAACCTTTTTGGTTCGATTTTGAAGAGATCTGCTTGCCATGTTTAGGCAAGCACTATAGGAGAATAGTCAGTACCAAAAAGGGGTCGAGTATAGTAAGAAATGAAGATCAAATCCATACTTGGTGGGATTAGGAGAAGAATTTGGGGGCGGCAGCTTTAGGATTCTTCAGAGAGGGTGGGGGTAGGGAGATGAGAGGATACAGAGGCGGCGGGCAAAGGGGAAATGGGGTTAGGGTTAGGGGTTTGGTTAGTTAAAGGGAGGAATTAGATATGGGCCGTTGATCTCAGAGATCAACGTCCACGATTAAAAGGGGGTTGGGTCGGGTTAATTTAAATGGGTTGCGATCGGTTTTGGGTTAAAAGGGGTTATTGGTTTGGGCTAGGGTTATTGGGCTAGTATGTTGGTCCGAAAATGTTTAGAAATTGGGGCTACTTGTTAAATACCCAATATTTTATCAATAAATAATTTATAAAAGTAATTAATAAATAAAAAAATATTATTCGTGCATTGAAATGATTGAAAATAATAACTTGACATTATAAAAATATAAAAAGTTATTTTATTATACATGAATATAGGCTATTATTGAAAAAATATGCAATTAGCCTAAAAATGCAAATGTAATTATGAAAAAATGAAGTAAAATATTTAAAAACATGCCTGTTGGTGTAAATAATAAGTTTGGATGATTAAAACATCATAAAAATATTTTGAAGGATAATTATTGAATATTTATAAAATAAAAATGCAAAAAAAAAAAAATTAATTTAGGGCTTCCAAAAATCATGGAAAATTATGTAAAATGCTTGTATAAGTTTATAAACTAAATGATGATGCAAATATACTATTTTGAAAAAATATATATAAATTTAAGAATATGAGGGATAATTGGGTATCAACAGGCGGCATCTCCGCCCTCGGGATCTTCCTCGCCTTTAGACTCATTTAAACTCTCTGAGTCTTCCTCGGGAAAGGCCAGCTTCCGAGCCCTGTCTTCTTCCGCTTTGGCGTTCTCGAGTTCAGCCTGTATATCGAAGCCCTGAGCAAGGACTCCCTCGAGGGCTTCCCTTCGAGCTTGCCACATTGCATGTTCTATCATGCTATTGGCCTGCGCCTGGATGGCCTCGACGTCGACCTTATACTAGGCCACTTTTACGTCAGCTTTGACGTTGGCCGCGACCACCTCAGATTTGGCCGCCTCGAGTTCATTGGCCAAGTTTGCCTTATCGAAATTAGCCAAGTCCAATTGGGACTGAAGCTCCTTGATTTTCTTGACCTGCACCGAGGCCTTCTGCCTCGTAGCTCGAAGCTGGATCTCGGCCGACTCCAGTTGTGCTTAGGAAGCTTCCCTATTTGAGGCTAAGATGTCCATATTTTTCTTCAACTCCTCAGCCTCAACTCGGATTATATCCACTTGTTTCTGAAGCTCCCCGATCTATTCAAGCCTCTACCGGACCTGCAGACTCGGATCTTTAGTCATTATCTCCAATTCGTCTTCACTATCGTGAAGCACTCGGAATACCTGCTCGGTCATCTCGGCATGCTCATCCCGATCCGTTACTAAATTGGCTTGAATCTTCTCACTGAGAAGCTTGTAGGTGTCACTTTTCTCAATGAGGTCCCGGACCTTGGCCTGGTGGTGAATCAATTCCTCCCGGTATCGGAGGAAAGCCTCGTGATATAGCACCGAAGCCTGCAAACATAAGGGAAGATGTTATAGTTATTTACAACTTTAAAAGTTAGAATATACAAAAAAGAAAGACACGCAAACTTACCCGGTTTAGTGCTTGTTGAGTGTTTACCTTGAAAATGGTAATAACAATTAGATTTTGATTTTGTGGTTTTAAAAATACGTGATTTATTTTTATGCTAGTTGTTAGGCAATAGATGCTAAGTGAGAGACTAGAAGATAAGATAAGAGCTTGGAGATAATGTATTAAACAAACTGAATGGCTGAGAATCGGGGCCTCGAGCTGGCATATACGGGGCCTCCAGGTCGAGTTGGGTTCCTAGCTAAGGGAAGTCGATGAAGTAATAACACTTATGAGAGCTTTGATGGCGGCTCTTTATGATCAATTATGAGAAATAAATGAAGAACAATTAGTGAAATGTAATGAATGCAAGTAAGATAATGAATGTAGGCAATAGAATCAAATAGAGAGTATGTTTGAGTTAGAGAACAGAGAATGTTCTTGTTCTTGTATTGAATGTTGTGTTGTCTACCTTAAAAAATGACAAGGATCCCGTTTATATAGGAGGGGGAATCCCAACATGGTACATGTATAATTATTACAAAGAGACGTAGCGGGTACAACTATTTAATGGTTTTTGGTACAGACTAGTACTATTCTTGCAGGTGTTGTCAGCTTTGGCCAAGTGCCTTGGGAATTTCCCGCTTGTCTATGATAGCCACCGATTTATGCTGCCCCAAGGTCGAGCGTAGGGGACCCTTGGGGTCGAACCTCGAACTGTGCCCCGAGGTTTCTGGAGGCAGGCTGAGGAACGTCATAACGATCATAAATTCTGACTCTCCGATTTTAGCCGTATACAAATAGTCCCCGCGTTTCTTAGAATGGAATGATATGAACTGATTTTGACATCAACTTCCTCGAGCCTCTCATGATGACATCATGTTTATGACATAAGCTTTCTGAAATATCCCATCAGTTCATCTTCCCAGAAGCATTCAATACACTACCGGTTTGTCAATACAACAGTTTCTTCAATTTGCTTTTGTCTTGTGCTGGATTCCCTTTTACCTGTGTTTGTGAAGATTCCAACCGTGTGACTTTATCGATCAGTCCGAATACTAGACTCGGACATAGGAATTCCTTCGATTCCCGATTGGTTAACATGATGCCCCCTGAAACACTTTGCCATTCCTCGGAGTAAGTCTGGATTGATCCGATATAAACTTAGACTTCCGAGTTCGAATTGAATGAGAGCGGGGCCTCGATTTTTTTCAAAATAAAGCTTAGCCTTTTTAGGCATCGTCGATAGTCTTCGAGTGAATGTCCACTTGATCATCTGAAAATAAAGATAGCCATTAGGCCTTTGCCAATAGCCCCTGAGCGCGGATACACTCGAACTCTGGTGGCCCTTGGGCTTAGTAATCGAGCGAGCGTTTGCTCGAGCTTGAAATAAAGGCAGCCCTGAGGCTTTATGAATGGTCCCCGAGTGAGAAAAGACTCTAACTCGGGCACCATCTCGAGGCTAGGTTTGTGTGGATGGCTCCTTAGAGCCCACCGTTATAGCAACAAAGATCCTCGAGATCGGGCACCATCTCGAGGCTAGGTTGATTCGGGAATCTGTGACCCCTCGAACAGCGTCGTTCGCATGACATGGCTATGAAGTGACCAAGGTGGTCCCGCCGGTACACTTCTCCGAAAGTGGTAATGGAATAGTTAGAATTAATTGGCCTTTAGAGTAGGCAGACAGTCGCCGCTTGCTCTACATATGAGTTCGCTTTTGATTCTGCTACTTTGAGCAGCTATCCTTTTCATAGGGCTTTCCTTTCTTGCGTAAGTCCTTTCACCATTTTAATTCGAAGCTTTCGCCTAAGTTCGTATTTCCCTTTTCTTGCTTCACCATAGTTATGGCTGCCACGCCCAAGCCCATTTATCGAGAAGAGGGGAGTTCAGCCTCTATTTCCCGCTCGATCGGTGGTACACCACCGGCGTCTGGCGAGCCAACCTCGAGATGTCTCGTTTCGAGGAGGGACTTTACGTTAGAGTGACCTCCCAATGTTCAGGGCCATTGGGAGCATGTGTCGAGGTTCATTCCATAGATAGGAGAGGGACATCTCGAGGCAGTTAGGAGAGACTACAGGTAGGGAGAAAAGGCGGTACTGCTGATACCTTCCCTGGAAGAGAACATCATGGTTCATGCAGAGGGGTTTTTGAACGTATACACGTACTTTTTTGCGTTGGGCCCTCTCGATAGAGTTGTGCTCGGCTTCTGTTGAAGATATCGGGCTACCCTGGCATAGGTTCACACGTCGTTCTTGAGGATAGTATCGATGGTGAGCTTCTTTACTGATGGAGCCGGGCTTGAGTTCACCCTTAGCCATCTTATCAGATTGTATCGGCCCTTTCATTACCGAGGCCTGATTACTTTACAACGTCGATGCGCAAGGCCCTATGTTGCCGACGATGAAGAAGATGGAGACCGAGGATGGATGAATCAATTTTTCCGAGTACGGACTGTCGATATTATCCTCGCGGAGTTCCTACCATTTCCTGAAAAAAATGGAATTTCACACATAAGTGGTACACTTGCGTGTTTATTATTTTTGCTCATGGTGGAGGCGGGCTCCGTAAAGATGCCTTCCTTTTCTTTATTACAGCGATCCTGTGGATGCCATACGAGGTCACCGACCTGGCAGATTGGACTTGGAAGCTGGCAGCTCGCTCGACCTATGATGGGCGTAAGTGGCGAGACCTGTTGAAGGGTGGATAGGAAGCGAAACACCACGGCACATGACGTGTGGTTTATTTTCATAGAAAGAGACTTTCTTTTATGTGTATTAACTCCATCACCGCAGGCATTGGAGAAGTTTCTGAGATGAGGCCGTTTACTCTCGGAGAGGAGGAAGGATCGTCGGCTTCGATGCTGAGGAATGATAACAAACAGAAAGAGTCCTCGAAGGATGAGGGTGCTCATAGCGAGGCAAGCCCTGCTCGAAGGCTCAAAAAGGATGTATCGGCTGAGCCTGCAGCATCCGAGGCTTCTAGCCTTGGGAGAATGGTTCCTCCTTTGCCGCCGTCTTCTTTTCCCGTCGAAGGTACTTCGAGGGACAAAGACTTTCTGCCGCCTTCTTCTTCTCCCATCGAAGGTACTTTGAGGGATAAAGATTTTCTGCCGCCTTCTTCTTTTCCCATCGAAGGTACTTCGAGGGATACAGATATTATGCCGCCTTCTTCTTTTCCCGCTGAAGGTACTTCATGGGAAATCGAGGACAGGGACCATATTCCTATTGGGAGTGGTTCTACCGGGGCCGATGGGACCAGGCCAGTAGATATGCGCTCAACTTTCGAGGAGGCTCATCGGCTATGTTCTGTGGTCAGTTTTGGCTGAGTGTATTGGCTTTTTAGTTTTGCACTTTCATTTTCTGATTGAGCTTCCTTTCCAGTGGCCTTTGACAAGCTCAAGTCCGAGCTCCTCCGACGTGAATCCAGGTTGCAAAAAGCCTTGGAAGGGGAGAAATCCCTTGGGCTTCTTTGCGATAAAAGGGAAAAGGAGTTAGTATACCTTCGGTACGAGGCGAGTCGAAGTCTGGACTATGAAGGCTACCTCGAGAGACAGGTAACCTTTGTTTTGAGGGGATACATGTTTCTTCTTCTATCCTCGGAGACTAATAATTTGATATTTTAGTTGTAGAGAAAGACGGAGGACCTGAAACGCCTTTGGGGCGAAGTTGGATAGGCCAAGTGTAAGTGTAATGAGCTAATGGCTCAGATAGATGCCCATGTTGTGGCCAAGAAGAATGCTTTTGGCCAAGGCTTCTACCCTCGAGGTGCAACTTTGGAATGCTTGTGAAAACAGCTTGACCCAGACGAGCAGGATTGCAAAGCTCGAGTCTGACCTTTTGATATGAAGGCCGAGGTCGTGGATGCCCGGGCTGAAGCTGAAGAGATTCGAGCTAAGGCCGATAAGAAAGTGGCCGTTTATTTAAAAGATGATGCCAACGCTCGAGCTGAGTTCAGAGGGGCTTCCGATCGGGAGAGCAGAAGTAATGAATATGCCCGATGTAGATCCCTGAGGAAAACTCTCAGGGAGAACCACGCTAGGGGCTTCGATCTAGAGCAGGCCAAGGCGGATGAATACGATGACAAGTTCCTCTTGTCCGATGCCGAAGATAATGAGGAAGAGGCTGATGGGGCTGCAGTCCCCGAGGGGAACGTAGACTAGGCCTTTCCTTTCTGATTCTTCGTATAATGCTCTAAGAGAACATTGTAAAATGATGCTTCGTATTTTTTCGCACATACATATAAAGAGGAGTCTTTCGATTTTCTCCTTTCATGAATTTCTCTTTGCTTGAGTATGTCTTTCTTTGTCTTGAATTTTGACGTTTGTGTATGATTAGCCAGGTGAACTCGACTTTGAGGAAAAACCTTTAGGTTTACAAATCGGCCCTGAGGCGTGTTATGCTGGCCCGTAGGCTTTTACGCATTTGGTTGGTATGACCTCTGATCTAAGCTGGCGGCAATGGCTCTTACACAGTAGGTCGATACGACCTTTTAGTTTAAGTTGGCGATGGTGGCTCTAATCCATTAGGTTGGTACGAACTATTAGTTTAAGCTGGTGACAGTGGCTCTTACGCGTTGGGCCGGTACAACCTTTTGATTTAAGCTGGCGACAATGGCTCTTACGCATTGGGTCGATACGACCTTTAGTATAAGTTTTATTTTTCCCTCGTTGAAGTTTTTTGTGTTCGCACGAATCTTCGACGGTTCGATAAGAACCTCGATTGCGAGCCGTTATGTGACGATAGATGAGCACCTCGGGAGGTTTCGCTCGATGGCTGAATTGTTTCGAAGCCTGTTGTTTGGAGCTGACATAATCGAAGCTCTTTTGCTTATGTCGAGGGTAGCCTGATTAACCAATTCTTTTTGAAGTATTTTCGAAGTAATTTGAAGGCCTATGAGTTTATGGCGATGGTCGGGCGTCCCCGAGTCGCGTTAGTCTGGCTGGTACAGCCTCGTGACCATAGTCATTGTATTTGGCCGTAGCCTTTTATTCCCCGAGTGAAGTAGCTTCGGCGTCTATATCGAGGGTATGCCTTTTTAGGGGTCTTACAAGTTCGAATATATAGCCTTAACTTTAAGATCGGGATTATGCCTTTTGTAAGGTCTTATTAATTTGAACATGCCTTACTTGAGGTCTTACAGATAGGTTACTTGGCACAAGCATGATTCATGCCTGGCTTGAGGTATTACAGATTTGGTATTGCCTTTTGGAGGTCTTACACTATTGATAACGCCTCGTGGAGGTCTTACATTTTCTTGCATTGCCACGTGGAGGGCTTTCGGGCTTCAGGTCGCCCGCATGGGGTCTTATGGCCTCGGGCTCTTGATACCTCGATGGGGTGACCGTCGCTGATAGTCTCCGAGACGTCGAGGGTTTTTGGATCTGGAGCCGTTATTTGTATATTTTGATGTTGCCTCATCGAGGGCTTACTGGCTCGAATATTCCGGCCCGGAGGTATTACGGCTTCGAGTTTTTGATGTCAGTCCCCGAGGTTTGGGAATTTTCTGGCTCTGGAGCCATTCTTGAAAAAATAGCAGTTTTCTTTGAACCGCAAAGTGTTTTTGGATGGAAAATATTCCTTGATTACTTGGTACAAGTATACATGTTTCTGTCCTCGAGGGTTTGATTATTCAACGCGGACACGGTGCAATCGATCGTTTGGCCCGATACATCATTTTCCTATTAAGACCCTTTTTGGCTCATCTTAACTTCTTCGAGGAGGTGATCTCTAGGGGGATGTCCCCCAGTATTCGAGGTTGATTGAAGAGAGATCGTGAATACTTGTTAAGTTCTCCTTAGGTAGCATATAGATGTTGCCTCGTTAAAAAACCTTGCCGGTAAAACCCTTCTTGGGATAAAATCTGGTCGAAGGAAAATAGTGCAACGCATGCTTTAAAACCTAAGGTCTTCAAGCTGCAAGGTGCTTCGATTGTTCTAACCGGACTCCTACGCATAGGTTTGTGTAAAACGAAAATAAAAAAAGGGAGACGGTTATACCTTAGTAGTGATCGCGCTTCGAGCCTGATATTCTTAAAATGTTTGTTCCGGGGATGCGGTACGGTCCTATGCAAATTAACTTGGGTGCAGCCAAGAATGTAGCTCGTGATTGCTACTTGGCGGTTCGCTTATCCTTTGGCTCCTTAGATGTTGAAGGTGTCGATCTTGTGCCACATCGTGCACCGCGAACATCTCTCTTGCTGCATGTCGTTCTCCGTACACAGTTTTTATTCCGTCCTTTGTCAAAAATTTCATCATTTGATGAAGTGTTGATGGTACTGCTCTCATGCATTGTATCCATGGCTTTCCAAGTAAGGCATTGTATCTCATGTCTCCTTCGATGACAAGAAACTTGGCATTTAGGGTTGTGCCGGCCATGTTAACCGGGAGGGTGATCTCTCTTTTTGTCGTCTCGCTCGCCATGTTGAATCCGTTGAGGACTCGAGAAGCAGGCACGATTTGGTCGAGCAGTCCGAGCCGCTCCACCATCCTCGACCTGATAATGTTAGCCGGTCTCCCTAGATCCACAAGTAACCGTTTAATTTGAAATGTATTCACAAGAAAAGAGATTACCAGTGCGTCATTATGAGGCTGAGACAGGGTCTCGATGTCCTCGTCGCTGAATGTGAGAGCGTCCTCAGGTATGTAACCTCGAGTTCGCTTTTCCCTGGTGATGGATATTTTTGTTTGTTTGACAATGAGTTCCTGTGGGATGTCCACTCCCCCAACAATCATGTGGATGACATGTTGTGGTTCTTCTGTTTCATTTTTCTGTTCGCCTCTCTTTCCCGTAACTGATTCTTGGCTCGGTTGCTGAGGAAATCTCGGAGATGACCTTTTCTAATTAGTTGGGCTACTTCTTATCAGAGCTGTCTCCAATCTTCGGTCATGTGACTGTGTATGCCATGAAACTCGCATACGAGGTTGGGGTTCCATTGTGAAGGATCTGATTGTACCGGTTGGCCACCTGGTTTCTCTGTTTTTACCGATGGCAGAGACGACGTCCGAGATATCAATGTTGAAGTTGTATTCGGACAATCGGGGTGCCTCCGTCAGTCCTATATGTCTGTCGAATCCGACTCTGCCCACGAGTCCCCGAGGATTCTGACCTCAGTTTGTCCTTCGATATTTTGGGTTATGTTATGCCTCGGGGCGTTTCTTCGATCTTCAGTGTATGGCTGATACCTTTCCTTGTTTGGCCTCGGTTCCTTTGCCAAAAGCCTGCTAGGATATACTGAGCCCAAGGGGGAACCTTGTTGGTTGTCCTCGACCATAATCTTCGACTGATATGGGTTGTGGACATCCGACCAAGTCACGGCGGGATATTTCACCATGTTCTGCTTTAGTTGCTTTGAAGCTACCGAGCTTCGTTCGTTCAAACCTTGAGTAAAGGCCTGCACTGCCCAGTCATCGGAGACTAGTGGTAATTCCATTCGCTCCATTTGGAAACGAGATACGAACTCTCGCAGCATCTCGTTTTCTCTTTGTTTGATCTTGAATACATCGGATTTTCTTGTAGCAACCTTAATGGCACCGGCATGTGCCTTTATAAAAAATTCTGCCAGCATGGCAAATGAATCTATTGAATTTGGGGCTAGGTCGTGATACCACATCATGGCCCCTTTCGAAAGTATTTCTCCGAATTTCTTCAATAGGACGGATTCAATCTCGTCGGCCTTCAGGTCGTTCCCCTTTACAGCACAAGTGTAAGCAGTGATGTGCTCGTTGCGATCCGAGGTCCCGTTGTACTTCGGGAGATCAAGCATCCTAAATTTCTTTGGAATGGGCTTTGGAGCGTTATTTGACGGGAATGACTTTTGTACAAATTTCTTTGAATCTACACCCTTTAGGATCGGGGGTGCGCCTGGGATTTGATTGACCCTTGAATTGTAGGTCTCCACCTTTCTGTCATTGGCTTCTATCTTCTTTTTGCCCAATTCAATCCTCCTCGTGAGGTCCTCGAGCATTTTTATGATAGCGGGATCGACTGTTGACCCGTTGTTGCTTGATCTTTCTGGTACTTGTTCGGCTCGAGGAGTCGTTTCCGGTGCTGCTGTGCTCGGAATTTTTTGGTGGCTCTGCAGTTGAGCGATCGCTAGTTGTTGTGCCTGCAACATCTCAAAGATGACATGAAGGCTAACCTCTCGTTCCTCCCGAACTGGGGTTTTCTGAGCTTCTTGTTGGTTTTCTTGGCGTATACTCCTGTCAGTGTGGGAGATTATATCGACGTGTTGGGCGTTGCGCAAGACCACGTCCACGGGAATTGGTTCTGGTGCGTCTTCAAGGTTTCGCGGTGGTACACCGATGCCTGAAATAGCTACACCATTCTCTCCATGGTCCTCAGGACCGTTGTTCTCACGTGCATTCACTGAGTTAGACATTTTGACCTAAAATTAAAGATCCTTGGACAAGAAAAAGTGTGAAAGATAATTTGCATTATGTAGTAAACCAGCAAGAAAACAATCACTATTATTTTTAGCCCCACGGTGGGCGCCAAACTGTTTACCTTGAAAATGGTAATAACAATTAGATTTTGATTTTGTGGTTCTAAAAATACGTGATTTATTTTTATGCTAGTTGTTAGGCAATAGATGCTAAGTGAGAGACTAGAAGATAAGATAAGAGCTTGAAGATAACGTATTAAACAAACCGAATGGCTGAGAATCGGGGCCTCGAGGTTGAGTTGGGTTCTTAGCTAAGGGCAGTCGATGAAGTACTAACAATTATGAGAGCTTTGATGGCCGCTCTTTATGATCAATAATGAGCAATAAATGAAGAACAATTAATGAAATGTAATGAATGCAAGTAAGATAATGAATGTAGGCAATAGAATCAAATAGAGAGTATGTTTGAGTTAGAGAATAGAGAATATTCTTGTTCTTGTATTGAATGTTGTGTTGTCTCCCTTACAAAATGACAAGGATCCCCTTTATATAGGAGGGGGAATCCCAACATGGTACATGTATAATTATTACAAAGAGACGTAGCTGGTACAACTATATAATGGTCTGGTACAGACTAGTACTATTCTTGTAGGTGTTGTAAACTTTGGCCAAGTGCCTTGGGAACTTCCCGCTTGTCTATGATAGCCACCAATTTACGTTGCCTCGAAGTCGAGCGTAGGGGACCCTCAGGGTCGAACCTCAAACTGTGCCTCGAGGTTTCTGGAGGCAGCTTGAGGAATATCATAACGATAAAATCGGACTCTCCGATTTTAGCCGTATACATTGAGCTTCATTGAAAAGGTAGGGGATTTCCACCTTGTCCATCACTGCGTAATATTCTTCATTCACCAAGCATCAAAGATAACTAGCGACCTCCATGGGGGCAGAGAAAATCCGGGCATCCTCCGTGATCGAAAAGCAATTTACCGTCTTCGGTCAAGATTAACACTTGGGGCCGGGAACCGACCCACCGGTTTCAGGCTCAATGAAGACCTGGTGGCACCCGACGACGGCTCCTTCCTCGGCACCCGCAGGTCACCGAGCCCGGTGATTTCTTCCAAAGCTGCGGACTAAACCCCATACAAGAAGACGTGGATATCAGTCGCCCCCGGAGGCTCCTCGTAAGAACGGCCTTCCAACATACTGGCCTCATGAATCTTGGTATCCAAAATTTGAGGGGACCCGCTGAAGTCGATCGCTCCAAGTTCGTCTCTCGGGGCACTTCCCACAGCTCGAGAACCATCACCTAGTCTCTCTATCGACCCCCCTAGATTTGGGTAGAATGGGATCGACCTTTTCTGGCTCGGTAGCTCCAGGCAGAGTTTCCTCACCGACCTCCTCATGTTGGGATGTTTCAACTTCACCGCCCGCTGGTTCAAGAATTTCTTGTACCATAACACCAGCCCGCACACGGGCCACCAATTTGGATTTGTCTTCTTTTTCTTCTTCCTCGGACTTATCCCTTAGTAGACAGACTAAGTCCTAGGGTAGAGTGCTGGAACTTCCCTTGGGCTTGCGTGACCTCTTCTTCGATTTATTCTTTTCTGAGCTAGGGGAACTCGAAGCCCCTTTTCTTTTCTTCTCTTTGTCCTGCTTCGGAGCAGGTGACTGGGAAAGGAATTCTTCCCCAGCAGATAGGGGCTCATTGCGACATCCTTCTCGAGGCCTGCAAAGGAAAAAAGATGAGTAAGCTCGAGAAGAAACCCGAACGATAATCGTTATGGGAAAGAAACTTACCATGATTGCGGGCCTCCCATCAGCCCTTCGATAACTCCATCCAAGCACGCTCGGAGTATGGTCTCTGTGACACCAGGCCCTCGACCCATTGCTTGAGTTCGGGAACTTTGTCCGGCACTTAGGCCATAGCTGCAACACAAGAACATCGATAAGGAAGAAGATATGAGGAAGAACAACAAGATTAAACATTCAAGGCAAAGGACTACTTACGATTTGTGTTCCATTTCTTAAGAAATGGCATATCTTCGGTGGGGATCAGGTCCGAAGTCTTTATTCGAACAAATAGGCCCATCCAACCTCGGTCCCGAGCCTCGTCTATACACGAGAATGGGGCCTTGCTGGCCCAATGAGAAAGCTTGATCAGTCCTCCTCGATAAAGTCGGGGACTGTAAAGATGCATAAGATGATCAAGGGTGAAGGGATATCCCTCGATTTTTCTTACAAAGAATCGGAGGAGGATCACAGTTCTCAAGAAGGAAGGATGGATCTGGCCTTGGGTCACGTCGTACCTCTTGCAGAAGGTGACGATAACAGGGTTTAAGTGACCCAACGTGAAGGGGTACATGTAAACACTTGGAAAACCCTCCACATGGGTAGTGATCGACTCCTCGGGCAAAGGTACCACAACATGTTTGTGAACCCAGTTGCAATCCTCTTTAACCTTGGGAAGAAGATCATCGGTTATCGTGAATATATACCTCGAGATCTGTTCACATCGACCCGGTACCAAGGTGGTCTTTTCAATATTAAAATCATCAACAGCAAGGCATCCTCCCGGAACGAAATCCTCAAGGGGATATTCCGCCGAAGCTCCGTCGTCGGCGGGCCATGATGAAAAGGGGGCCTCCTTTTGCGGTATGGTTTTAAAAGTTTTTCTATTGTAAAGTGGAAGAGAAGGGAATTAGGATGATATGAAGTTTTCTAAAAAGTTCAAGAAATTTGGGTGCAAGAATTTCATAGCAAAGACATTTTTGAAGAGAAGCAAGAATGGGAGAAACTTTGAACGTAACGTTTGAATAGAGGAAGGTTACAATACTTATAGCTTGCTGGTGAGGGTTCAGAACTCATGGTGGCCGACCAGCAACTAACAGGCATTTAATGCCTTGGTAAATGGACCGACGAGACGTTCCGAGTTGCTGCTTACGTCATGATCGGGTGTATCAGTGACGTTCGTCGCTTACGTCACGGCCCATCGAGATGGAACACGGAGATTCATATTGTTTCTCGTCATCTTCTCTCTAAGAAACGAGGGGACTATCTGTATACGGCCAAAATCGGATTTGCATTTTGTATGACTAGTCGAGACTAAAACACGATGGGCCAAGGTTCAGCGTCGTGTTATATCGAACAATGATGCAAAGTTAGATTGCCGAGCTCGTGACCTAGAGACCGATGAAGATCGAGATCGACCAAGATCGAGGCCGAGCAAGATAGAGATCGAGGGAAGCTTATCGAGCCAAATAACGGAAAGCCGAAATATCGGCAATCAGGCGAGGATCACAGCGAAAATTCCGGCACGTATCAAGAAGAGGTCGTTTAATTAGCTAATCAAGAGATTTCTTACCTCGTATAGCATTGTATCAAGAGTAGGTTTGCCCTACTATATAAAGAGGGTCTAATCATTTGTAAAAGACATCATGTTCACGCAATACAAAGCAATATACTGTCATTTTCTAGCTTTCATTATCTTGTTATTCTGTTCATAAGCCGGTTGAAACATTTTTGGTTTAAGGGTGACTGAACTCGAGGACCAAGGCTATTCAATTTGTGTGATTTACACTTACTCTTTTGTCGTCAATTTCAATATTAAGTTATTCTCCTTAATTTGTACCAAGTTATATCACGTATCCTTAAAACCGCGTACAAATTCAATTGTTATCTGATTTTAGCGTAAACAAAGATAATAAAAATCAAATAATTACTGTACTAACGAATTTAAAGTTCAATATTCCAAAGAAAACATGAAAGTCACACAATGTTATTTACTAAATTAAAAGGAAAACCAAATACTTTTGTGTTTCTCTTTTCTATTTAAAAAAAAATGCAATGTCTAAGCTAAAATAATAATATCTCAAAAAATGGATGACTTAGTTCCCAAAAAGTGTTTTTTCTGGTTTTTTTTTTTTTTGCGATTTTCAATTTCAAAAGGTAAATCAAACGATAATTAAGTGAAAATCAAATATTAAAGCTAGACCTAAATGAATTATTTAAATCCTAAAAAAATTAATTGTGTAATAATGAAGGAAGGGTACAAATTATGTTTCTACACGTTTCACCGCATCATGCCTTCTTCTTTTTCACAACCCAGTACTTCGACGGAAAATAATTCCACCACAAACTCCATAAACCAGCTTAGTAAATAAATATTTGGAGATGCGATTGTAAGAGAGATGTGAAGGCATTAAATTTTATTCTTAAGTTTTCTTACTTAAAACGCTCTCAATAATGTGAAAACCTTCCTTGCTACCGCTGCTACTATAGAACACAGCTTTCTTTACTTCAATCTCTTCAACTCTCTACATACATCATGTCTGACTCTCAGCAACACCTACAATAATTTAATCAAAGTTTAGACCCTCCGGATATAGGATCTATGCAAATCGATGATACAAGCATGCATACGCAACCAGCTACTTACCTACGAACTCTACTAACAGATAAATACCTTCTACCATCTCTAACCAACCAAATACCTTACTTAAAAACTTTAGATCTAGCTTATGAAGTGCTCCACAACACTACTAATAATGATACATTTATACCAATTACATCAACTGATAAATAACATTTATATGAGCCATGGAAATACTCTGTGATAGTTAAGCTATTTGGTAAACGGATTACACACCAAATCATGCATGACAAACTGATGACTCTATGAAAACCAACAGAGGTCCTACCTCTCATTGATTTGGGTTCTGATTGTTTTCTCATTAAGTTTCACAGAGAAGAAAATATGACTAAAGCTTTACACGGAGGTCCATGGTTTATCCTTAGTCATTTCCTAACTGTACGAGGATGGGAGCCAAAATTCAAAGCCTCCTCTACACAACTCACATACTCAGCTCTTTGGGTACGACTACCTGAATTGCCTACAGAGTTTTATGACTTGGAAATACTAAGTAGGATTGGTTCAAAATTAGGGCGACTATTAAAGATAGATCCCTGTACCTCATCTACTACACGAGGAAGGTATGCCCGTATATGTATTGAAGTGCCTTTGAAAAAGCCTTTAAAAACTCATCTATATATAGGGAACCATAAACAGTCTCTTCTCTATGAAGGACTGAATCTTCTATGTACCTATTGTGGAAGATTTGGGCACCCTATTACTAGTTGCCCTGGAGTTGTTCGTACATCCAATGAGCAAAACCAGAAAAAACAACGGGTTGAATCTAATAGCTCTCCTAAAACTAACCCTTCTAAGGAAAATGAATGGAAAACAGTGAACTTCACTAAGAAAAGTATACACCCACCCAAACATCTCAACTTTAGCAAGGGGCAGGCGGCTACAATGGCGATGCCACCAGCAACACAACCCCTAGCAGGTCATTCCTCTAACCCTACTTCAGGTGTACTGCGCTGGGTCAACTCCACAAGGCCAGTTAAGCTGCAAGGGCCCATTATAGAATTTAACAACAAATTTCAAACACTTTCAAATGCTGGGCCTTCAGATGTTCAGTCTAACCACGCTTACCAAGGCCCAATACCACAAAATCTACGTCCTGAACCATTATTAACCCAGCATCCATTCTCCTGATAAATTGCCGACCTCATTTCCCAATCAACTTCCTAATGAACCTAAGCCTAGATTATCTGAACCAAAATCACCACCTCTAGTTGGTTATAATACGTTATCTCAGGACTACAAGACACCTCATGAATACTTGCCATGTAACCATCTATTTACATCCTCAACCCAATCAAACTCAAACAACCCAGAAGGACCCCTTCATACTCTGGACACGTTGGATCCAACTCAAACAAAACAATACCTGCCATGCATGCTACAGTAACTTTGCTTACTTCTGATACTAAGTTTCCTCAAAATCCATGCAGACAGCATGATGAGTTTTCATGTGAATATCATCATGAGGAACCCACTACCTTACTTCCTTCACTGCTTAATATTTACCATCCTTTCGTTCAAACAACCAAACCTAATACTACTCTTTATGTTGAACCACAACGATCATCAACTCCTATTCTCAATGCAGAACCTTCATAGGCATGAGCCAGAGTCAGTTTTTGAGGGCAAATATACAAACCAACAATCATTTTTTTCATCTCCCTCGTCTCATAATGGAAGGACCTCAACTACCTCAGAGTTCATCGCCTCTAATATACACATCTCAGCTCATGACTACAGACCTTCCTCTCAAATCTTCGCTGGAAATGGGACCGCATGGATATGCTCTAATATTCACTTTGCAACTCAACAATCAAGAGGTGGTGTTGCTAATCCAAAATCCGACTCATTTAGCAGAAATAGTGACAGAAGGAATGAGGCTAGGAATGGAAGCTTACAATCAAAATCAATGGTACACGACTCAGACTCCTCTTCCAATGGAGCACCAGGCTTCCAACTCCACTCATCAGCCATGGCCATATCAAATGGCCCAGATGAGTCCGACCTGGGACCAAACAGTAAATCTCCTACCCTTTTACCCACCTCATCATATGGGTCAGGTTTATACACCTTGGTTCCAACCACTGGACTCATTCAATCCACTCTTCCCATACTCAAGCCTACTGAGTCCTCTAGAGAGTCTCACCCCACCAAACAGTCCAGTACAATCACCTCCTCAATCTTCACAAGAACTAGATAGAGATACAAGAGAGGAACTGATAGAAATTCTTGCAGAGATGAGGGAGACACGAAAAAAATATTGGTGGTTAAAAGGGATCCAATTTTACAACCTCAAAGAACAGTTCGAAAAAAAGTTCATTCAAAAGTGCCCACCGGAGATGGTAACATGCAGTCTCAACTTTCTTCAAACCACCAATCCAGATGTTGGGAAATATGCTATGGTGATCATTCCGACGCTTCTTCAACTTCCACTAAGTCTGGATCCGACGACATCCTCAGTTGTCCATCCAATGACTCAGACTCCTATGTCCCAGCCCAGAAACCCTAACTCATACATGAATTTCTTAGTCTGGAACTGTAGGGGCTCTCATAATCTAGAATTTAGGAGGCACTTTAGGTCTCTGCTAGATAATCATAGACCCACTCTTGCTATCTTACTTGAAACCCACATGCAACACCATACAAGCTTACGTGAGGACTTTAATTTTGGAACAATCTTCTGAAAATGGTCTCATAGGTTGTTTAGTGGTGCTGTGGAATGCAGATCATATCAATGTAATAGAAATGAGAATCTCTGATCAGGAAATACACTGCATGGTCTAGGTTAGTCCCGAGAAAACCTCCTTGGTTATTTTCTGCCATATATGCTAGTCGTCATTATCAGTTAATGAAATTCTAGAATCTAGGGAAAAATTTGGAGGTCTTCCTATGAATAATAATAGGGCTGATAAATTTGCTAATTGGATGCATTATTGTAGCCTTATTGATTTAGATTATCAAGGTAGTCGTTTTACATGGACTAATAAACAAAGGAATGGTCGTACAATATTGGAAAGGCTTGATCATTTTCTAGCTAATTATGACTGGTTAAGCCTATATCCAAATACAACTGTGACGCACCTTCCTCGTACTCACTCAGATCATTGTCCAATTTTAATGAACTTAGAACCTCCTCAACCTATACAACATAGAATATTTAGATTTGAGATGATGTGGTCATCTCACCCACAGTTTCAACAACGTGTTCATACAACTTGGTCGAATAACCTGCCTTTACTAGCCACTACTGATAATTTTAAGTTAGTAGTCACACGTTGGAATCAAAATACTGTTTGGTAATATTTTCGAACAAAAAAGAAAGCTTCTTGGTAGACTATCAGGGATACAATCCTCCATCCAATATCCTACTAGTATTTTCTTACAAAATTTGGAAACCCAATTGACCTTAGAATATAGACACATTGTTCGTATAGAAGAGGAATTTTGGCAATTAAAATCATGTATTAACTGGTTAAATGAAGGGGATGCGAATACTAAGTTCTACCATCTCTCCACACTTTACAGACGTCGTAGAAATAGAATTAATGCTTTACAAGATAATGTAGGCAACTGAGTAACTACCACTAATGAAATACATGTTTTAATTAATAATTATTTCAATGGCTTTTTCCAAACTGATCAATTAATTTCGGAAATGTTGATAATGAATACTTACAATTGCGAGATCTCTTCTAATGATATTCTTAGTCTTGATTCACCTCTCCATCAAGATGAGATTATATCTGCATTGAACAGTTTTAAGGCTTACAAAGCTCCAGGTCCAGATGGGTTACACCCATTTTTCTACCAAAAATTCTGGACGGATGTAGGTGATAAAGTTAGTTCATTTTGTCATTATATTTTCTGCTCAAAAATAATTCCTCCAGAACTTAATAAAACCCTTCTATGCCTTGTCCCTAAGGTAAAGCATCCTACAAAAATTCATCAATTTAGACCTATTAGCCTTTGCAATACTATATACAAGCTTATTACTAAGATAATAGTTAATAGACTTAAGCCAATCATTAGAAAAATTATAGGTCCTATACAAACTAGTTTCCAACAAGGCAAAAGAGCTTGTGATAATGCTACAATAGTTCAAGAATCATTAAATTACCTTGCGAAAATGAAAGGCAAATATCCTTCAATGTTATTAAAACTTGATTTAGAAAAAGCATTTGACAGGTTAGAATGGTCTTTTATAAGACGTGCTTTGTTTTACTTTAACATACCTCCCTCTATGATTTCCTTAATCATGTCTTGTTTACAACTACTTCAATTTCTATATTAATTTATGGTTCAAAAACTCAGTACTTTACACCTACAAGAGGTATTCGTCAAGGAGATCCACTTTCACCCTACTTGTTTATTATGTGCATGGAATTATTTACACGAAACATCTCCCTATCACTTTACCATTTAAAATGGCAACCTATTCGACTGTCTAACAAAGGTCCACTTCTCTCTCACCTCTTCTTCGCAGATGATATTATACTTTTCTCTAAGATTACTGCTAAAAGATGTCATGCAATCATTGATGTTTTGAATAATTTTTCCAAACATTCAGGGCAAAAAATAAATTTTGAAAAATCAGAACTCTTCTTCTCTAAAAATTTGTAGCTCCTATGATCAAGATTTTGTTATTACTTCCTTCAACATTAAAGAAGGAACCTCTTTTGGTATATGCTTGGGATTTTCTATGTTCCAAACAAGACCCAAAAATGCAGATTTCCAGTTCCTCCTTGATAATTTCAAAAATAAACTAGCAGGATGGAAATCTAGGTTTCTGACATTGGCAGGAAGAGCCACTTTAATAAAATCTACTCTAAACCAATTACCTAATCATATCATGTAGTACATTCACATTCCGGCTCACATAGTTATTAAAATGGATCAATATGTAATTTCTTATGGGATACAACTTCAGAAAAAAAGAAACTATACCTTGTTAGATGGAATGAAATTACCAGACCAAAGGAAGTAGGAGGCTTAGGAATTCAAAAATTGCGTCTAAAGAACCATGCTTTATTAGCAAGTCTAGCTTGGAGGATTTTTAAGACACCACAAACCATGTGGGCTAACATCCTTCTGAACAAATATCTTAATACTTCTCCTAATAATATTATCAATGGTTGGCATCACTGTCAGGCATAAAATGGAATATAGGAAAAGGCACTCATATTAAGTTTTGGGAAGACCCATGGGTTGGGCCCGGCACAACAATCAGATCAAAAATTCAAGGTCCGTTACCGTTAGACCATCAGAATATTGCTATCTCCTCTTTAATAAATAATGAGGGATGGGATTGGAAGAAATTTCCATTTGAGTTGCCCAATAACCCAAACAATTCAAGCTACTTACCTATCAAAATATAGTAACAAGGTAGACAACATATTCTGGGGTTTAACTCCAACAGGTCATTTCACAACTAGATCTATGTATAGTATATTAGAAGCACAACTTGATGAATCAACTAACAGTTCTACAAAATACAACTGGATATGGAAACCTCCTGTACAGCCCAAAATCAAAGGGTTCATTTGTCTTCTTCATAAAAAACGACTACCTACCAAAGAATACCTTCGACATATCATTAATTCAAGATGCTACTTGTCAATTCTGCCATAAAGAGGATGAAACTATTAGGTACTTTTTCCTTGACCGCACAAATGCAAAAACATTTTGCCAGGAATTAGGTATGCTTCATTTTATTAATCAAAAGTTACCCTACATAAACTCTTTTAACTGGGTACACGACCTCATAACTTGTAAGGATCTTCATTTTCCTTACAAAATGAATCCAGCTACATACTTGCCACTAAGATTATGGAATATTTGGCTGGCACGTAATAACAACTGCTACAAACATACTACGTCCACGACTTCTACTAAATTAATAACTCAGCAAGCAACAGAATTTACATACCTAGTAGCTAATCAACATACTTGTGTTAAAAAAAGGCAACAAAATCTGAAATGGAAACCTACTAAAGAATTTTTCTATAAACTAAACACTGATGGAGCACATACAACAAATAAAGCTGGTATTGGTGGTCTAATACTAAATTCAGAAGCTGAATGGATGTTGGGCTTTGCAGCGCCAGTCCCAAGGGATTCATCAACTTCAGCTGAATTACATGCTTTATTGCAGGGACTCCAGTTAGCTTAATCACATAACCTTGTTCCACTGGAGGTGGAAGTGGATTCACAAGACATTATAACACTACTCTATTCTAACAATGTCTCATTTGACAATTTGACTACTGACTGCATGTAACGACCCGGCCGGTCGTTTTTGGAATTTACGTCCCGATCCCCTATTAACTGCTTTCTCCAAGTTTATTTCTGCTATTTTGACTTGCCGAGATGTTAGGTTTTGAGTTTCGGAGAGTTTTGGGACACTTATTCCCTAAATGAGAGCTTAAGTGTTGGAAGGTAGTCCATAGTCGGAACAGTGTGAAGACGGTCTCGGAACGGAAATCCGATGGTTCCGTTAGCTTCGTTAGGTGATTTCGGGGTTGGGAGCGTATTTGGAATGTGTTTTGGAGGTCCGTAGCTAATTTAGGCTTGAAATGTCGAAAGTTCGAATTTTGATGTTTCCGGTTCGATAGTGAGATTTTGATCTGAGGGTCGGAATGGAATTCCGAGAGTTTTTGTAGCTTTGTTATGTTATTTAAGATGTGTGTGCAAAATTTCAGGTCATTCGGAAGTGGTTTGGTTAGGTTTTTGATCGAAAGCATATTTTGAGGAAATTTGGAGTTCTTAGGCTTAAATCCTTGATTAATTCGAGGTCCGATGTTGTTGTGGATGGTTTAAGGATTGAATGAGGTATTAGGTGTTGTTGGTTCTTTTGGTTGAGGTCCCGGGGGCCTCGGGATGATTTTGGATGGTTGACGGGAAGGTTGAGGAAGTGTTGCAGCAGCTGGAGTATTGCTGCTTCTGGTATTTTCGCATCTGCGGCTTGGGAACCGCAGATGCGGTGCCGCAGAAGCGGCTAAAGAACCACAGAAGCGGCTTGGGGCCATTCCTTCAGAAACCGCAGATGCGGTGCGAGGCCCGCAGATGCGGTAGGAGGCCTGCAGAAGCGGATTTTGGCTGGTTCTTCAGGTTCCGCAGATGCGGTGGATCTTCCGTAGAAGCGTAACCCCATCTGCGAGTGGAGGATCGCAGATGCGGAAGCTTGGCCATTTAATGAAAAATCGCAGGTGCGACTATTTGTCTGCAGAAGCGGGACCGCAGATGCGGTCCCAGGGCCGCAAACGCGGAAGTAGCTGGGCAGATCATATAAATAGTTGCCTTTGCGAAAATTGGCTATTCTTCCACCATTTTCATCCGGGTTTGGAGCTTTTGAGAGGGGTTTTTGAGGAAATCAAAGGGGAATCACTTGGAGGTAATGTCCTTGACTTCATAACTCATTTTTATGTGATTAAAGGCTTAATTAATGGTGAGAAATTTGGGAAAAGGGGGTAACTAGGGCTTGAGTTTAAGAGACCCATAATTGGGGATTTGAGGGGTCATTTGGACTCCGATTTCAGTGTTCTTATTATGTATAGACTCGTGAGAGTACGAGGTTTCTGAAAATATAAATTTCACCCGATTCCGAGACGTTGTCCTGAGGGGCATTTTGGTCATTTTACATAATTTCGCGTATTAGCTTTGAATTAAATTGTAATCAGTTGCTTGAGATGTTATTTACGATATGTAATTGAATTGAATAGATTTGGGCCATTTGGAGTCGGATACTCGTGGCAAACGTGTGGTTTCGAGTTGATTTTGGAGCCGATTCGAGGTAAGTGGCTTGTCTAACCTTGTGTGGGGGACCCTCTCCCCTTAGGATATGATATTTGGTAATTGAATGCCTTGTACGTGAGGTGACGAGCGCGTACTTGAGCTAATTGTTGAAAAATCCGATTTTACTTTAACTACTTAAACTGAGTTCTTTTCTTACTTGCTTTATTCTACATGCAAATATAGCCTATGTTAGTTTAAAAGAGTATGATTAGTTGAATAAATTGCCTATTTGCTTAAACTGCCTTAATTGCATTACGTGAAGCATGTTAGGCTAGAATTTACTGTTTGCTCATTACGGACTTAGTATTTGTTTTGATGTCCTTGAGCTGTTGTTGTGTGTTTTAAATTGGGACTACGGGACGGCATCCCAGGAGATCCCCTGTGCGTAATTATGGTCTGGATTGAGGTGCGGGATACCAAGAGATCCCTGGCATGTATATTGAGGATACTAAGAGATCCTTGGAATACCAAGAGATCACTGGGATATGTATTGAGGATACCAAGAGATCCCTAGAGTGTATATTGAGGATACCAAGAGATCCCGATTATTTATCTTGCTGTTAGGGGTATTTCCTTGTAGTTGCTTTTATCTCTGTTTCCGTTATTGCACTGTTATTATACTATGTAGATCTTTATTATTGATTCTCAGTTTTACTGCTTATTGCCCTGTCATTACATTATATATATATATATATATATATATATATATATATATATATATATATATATATATATATATATTTATCTATATATATATATATATATATATATATATATATATATTATTATAATATATATATATATATATATTTCATGTGTCTTGTATCATGGAAAGTTTAATACGAGAAAATTTCATGTTGCTAACGCCTTTACATCTCTCTTTTTTTTTAAAGATAAACATATTAATATTAAGTATTGCGTACAGAGGGTGGATGCCATACTGCATCATATTACACGCACTATTAAAACTACCATCAACTGCATCACTATTACATTACCCATTTACAGCATTATAGTTATCTGAGTGAGGCCTGAAGTGTTCCAAAACATGTCCTTGCACTGCACTCCTTTCTTGTTCAAAAACTAACCATGCAAAGTCCGGGCTGTCTTCCAAAATACGTACTGCTGAGTTAATGTCAAAATTGCAGCCTACATTTGCTAGTTTATCTGCTACCCTATTCTGCTCTCTGTACGCATGCAGTACTACCGGCTTACCTAACCTGTCCAGGAAGTACCTGCAGTGTCACGACCCCAGTTCACCCACCGTGAACATGTCGTGATGCCGCCTAGTCTCTACAACTAGGTAAGCCTAACAATGCGGAAACATAAGTAACTTGCGGAATAATAGTCAAAACTGAACAATTTAAAGGAGAAATAGTATATAAAATGCCGCTCGACACATACAACTCCACGTCACAACATCCTACATTACTATCCCAAAATCCGAAAACTCACGAGAACACAAGCTAAAAGGAATTCAGTAAAGTGCTCTAATCTCCGGAAATGTCTACATCAATAGTACGATACAAGGGCTAACACTACAGATAGAGTAAAGAAGGAGACTCTTCGGTCTGCGGACGCGGCAGATGTACCTCGAAGTCTCCGAAATGCTCCCTGCCTCACGGATAATACGCCTGGGTAGAAGTACCTGGATCTGCACATGAAAAACATGCACAGAAAGGGCATGCGTACACCACAGCGGTACTAAGTAAGTGCCAAGCCTAACCTCGGTTGGATAGTGACGAGGAAGGTCAGGGCCCTACTGAGTAA
>NC_031998.1:22880542-22887812 GCF_001879085.1 Nicotiana attenuata
TGATGGAGCACATACAGCAAATAAAGACTGGATTTGGTGGTCGTAATACGAAATTCTAAAAGACTGAATGGATGTTGGCGTTTGCAGCAGCAGTCCCAACGGGAGTTCATCAACTTCAGCTGAATTACATGCGTTTATTGCAGGGACTCCAGTTAGCTTACTCACATTACCTTGTTCCACTGGAGGTGGAAGTGGATTCACAAGACATTATAACACTACTCTATTCTAACAATGTCTCATTTGACAATTTGACTACTGACTGCAGGTACTTCCTGGACAGGTTAGGTAAGCCGGTAGTACTGCATGCGTACAGAGAGCAGAATAGGGTAGCAGATAAACTAGCAAAGGTAGGATGCAATTTTGACATTAACTCAGCGGTACGTATTTTGGAAGACAGCCCGGACTTTGCATGGTCAGTTTTTGAACAAGAAAGGAGTGCAGTGCAAGGACATGTTTTGGAACACTTCAGGCCTCACTCAGATAACTATAATGCTGTAAATGGGTAATGTAATAGTGATGCAGTTGATGGTAGTTTTAATAGTGCGTGTAATATGATGCAGTATGGCATCCACCCTCTGTACGCAATACTTAATATTAATATATGTTTATCTTTAAAAAAAAAAGAGAGATGTAAAGGCGTTAGCAACATGAAATTTTCTAGTATTAAACTTTCCATGATACAAGACACATGAAATATATATATATATATATATATATATATATATATATATATATATATATATATATATATATATATATATATATAAAAAGTTATTTAATTTTGCTGTGCTAAAACACCAACCTGTCTGGTTATAGCAATGGTTTTTTAGAAAGTAATTAGCCATTGTTCTTGAGTGGCAACTATTATAATCCTCTTTTCTTCAATAATAGAGCTTTCTCATCAGCTAATTGAATTTAAAAAAATGAAATGTAGAAATTAAAGGGATGAATGATACATCCTTAAGCATAGTACAAATTCAGCTTATAAGGTGTTTTCACTAAATTTTTAACTATATAATAAGTAAAGGTATCCTCGTACAACGAAGGGTACTTTCGGAATAATATTGTTTGTTATGGGCATTATGGTATTTTACTTTCCAGCCCTTCTATTTCGTCTTTCTTGATAACACGTGTTGGAACACTTTTATTGTGGGATACAGCTGGATTACACTATATTATAGTCTACTGATTTTCACAAGCCTTACCCGATTTCGCCGTTTCTTCTTCTTCATCACTATATTTCTTTTTTTATTCTTCTTCATCACTCGGCTTCTTCTGGCCATTTAAATAGGTGAGCTATGATTTAATTTTTTCTTTTTAAAATTTTCTAGAAAGTTTCATGGTTTGGTCTTTAATAGTGTGGCCATCTTCAAATGCAGTAAATCTCTAATCCTCCTTGTAACGTTAATGGATGTCTTTTTGGGTGATTTTGACATTTCAGATTAAGTGTCTGACATCATATTGCTCTTTGTCTCTGCATTTCATGTGTTCTGCGCCATTATCTGCTGTACAGGAAAATAAATCTTATTCTTTAACTAGGATTATATGTTATGGCATGTGAACTCTGCGACAATTGTCTAATGTTGCGGCATGTGAGAAGTTCGGATTTTTTGGTAAGTTTTCTCCTTTCTTGCTCTAATTTATGCCCGTGACCTTGGAATTCCTTTGAGAGTTTGTTCATTTTTGCTTCAATTTTAGATTTCTTTCTCTTCTGAATAATTTTTTGTTAGATTTTCTTACATGCATGTCAGTAATTCTATCTGATCTAGCATGTTTGAGATAATGTACCTGGTGCATGTAATTTTATATTATTTTGGATTACTGATCGTTGATCTCTTATCGTCTTTAGGCACTTATTACCATGGCCGGATCTACATTATAGATTATGGGTGCTTGAGCACCCATTATGATGGAACCAAACACTATTATTTATTATGAAAAACAAGAAATTTTTTACAAATATATTAATCGAGCACCCAGTCTTAGTAGCAATTTTGAGATTAAAAATAATTAAGTACCCATGATTTAAAAATTCTGGATCCGCCACTGCTTATTACTATCTGCAAATTGAAATGTTTATGCAAAAATCTGTAGTATCAAGCTTTCTGTTGGAAGATTAGGTCTTTTCCATAGCAGCAAAGTGTTAGTTATTGACAATGTTGGTCTGTTTGTAAACGTACTTTCATGGTGCTCTATATTTGTAAATCTCGATTATTTATATTTAGTCACACTTTATATCCAAATAATTTTGCATTTTACTCTTCTTTTACTTTATTCTTCCGATTATTTTCATTCCTTACTCAAGGCCATGGAATTTAAACTGGGCATACTGATGAACCCAAGGTGTTCGGTGATATGTCTGAAACAACTAAACTATTTGGTAAGAATTTCTTGTCTTTCTCTTTTTGTTATTTTCGAGTAAATTAAGATTGCCTTCAACTTTGCAAACCTTTACATTTTTGTGACTTGGGGAAAAAAATTTCATAAACTTTTGTACAAATATAGAAACACTTATAAAAGGATTGAAACAATAATAGACTTTTGTATTTTACTTGTTAATCCAATTGAATATGTTGCTATGGGTGAGGTAAATTGGCCATGGTATTAAAGTAGAGATGGGTCAATAAGTTGTCACTGATGATTCATTTTTTATTTGCCTATTTTTTCGTGGGCAAGTAGAGTTGTACAGGTAAAAGGTTATTGAAAGATAAACTAATTAGATTGACTTGTAGAAATAAGTGATAATGAATTTTTCGAAGCTCTAGCAACGATGTTAATGCTGGTGATAAACAGATTGGAAAAACGCGGTGAACAATCAATGTGTTGTATTTCAACCTTTTAAAGGTGAGATTTGGCAGTAGTTACCTACTTTAATTCACAAAGTAAGAACATTTTGTTGTATTTAAGATATGTATGATATTATTTTGTATTATTCGCTACCTATAGATATTTTATTTTAAGTGCTAATCTAACTTTTATAATTACGCTTTAGATGTTCCGGATTGAACTCGTTGGTGCTCTAATTTGGAAAGAATTTTAGCAACACCAAAACCTACAAACATACTTCACAAGCAAGGTAATACCCTTATTCACCTTACTTTTTTTTTTTTTCAAATGCCAGTATTCAATTAATCACATATTGTCTTGTATTAAGAAAAACAGTTGTGACATTGAGAGTTGCATTATGAAATGCTATATGTGAATCTTTTCTATGAAATTTAGTTAGAGTTGAACAAAGTCAGTAGAGCTTCATGGTAGAGTTGTCAAATTGGATGTAGATATGTACATCATAGAGGCCAGGCGTGTTGCCTCTTGGGACATTGTACACTCAACTAGCAGTTAATTCTTCAAGGTAAGCTACGAAGTCATAGTTAGATTCAAAATTCTATAGTTTAATTGCATCTAATTGATGACTTACTATCGTGTTTTCTTGATGAGAAGATTGGTAATTGTTCATGTTACAAGTAGTGCAGGGACTGCAGAATTGGTGTAAAATTTTTTTAAAAAAAAGGTATGGTTGTTGCTCTTGCTCAATAGACTGCCAATTTTGTAAAATTATTTTTACCTTTGTTCTCAACGAATAGTGCATTTGGGGTGCTGCAAACTATTTTCATCTCTCTTTTGGATTTGCTTATTCATGGAAAATTACATCTGGCTAAGAAATCATTTATAAAGAAAGAGTTATAAGTATTTTAATATTATGTTTTGTGATTAATACGCCAGTTAAATCCCAAAGCATCACCATATTGGAAAATTAGTTTCTCATTTTAATCATTCCTCGAAATCAAATTACTATGAAGATAGTTGAGACATAAATTTAGTTGAATAAATAAGTGAAGTGGTAAGAACTAGTAACCTTGAGAAACTATTTTAACTTTCCTCTGGGAATTGAACCTTTGCAAAACCTGCAAGTGAATCTGCTCAAGGAAATTAGTAGTTCCTTCTATGATTTGTCTCTACAAGATCTTAACTTTCTTGGCTGATTCTAATCTTATAAAATATGTTGAGCCTATGACTTGGTATAAATGTGATCAGGAGCTATTCTTAAAGTATTGCGTACCCGCTCTGCCATTTGAAGTACGTCAACAATCAAGCTATAAAACTTAGGATATCATGCTAAGAAAGTGCTACTACCTTCGATTTTTGTTGCATCATAAGAGAATCACAAATGATAAACTAAATACTAACATTGTTTTTGCTTCACTGGGCGAATAGCTTGTAAGGAAGTTGGCTAACAATGATGAGAAGGGAAATGTAGGATTAACCATTAGAACTATGATAAGAATAGAGCCTAATTAAATTAGGAATGACCATTAGTACATTACTATTTAAAGTGTTGGATTTAATAAGGCTTATGAACGACTTTATATATAATTTGCCTCTTCTGTCACCACTATTTATATCTCTTATGCAATCATTTGTTCAGGTGTATGGAGGATGGAGGAATGACGACACCTTTGATATGCTTCACTAGGTTGGAGTATCAAGTTTGGTGTCATTCTTCTGCATAGCCTCTCTAAAATTTATAAGTCACCCAATTACAATAAAGTATGATTAACTAATTACGGTGATATCAGTCTTGATTAAAAGATTATAGGTTTTAGGACTTAGGTATTCATATAAACATTTGTCCCGCTTTGGTCTTCTCAAGTTGAGGAAGAATATAATAAATGATAAATAAAAATCCATGAATGGTTAAAAGGAGGCCAAATTAAAGCTTTTAGTTTTTCTTTAAAGGTTGTAAGGCTAGATAATTGAACAGGGAACTTGTAGACCATTTCTTTGTTAGATTAGAGATTTATCTCCTGGTTCCCTTACTTAATAAGAATTGGTAAAATAAAATAATTTCAAAGATTCTTAATCATTTATTTTAACTGAATATGTTGATTTTTCTTTTGTTGTGCACAATTGCATATATATTTTACAGCATGATCAATGGTCTGTTTGTGACACTTCGTAAGAGAAAGAATAAGAAATAAATTTTGCTTGCCAAACACATTTTCTTTAATATGCCTTTTAGAACAAAATTTAGGACCAAAACAAAATTACTGGTAATATTGTTTACTAATAAAATTTAAAGGAGTAAATCTCCCGATCTAATCAAGAGACGTGTTTGTAAACGATTTACTAGCAAAATGTTTCATATAGAAAGAAAAATACAGTTCTTACATAACTTTTATATGAGATATGTAAAAGATAGTTTCTGTGCTTTTAAATTAAGTGGGTATCATTGTGAGAACCTATAAAAGAAAAGTGATCATTCAATTTGAGATGGGAAAAGTAAATGTTTTCGCCAAAAAAATAATTGTGGCAGAATTTTTTAGTCTATATCTAAAATACAATTTTGAAAGTATTTGTGTACCCTTTTCATGTACTTTTTGACTGATCAGAAATTTGAGTGTTGGGAATCAACTGCTAAATATTATACTTCAAATTTTCAAATTGCCACAAAACAATTGGATATTTGAGAGTGCTTCTCTACTATCCTTGGTTCTTCTCGTGTATCTATATTTACATAGATGATTGGTGTTTCCTTGTCTTTTGAAGGTGATAAACTTCTCCTATGTTCTGTTCATCACTGTGCTGCTGTTTCGAGTATAACAAGAGTAACTTCTGAGCTAGCCAATGTAGCTGATACTTAAAAGGGAATAATGGGTCAGAATGTGCTTTTAGAGACTCATTTGTTCTATTATGTGGGTGCTGCATCAATAATATACCTGGTTATAATAGGTACAAATAGCAGTATACTAGAGTGTTTTTACGTCCTCTTTTACTATGTTGTACCACCCTACTATTTATGATTGTCTTTTTAATTTCTAAGGATGGTGCTCTATTCTATTGGCACTGGAACACCTGGAAAAAAAAATTCACAATACGTAACACGGGGCATAATATACTACTTTAGATTTCCAAGTACTGACATATATTGTTGCAAATGCCCTACTAGCTAGTTTGATCATGAATATTTGCAAATGCTAAATTTCTATTCAAATGAAATGTTAAGATACTAGTCTGAAGGTGTATTTCAAGTGAAATACTGATTTTTACCCACTAATCTTAAACTTTCACGTTTTTTTCTAAGTGAAACACATGTTCAACTGCAATTTTGACTTCCATAAATTCACTTCAAATGAGTTTTTCTTGAAAAGAGGCTTATCCGTAAAGTACGTAAAAATAGCACGGGCTAGTCAATTTTCGGATTGGTCATTCAAAAATAGCCAGTGTTTGCAAAGTCATTGAAAAATAGTCATATTTTGCTGCACCACGGAAAGTTCCAGCATAATACACTATAATGATGGAACTCCAACACGCGAAAAGTTCCAGTATAGCATACTAGAGATTGGAGTACCGGAGTATTTTTCCATATTTGGAATAGTGTTTTCGTTCAGATTTATATTTACATGAAAAGTGGCTAAATTTTCGTTACTTTTGAAACTGTGATTATTTTTGAATGACCGCTTGTAAATCTAGCTATTTTTGAATTTTTTCCGTAAAGTACTCAAATGTATGTCGAATGATTCCATCGTAAAGTCGTGAGAATAATAGTATTTAGTAATGGGTGGCACTATTTTATTGGTGGTTGGCGGGTTCGGTAATTTTTCGTCTTTGATATGTGGGGTGTGCTTGGCTGTGAACCATGTACTACGAGAGATAAGAAGTTTATGAGTTTATAATTATAATTTTTATAAATAATTGGGTATTAAATTAATAATTTATGAATATTCAATGAATTTCTAAAAAAAAGATACAAATTTAAACCAAATTTATTGAATTCGTCCAGCTACTACTACGAGGAATATTTAACGAGCTTGGACCACAATATACTTTATAGTTTTCGTTGAGTAAACTTTCGTTTTCAACGTGTAAAAGTTTCAAATTATAAAAAGTTGCCCATTTGGGAAAGAACTAAAAGTTTGTTAAATTAAGCAGATTGGAGAATATGGAGAGTCACAGAACGAACATGGTGCGGAGATTGGAGGTGTTGAAAAAAGGAGAATATTGAGATGTTGGAAGATTTTTTAGTCTAAATGATACCTATATTTGTGTCACTTTGTCATCCCAATGTATTTTAAATTCCTCTTACCGTTGACTGAACTTATGTGTCATTCAATTTGCTGAGTAAGAAAAATGAGTGCTTACACGCTCTAAAAAGGAGAGTGGATATATTTATTTTGATTTAAAAATATTAAAAATAATAAGAATAACCATAAAAAAGAAAAAGAGTACATTAATTTCCCAACCCAAATATCTCTACCCGTTTCCCAACCCT
>NC_031998.1:22887832-22915261 GCF_001879085.1 Nicotiana attenuata
TTCTTCTGCCCCCTCTTTCCTATAGTAACCCCCCCCCCCCCCCACATCCCCCACCCCTCTGTCCTTTGTGGATAGTTAGCAACAAAATTAATAGTATAAAAAGGAGAAAAATTTTCTTTTAGGGAAGCTAAATAAACAGATTAGTTAACGGGGTTAAAGTTTTTAAAGATATCAACAAGCTATGGCTAAGTAATTTTCGTGTTCATCAGTCCATTGTGGTCATGGGTTTTCCAAAGGAGTCTGGTGAGTGGAGAAATAGGTGGTGGAGTCCGCTAGTGAATATTTTCAAGTGATCTGGTTTTGCTTTGTGGTGGTCGGCAGTGAAATACTTTCATCGTTGTAGTCCTTTGTTTCTGGTGATGGTACACTGCTCGCTGGTTGTTGCCCCTTTTTGTGTCTCTGTAAATTCTAAGATTATAATGGTAATCTGAATTTTACCTGAAATAGTGAGAGTAAGGAGATGAAGCAAGATAATTTTTTTTAAATCAAAATTGAAGAGTTTTATGTATATGAATTGGGGTTTAAGATTGTGCTCAGAAAGGAGCAAAATGAGCAAAACGGTGGAGGCGACTCCGATTTTCCAGTTGTTTCCCACTGATAAGGGTTGTCGACAACATAGGAAGACGGGGAAGGATTTGAAATATTATTAAAAATTAATTTTTAAATTAATAAAGATGTGGCATTGATTTATCTGATGCGGACATGATATTTTCTCCACGTCACGCGAGTGACCAACACGTAATGCTGAAGGGGTTTAAAATACATGTTTTGATTGAGTTCAGGTGTCTTGATGAAACTTCAATGAATACAGGAACCGGAATGACAAAGTGGCACAAGTATAGATGCAATTTAGGCTATTCTGCCGTTAAATTATAAACATAATAAACATTCTTTCCCGGTTAGAGATTTTCCACAAGGGTCCAGCTGATATCAATATGAAATGAATGAACTTATATCTAACTTATCCTCTATGAGTGAGATGTACTACTCCAAGCCAGATTCCCACGTTCTTATCTTCTTCATTAAGATGTATACCTTTATATACCGTAGATATAACTTAAGGCACTTTCAGCCATATATTACTTTTAAGCTAGTGACATTGACACAATACTTTCCATTACTCGATCTTGTGGGGCTTTAAATAGTGAGTGGAAAGTGTCCTACAAAACACAAAGAGAACGAAAGCTAGTTTAAAAGAAGAAAAAAACCTCGATCCAATGGATGTCCTTGAATTTTCTCTTTCTCTATAGATTATTATCATGTGTTTCACTTATTCTACATGGTGGCACCTTACAAAAAGATGGTGCAAAAGCTCAGCATCAACAAATTGGCCTCTCGTTGGAATGTTACCTGGGCTTATTCGAAATGCTCATCGTGTCCATGGTTTTGCAACTTCTATTCTTGTAGAAACTGGGGGCACATTTGAGTTCTATGATCCTGTGCTTACCAATTTAAATATGTTAATTACTAGTGATCCTGCAAATATCCACCACGTCCTTAGTAAAAATTTCTCAAACTATACAAAGGGTCTTGAATTCCAAAAAATATTCGATATTTTAGGAAATGGAATCTTCAATGTTGATTCCGAATTATGGGAGATTCATAGGAAGACCACCATGTCTTTAATGAGCCATGCCAAGTTCCAAACATTGTTAGAGAGCAACATGTGGGATACTATTGAGAAAGGGCTCCGGCCAATTCTTGATACTTTTGCAGAACAAGGCACACCGTTTGATTTGCAAGATATTTTTCAAAGATTCACTTTTGATGCTGTCGCGCCACCTTTTTCCTCGCGGAGTCCGGGTTTCGACATTCATGGGGAAACAACTCATTTTCTTTTGGGAATTGCGTATTTGAATTTGAAGAGTCGCCACCTAACGGATTAAGGTGCCTTAGGGCACATAGAGCAATTAACTCATATAACTAGTTTGCATTACCAGAGATTAGGGTAAGGGCTCGAAATAACCTTGAGGGGAAGGTGTTAGGCACCCCTTGCGGTCCACAACCGTGGGTCTTGGCCGAACTCAATTATGTGAATTAGTCATTTAACAGATAGGCAGTCTAAGCACCCATTTCCAAGCAAAGGAAGTTTGACATATGTAAATAAAGGAAGTTTAACAGATAGGTAGTCTATACACACATATGTAAATAAGGTGAGGCAAGTCCTAGGTTTGTTGGCCTATAGGATCACATCTGTACAATACCCGGCAAGCCTTCCTCAAATAGAGGGGTTACACGTGGCATTAACGCACATGTCATCATATCCTTTACTACCCAGTTACCCTACCCTTAGCAGTTATATAAGCGGTTTTAATTAACGAACTCTAAGCGTGCTTTACCCGTCCCTTCCTTGTGGATCTGTAGGTGTTTAGGACCTCTAATCTTAGGTAGTTCTAGACCCTCCTAAGGTGGTTAAAAGGGAAAGTCTAAGCGACAACAAAGAACATATATGACTGTCAAATAAGAAAATAATTAAGGGGGCTCATGTTTACCTCCACACATAAACAGATAATTAGCACGTCTCAAACAACAGATTTCAAAGAATTTCAGAAAGGTCCTAGAACAGGATATCTAGGTGAGCACGACAAACAGAGAATATGCAGCATTGTTTTAGAGCGAAGTAGCATAAACCTGATCAGTTTGCCTACTGATTTTAGCACCTGTTGAATCTGGGCAGTTCACGAATAAGCATAGCACAATTTTTACAGTTTTTTGTAAAACCTTGATTACCTATAGGCTCGCCCAGGCGTGGAGCTGTAATGCCCTATAAAATGCTGTATAAAAAAACGCAAACAGAATTCTCGAAATTGATTAAAGGAAAGCAAACAATTTGGATTTTAATACGTCCTAGAAACATGCTTGTCTAGGTGCTGGCCATCACAAAACTGATTTCATACATATTTACCCTATAACATGGTGTCTATGTGTTGGGGTTGTTTTTAAACATCTTTATAGACGAGATGGTTACTGATTTAGGCGATATAGACGTGATTTAAAGCGAATGCAAATACAGTCCTAAAGCAGGATTTCTAATGCACATAGAGAATGGTCCTTTTATTAGGCAGAATTATAACAGGATTTCTAAGTGATTATGCAGAAGTAGAATGAAGTGATGAGCATGTAACAGGCTTTCTAGTATGCAAAAAATAGTAAACATGACAATCCTAAGGCATGATTTCTAATGCAAGTAACATAACAGTCCTATGGCATGGTTTCTAATACCAATAGCCATAGCAAACCTAAAGGCATGATTTCTACCCGGTTTTTCTCACAAAAATCATATAGGAATCCCTCCCCTTTTACTAAATTCCCCAATATCTGTTTACAAAGGTAATTATTACAGACCAGAAATGAATGAATTACATAATGAATATAAGCTATGCTATAGCAGGCCTCAAATAGGTCCAAAGTGAGCCTGGGAATACCAGGCCTTCAAAATAGACCAAGATGCCCTAGTATCCAATGGGGTATCCTGGTGCATCAAAGTTCCCTAAGGACCTCAGGGATCCCGGGCAATGCTAACACCAAGACCCTTTCTTAAATAAAGAAACTGGTTATGTGCAGTGTGGAGGGGCCAACCCCTGTGTGCCAGAGTTCAGAGGAATCTCATGGATTCCTAGGCAGTACACACACTGGAGGGGCAGGACTTAAATAATCTAAGCGTAGAAGTGAGAGTGGTTGACATAGTTTGGAAGAACTTAGTAAAACAGTATTGAAGTAAAACTTTCAGGAGTGAAAAGGTTTTCAGGAATAGACACAGTTTTAGAAAAAATGCCAAGAGTAAAACAGTTTTGGAAGCAATTCTGAGAAAATACACAATCACAATAAAAACTTAGAGTGCCCAGATTCAGAGCCACTTATTACATGATTCTAAGTGAAGACAAACAGCTTTACAGACAAGGATCAGGGGGGTTGGGGACATAGAGAGCTCAAATCAGAAACACATAAACATGGATAAGAGGAGAAGCATATAGACCAGTAAGTACAAAGAACAAGTAGTAACTGATTGACATCCAGAACACAAAACTACTACTTCAAATTGTTAGCAAGGGAATCATGCTCGAAAATTACAATAGTAATAGGTAGTAAGACATAGAGACAGGGTATGAGAGTAGTCATGCTGAGGACAGGAGTCTATTACACAGAATTAGTGATGCCGCTTAGTGTTAATCAAGTACATTAGGAGTCTATGATACTAACATGAGCATACTAGTTGAGGGAAATAAACAGGTACTCAAGTAAACATGCTAGCCAAGTATCAAACAAGACATGTGAGACCCAGACATGCTGATTACACACTTGAACAAGAGAGGGCAAAACGTAAGCATTCTGAATAAAGCAGTAAACAAGAAGATCAATTAAATACATAAGCCATTAAATTAGTGCACAAGGAGACGTGGATTAACATACATGGAGCACATAGAGTTGAGTTTCAGAATTGAACTGGGAACATACCAGTTAAGGAAGCAAAGTGCAGAATGTAAAGCAAGTAGAGTTCCACAGTCTAGCCTTGGCTTTCAGCCGGCTAGACAAGCAGTTAGCACAAGTAGCAGAGAGAGAAGAGAGAATTGTGTGTGTGTGTGTGTGTGTTTTTTGAACTAATTGTTCGTCTGTTAATAGGTAAAACAAGAGTGTATATATATCACTTTAGGAGTAGAACAAATAAGGTAAAAGAATCAGAAGCCAGTCAATTAGGGACAATCACAGAATTACAGAATCAAATCACATAAAGGGGTTCGGAATAGACCCCCTTAATTAGGGGTAATTTATTAATGGTAACAATAGGGGTTTAATTAAGGCAATGAGTCCAAATAATACCAAATAAGGAATCAGTAAGAATCCTAAAATTATACGAGCAATCAATTAAGACAGAGATGACCAATTAAAGTCATAAACAGGGAAATAAATAAAATCTATGCACACGAATCTTAATAGAGTAAAGTAATCAACAAAACCTTCAAAAGAATACTGATTTTCGGAAAGAATTACTCAAATTCCATAAATAGAGATTAAACTAAGTAAGATCTCACAGAAAATATAGAACTTAGCCGAAAAAGCAAGTTCGAACCCTAACAAAGATTAATTAGGGAAAAACCACAAAAATACTGGATTTAACGAGAAAAAATGTTTAAGTCCAAAAGATAGAGTAAACTAACATGACTGGTATCACAAAAATACCCAAAATCGAAGCAATGATTGAAGGAACCACATAGAATCAACTAGGGTTTACAATTCTTGCACAAATCAGTCACGAAGACGAAAGAATAATTAATCAAACACTTAGAAGTCAGAAAAACCTTTGAAAAACAACTTGGGATGAACCCTAGTTTAGGAAGAGTGATTAAAAATCGGAATAATCAATTAAAACAAAGACTTTTTTAGGGAAATCACTTAATAACACTCGAACCATCTCAGATTTGTAAAGATCTGAGAAGAATCGACAGTATCGAGCTAGGGTTTTCAGAAAAGTAGTAGAGATGAGAGAATAGGTCAAGAACCCATAGATCTGTAATAAAACAAGAAGAAGTTCTTACTCACATACAGAAAATGGTCTGAGACAGGCTAATAAACAAAGCTTCAAATCGGAACCAGTTGGGGTTCCCTTGAGATCTTCTCAAGGACCTAAGAAATCGAAGAGCCATGGCGTGTAGAAGGCCAGATCTGGTCGGAGAAGACATAGAAGCACCACAGGAGGGGTTCACGCCGGTGACGACATTTTAGGGTTAGGGTTAGGTGGAGACGGAGTTTAAGACGAGGGAGATGATGACGGCGGGTGAGGGAAAGAATGAGAAGGGTTTGGGTAGTTTAGGAGGGTTAATTAAGGTAAGGATAATCGTGGAGCGTTGATCAAAATGATCAACGACCACGATTGAACAGGCTAGTGGGTCGGGGGTAGGCAGATTGGGCCAAAAAGGGCTTGGGCTCATTTTAAAAAGGGTTTTGGGCTGGTTTTAAAGAGGTCAGGTCTGAAATAAAAGGGGCTATTTGTTAATTGCCCAAATAATTTATAAAAAATATTTTATAAAATAATTAACTGATTATAAAAATAATTTTCATGCGTAGAAATGTTTTTATATGATTACTCAATATTTTAAAAATACAATGAACCATTTTCTGGTAAAGTAATGCAATAATGTACACATGGGCTATAATTGCAATGTTATTGCAATTGTAATCAAAAAGTGTAAATCTGGCCATTTGTGATATAATTTGAACTTAATATGACTATAAATAGCAAAAATTGGATCATGAAATGTTGTAAGATCTTTTGTGATGCAATTTTGCAATTATTTATATAAATAAAATACTGGAATGAATTAATTTAATAATGTAGAAATTATGAAAAATATCAATTGATGTTAATGCATAGTTTTGAAGGTATATATGCACTTAAAAAGTATTATTGGGAAAAATTGGGTATTAACAGCTGCCCCTCTTTACCCGGGAAGGATGAAAGAATTTTCAGGTGAAGAAATGATGGTCAATTTTGACCGAATGGGATGCTTTTGAAAAATAGAGGCCGGACTCTGGTCTTTGAGCTGCCTACATACCCCTGGTTTTACAGGAATCAGGCCATGTGTAGTTTCAGATTCATCGGCGGAATATACTGATGAAGTCATCGCAAGAACGGAGAATAGGTGAAGAATGGTTGTGGTGAGAGGTCAGGTTTGAGATAGTTTGAAGGGATCAGAGCGGGATTGCTCCTTTTGGGGTAGCGGTTGCTTATCGGGTCACCTGCAAGTAAAGAGATACTACGAGCATATATTTGTGCGGAAATTTAAACATGACGCAGATTTCGTTCAAACTATGAAAGTTGTCTTCAGACGATTGAGAATGACGTCTTTAGACCATGATGTCCTGGGCCATGAATTGTTCAATGAGGAATTTGTAGGCTATGAAATGATGTTCTTGGGCCATGAAAATGGTGCCTCCGAACCATGACGCCTTTGAATAATGATATGCAAATTTGAGAGATCCTCAGGCCATGGCATGGTGTCTTCAGGCTATGAGTATGATGCCTTTGGACTATGACGCCTTTGGACAAGTTGGCGATATTTCAGCCCATGAGATGCAATAATATGATGCTAATAAAGGCGATGATTGGCCTTATGCAAATAGGAGGCAGAGCTTAGCCTCATGCAAGATTCGGGACATGGCTTAGTCCCATGCAGATGGAAGGCAGAGCTTAGCCTTATGCAAAATAGAGGCAGGGCTTAGCCTTATGCAGATATGGAGGCAGGGCTTAGCCTCATGTAGATGGAGACAGAGCTTAGTCTCATGCAAGATTCGGGACAGGGCTTAGTTCCATGCAAATGGAAGGCAATGCTTAGACTTATGCAAAAATGGAGGCAGGGCTTAGCCTCATGTAGATATGGAGGCAGGGTTTAGCCTCATGCAAATGGAGACAGAGCTTAGTCTCATGCAAGATTCGGGAAAGGGCTTAGTCCCATGCAAATGGAAGGCAGTGCTCAGCCTTATGCAGATATGGAGGCAGGGCTTAGCCTCATATAGGATTTGGGACAGGGCTTAGTCCCATGCAAAAATAGAATAAATAGCAGGTGATAGCAGGGTTTTCTTTGCCAGTAATAGATTTCAGCGTCACGGCTGTTATGGAGATTGTGACTTGGAGGCATGTATATTCTTTGCTCCTGCATCCAAAGAAAAATCGTGAGTTCTGTAGGGGGGGGGGAGGTTGGTTTGTGCCTCTGTGGGCTTGCTTGGCTTGCTTTGCTTGGTTCGCAGGTCCTGTTCAAATATTTGGGGTATCGTGGCTAAACGGAGTCATTTTACAAGCAAGCATGCATAATTTCAAAGACATAATAGAAATATATTATTTTAGAAATTGGTTGGATGAACCAGTGACTGTGACACGATTCGAGTCATCGCAACCTCTCAAGCTATAGAATTTTGAGGGCCCTCTTCAAAATTTTGCCCCAGTTAGATGGACACGTCTAACTGCTGCACATGCTGCGATCGGCTAAAATTGCTTCAGAATTTTGAGGGTCCTCCTCAAAATTCTGCCCCAGTTTCTGATTGACTTCTTACTTTCTGGCATATGATGGCGTTGGCTGGACTTGCTCCGGAATCTTGAGGGTCCTCCTCAAAATTCTACCCCAGTTTCTGGTTGTGGGGAAAACAAGATTTTTACTAAATTGTGACCGAACCCACAAGGCTTCCTACGTATCCCCTCTTAAACGGGAATCAGGTCGAGCGCAGTTTAATTTACATCATTTTGTGAAAACATAAATAGTTACACATAGTATCGCTTGACTGCATCTGAGTTGATCGGTTTTGGCCAGAATTCTCCGTCCATTTCTACATGTATGAGAGCTCTTCCTGTCAATACTCTATGAACCATGTAAGGGCCTTGCCAGTTGGGAGAGAATTTCCCTTTGGCTTCATCCTGATGCGGAAAGATCTTCTTCAACACCAGTTGCCCTGGTGTGAACTGTCTCTGCTTGACTCGTTTGTTGAAAGCTCTGGACATTCTGTTCTGATAGAGTTGCCCATGACACACTGCATTCATCCTTTTTCCCTCTATGAGGGCTAGCTGCTCATAACGACTCCTTATCCATTCTGCATCACTGAGCTCAGCTTCTTGTATGATTATTAGAGAAGGGATCTCCACTTCAGCGAGAATAACAGCTTCAGTACCATAAACCAGTAAGTAGGGAGTTGCCTCGGTTGATGTGCGGACAGTGGTACGATATCCCAATAACACTAATGCCATTGTTTGTGCTTTTCTACCATCTTTCTCAATATCTTCTTGATATTCTTGTTAGCGGCTTCTACAACTCCGTTCATCTGAGGTCTATAGGCTGTGGGATTCTTGTGCTTGATTTTGAAAGTCTCACACATTGTCTTCATCAAATCACTGTTGAGATTGGAGGCATTGTCAGTGATGATTGATTCTGGAACTCCGAACTGGCAATCAATCCGTTCATAGAAAAAATCTTCTACGACCTTCTTAGTTACTACTTTGTATGATGTTGCTTCGACCTATTTGGTAAAGTAATCAATAGCTACTAAGATGAACTGATGCCCATTTGAGGTGGTAGGCTCGATTGGACTAATGACATCCATCCCCCAGGCGGCGAATGGCCAAGGCGAGCTTGTTGCATTGAGCTCATTTGGCGGCACTTTTTATTATATCGGCATGCACTTGACATTGGTAGCATTTTCGGACATACTGGACGCAATCTGTCTCCAGGGTCATCTAGAAATAACCGGCTCTAAGTATCTTGTTGGCCAAGACAAAACCAATCATATGCGGGCCACAAGTTCCAGCATGTATCTCCTCAATTAGCTTAGAATCTTCTTTTGCGTCGACACACCTTAGCAATCCCAAATTAGGAGTTCCTTTGTACAAGGTTCCTCCGCTGTGGAAGAAATTATTGGACAACCTCCAAAGGGTACGTTTCTGAGTATGAGTAGCATGCTCCGAATATTCTCCTTTTGCCAAATATGCTTTGATATCGTGAAACCAAGGCTTCCTATCTGTTTCTTCTTCAATATGGGCAGAATACGCCGCTTGACTGTGGATCCTTACTGGGATGGGATCGGTGAAGTTCTTGTCGGGATGCTGTATCATGGATGACAAGGTGGCCAATGCATCGGCAAACTCGTTCTGTAACCTGGGAACATGCCGAAACTCTATCTTCGTGAACCTCTTTCTCAATTCCTGCACATGGTGCAAATATGGCAATAGCTTGGAATTCTTGCTGGCCCATTCTCCTTGTACCTGGTGCACAAGCAAATCTAAATCACCGATTACCAGCAGCTCTTGAACATTTATGTCGATGGCCATGTTGAGCCCTAGTATGCAGGCTTCATACTCTGCCATGTTGTTGGTGCAGGGAAATCTGAGTTTAGCAGATACCGGATAATGTTGGCCAGTTTCTGATACCAAAATAGCTCCAATGCCGAATCCCTTGAAATTTGCCGCTCCGTCGAAGAACATTCTCCAACCGTCGTAGGACTCAGCAATATCTTCTCCTATGAATAACACCTCTTCATTAGGAAATACTTTTTGGGGGTTCGTATTCTCCTTCCACGGGGTTCTCAACATGATGATCTGCCAGTGCTTGTCCCTTGACTGTTTTCTGAGTCACATAAACAATGTCGAACTCGCTCAACAAGATTTGCCACTTAGCCAGCTTGCCATTGGACATGGGTTTCTGAAAGATATATTTCAAGGGATCCATCCTTGATATGAGGTACGTTGTGTAGGCACAAAATTAATGCCTCAACTTCTGAGCTATCCAGGTCAGAGCGCAGCAGGTACGTTCCAATAGAGAGTACCGCGCTTCATATGGAGTGAACTTTTTACTCAGGTAATAAATAGCTTGTTCCTTTCTCCCTGTCTCGTCGTGCTGCCCCAAAACGCAGCCGAAGGCTCCATCTAGCACTGCAAGGTAGAGTAGAAAGGGTCTACCTGGCTCTGGCGGGACCAAGACTGGTGGTGTTGATAAGTACTCCTTGATCTTGTCGAAAGCCTTTTGACAATCCTCAGTCCAACTGGTTGTAGCGTCCTTCTTTAACATCTTGAAAATTGGCTCACATATAACTTTAGACTGGACTATGAAGCGGCTGATGTAGTTTAGCCGTCCTAGAAAATTCATTACATCTTTCTTACTCTTCGGCGGCGGTAGCTCCTGGATGGCTTTGACTTTTGACAGGTCCAATTCTATCCCTCGGCGGCTGATAATGAACCCAAGTAACTTTCTGGTAGGAACCCCGTATGCACATTTTGCAGGGTTTAGTTTCAGGTTGTATCTCCTCAGTCTGTTGAAAAACTTCCTCAAATTGGCTATATGATCTGTGGCTTTCTTGGATTTGCTGATGACGTCATCCATATACACTTCGATCTCCTTATGTATCATGTCATGAAAAATGGTAGTCATAGCCCACAGGTACGTGGCCCCAGCATTCTTTAGACAGAATGGCATCATCTTATAATAGTATACTCCCCATGGTGTAATGAAAGCCGTTTTCTCAGCATCCTCTTCGTCCATCCAGATCTGATGGTAACCGGCAAAACAATCCACAAACGACTGGAGCTCATGCTTGGCACAATTTTTAATTAGGATGTGTATGTTTGGAAGCGGGAAACCATCCTTTGGGCTGGCCCTGTTGAGATCCCGATAATCAACGCAGACCCTGACCTTCCCATCCTTTTTTGGAACTGGCACGACGTTGGCTAGCCAAGTTGGGTATTCAACTACCCTGAGGACCTTGGCCTTGATTTGCTTAGTAACCTCCCCCTTGATTTTCATACTCATGTCAGGCTTGAACTTCCTGAGTTTCTGTTTTACTGGTGGACATGCTGGGTTTGTGGGCAACTTGTGAGCCATAATGGATGTACTTAACCTGGTCATATCATCGTATGACCATGCAAAGATGTCCTCATACTCTTTCAAGAACTGTGTGTACTCTTCTTTTTCTGATGGCGACGGGTGGATGCTGATACGGGTTTCCTTGACAGTTTCGGAGTCTCCCAAGTTGATTATTTCTGTTTCGTCCAGGTTGGACTTGGGCTTGTTCTCAAAGTATTCTACTTCTCTGACAATTTCCTCGGGTATGACATCTTCTTCTTCCGAATCACTATCCTTTTGTTGCGTCGTCTTATTACATGTCAAAGTTGTTGGTTCATCGAGACATGAAATGGTAATGATGTATAGATAAAGATATGAGAGAAAAATAGTAATAATAAATATTGATTCATTGAAGCATGAAAGTGATTTTTGATAATTTAAACAACGTTTCGAAGCATTGGAAATATTATTTAAAACGAAATTCCAAAAAGGGAAATCATTTTCTTAGAAAATAAACGAAATAATGTTGTTCAGCCTCGCTACTCCGGGACTCGTCGGGCCCTGGATGGTCTGACAGTCCAATTCTTGAGGAATGATCCTCTCTCCACAGCTGGATGGTAGGGCCTTCCTCTTCCTCCTCCTCAACAATTACACAACAGTCCATGTCCTCATCCTCCAAGAACAGGTTCCTTAAGGCTGCCAGTGCCTCTTCCTCCTCTGATCCCCATATGATGTCGGCCTGTTGGAAAGTCTGACTCAAGTGCGGTATAGGTTGCTCCAATGTAGTACATACCTCGCCATGGTGGTGACCAATCATTGTATTCTTGCCCGGTGTATTGATACCCCAGCCCAAAAGTGGTACCATGGCACTTTGGCTGTATTGGCTTGGTGATGCCTTGAAGGTTTTTACCAAGACCCTTGCCAGGCTCATACCCTCCCCAGTTCATCATGCGTTCTATCTTGCCATCCCACCACTTATCTTTGTCGATTGCATTAACACGCTCGATGTGATGATAAGTTTCTCCGCCTAGCTTTCTCCTGTTCTCGACTATCGGAATAGTCTGATGGGTGTAAATGGGGTTGCTCCCGTCTCCGTAGATAATCACCTCCTGATGGTTCTACTCAAATATCACTGCCTGATGCAAAGCTGATGCAACAGCCCCAGCGGCGTGTATCCATGGTCGTCCCAACAGCAAATTGTAGGATGCAGATATGTCCAGCACCTGAAACTCGACATCAAACCATGTAGGCCCCATTTGCAGACAGAGATTAATTTCCCCGATGGTTGCCCTTTGGGACCCATCAAATGCCTTTACGTTCATGGTCCCTTCTCGTATCTCGTATAGGCCTTTGCCCAACCTCTTCAGTGTTGTTAATGGGCGAATATTGAGACTGGATCCTCCATTAATCAGGACCCTGGTAATGGAGTAGTCTTCGCATTGCACGCCTTATTGTGATTCAAACCCTCAGGTGGCAACTCATCCTCATGGAAAGTGATTTTGTGACTTTCCAATACCTGTCCCACCATGTTAGCCATTTCTCCGCTTGTGATGTTATTGGGCACATATGCTTCGTTCAATACTTTCATCAGAGCGTTCCTGTGTGCTTCTGAATTCTATAGCAGTGACATGATAGATATTTGAGCAGGAGTCTTGTTCAGATGATCGATGACTGAATACTCCCTGGCTTGCAATTTCCTCCAGAGGTCATCTGGACCTATTTCAATAACGGGAGGTCTGTTAGAGTCCTGTTTACTGGACTCTCCCAAATGCTCGGGTGTATAGACCCTTCCAGCCCTAGTCATTCCTTGTGCAGCACGAGATTCCCCCATCTTGGTTTTTCCTTTTCTTCTAGCTTTGGCCACATAATCCTATGGTACAGCCTCGGTGCTATAAGGCGGTGTGGTTGATACTGTCACTGTAATGGTGTGGCTACTTTCACCTCAAATGGAATAGGTGCAACTGCAGGGGGTGCTACTTCAACTTCAAATGGGATTAATGCAGTTACCTCGATCTCCACTGACGGTTGTACCTGCACTATTATGGGGTTGAGAGTGACTGCGGGTTTCTTGGGATCGTCACCCTCTATGACAAGTCCGATTGATCCCTCCGGATCCCATTCTTCATCAATCTCTATCACCTTAACACATTCACCCCTATGATCTGGGCGGGGGTTATTACGGACATTAGGTGTAGCCTCCTTTTCCTGGATGATCTTGTTGTCAATCAAAGTCTGGATTTTGTCCTTCAATGTGCGACATTCGTCAATGGTGTGCCCTTTTATACCGGAATGGTATGCACAAGTCTTATTCGGGTTAACCCATTGGGATGAGTTCTCCGTGGCCACATCAAGGATAGGAGTGACGTAACCAGCAACCTTCAACCTTTCATATAGCTGGTCGATGGGTTCAGCAATGGCAGTGTATTGTTTGGGTGGTCTGCGGTCCAAATTAGGTCGCGGTCTTGGGTAATTTTGACGAGTTGGAGGTGACTGAAAGTGAGATGGTTGGGAATTATAGGTATGATAGGCAGTGGCTGGTTGGGAGTATCTGGGGGGCGAGGGTTGATATGTAGGTGGAGGTGCTTGATATGCGGGTGGAGGTGCTCGATATGTGGGTGGAGGTGCTTTATATGTAGGTGGAGAGGTTCGGTATACGAATGGAGTTTTGGGTCCTTGGGCGACCATTACTGCTCCCACGTCCTTCTTCTTAGATATACCTCCTGACTATAATGCTTTATTAGTGGCCTGTAATGCCTCAAAGTTCGTTACCATCCCGCTCTTGATGCCTTCTCCGATCTTTTCACCAAGTTTGATGATATCAGAGAACTTATGGTTTTCAATAACCATTAACCTTTCATAGTACTTCGGATCCTGTGCTCTGACGAAGAACTTGTTCATCTGTTCCTTGTCCAATACTTGCTTGACATTGGTCGCTTCTGACCTCCAACGAGTAGCATACTCGCGAAAAGTTTTAGTGGGCTTCTTTTTGAGGTTCTGAATGTAGAAGACATCTGGTGCATTCTCTGTGTTGAACCTGAATCGGTCCATGAAATCATATGCCATACTCACCCAGTTGGACCATTTCTTAGGATCCTGGCTGATGTACCAGGACAAGGCATCTCCCGTAAGACTCCTCATAAAAAGTTTCATTCGGATGTTTTCATCTTTTCCGACCTCGACAAGCTTGTCACAATAGGCCCTTAGATTAACCCTGGGATCACCTGTGCCGTCAAGCATCTCGAACTTGGGAGGTTTGTAACCCTCTGGCAGTTCTACATCCGACTGTATGCATAGGTATTCATAGTTCAGATCTTCTATCCCCTTGCCTCCTTGTACGCCTTGAACTCGGCTGGTCAATTTCTTTAGCTCCTCGGCCAGGTTCTTAATGAGCATGTCCTTCTCAATAGATTCTGGTGCATAGGAGATAGGTTGAGTGGAGTGAGGTAGGGTCTCCACATATATAGGGTTGTGTTTGGTGACCTGGAATCTGAGTATAGTGGTGATCATTAGTGGGATTTTGAGGTTCAGGAATGACTGGTGGAGTATTTGGTGGAGTATGGTAGGCGTTTGGCTGGTATTGTGGTGGGATAGTTTGATTTTGTGGGGGAGTTGTATAATGGTGAGGTATGGGTGGATTTTATGGGCACTTGTTGGGTGTATTTTGAGGTGGTGCGGGGTTCTGAGTGTTTGGATGAATGATGTCGCGGACGCTAAGTGAAAAGGACAAGTTTGCCACATTCCGAACATGCTCAAGCTCACCCTGGAGTTCCAGTATTTTCTGTTCGAGCCGTGAGACTGCTTCATTTGGGGCCTGAGTACCCCGACCATCAGAAGTTTCTGCATGTTCAACCTGTGTGTTGTTTTCTTTTCTGGTGTCGTTCAAGTCTTCCATTTTTGCTTTTCCCTTGCCTTTTGGTGGACTAGGAGGAGGAGAAGGTGGAGGGCCCCTGGATCTTGTGTTATAAGCTGATGATGCCAGTATGCACGAACCAACCTTTGGGGAATGCGAATAATCAAAAGAAAGAAAGAAAAACAAAAGGTATCCAAGTCAGTAATGATTCTGAAAAATTTACAGTATTTAAACACATATCGGGGGAGTATGAATTCGCGTCCTAATTATGGAGCCCCGTTGTACCCGAGGTAGGCCTAGCGAAAAATAGATTTGGAGAAATTTAGTGCCAATAATTGCCTCATTTCATTAATGTAAAAATAGACGACCCAAAATGATACTAAATAAGATAATGTCACTAATGGCACTTGGCCTTATTACATTTAGAAAGCATGTAAACCTAATCTATTTGGTCCTAGAAGGACCTTCTCCAGACTGGATGCTCTTGTCGATCAATTCCCCCAGTTCGCGCAGGTTTAGCAGTAAGAATGCCCTTGCCAAATGCCCTCCTTCGTTTCCCTCAGCGTTCTGGCAATGAGTGACTCTCTTCCTCATTTTCCCTTCCAATTCCATCAGACTATACTCCAAATATTCCAGCCTTTCGCTGGATTTAACAGACCTTTCTTTCCACTCATTGATCATTTCCATGTCGGCCTTATGCTGCTTCATATGCTCGGCTTAGGCTCACGAATTCTCTTGCGCAATTTGTTGTACTTTACCCGTGCTTCGGCAACTTCGTCTATAACCCTGTTTCCTGGACCAACCCTTGGCTCGAAGATCCCCGCTATGTTATCATCTAACAATGAGGGGTAAAAGTATGTATGACCCGCATGATATCGATCCGGCTCGATGGTACGATAATATTCAAGCGCCACATATGTTGTGCTTCATTCTTATATGGGATGGTGTCACCTTGAAAATCGGCTATAAAGTGACTCATCTTTGCGACTCGTGGTACGACTTGTCTCCTGCCTGCCTGTCTTATAACCCTGAGGGGAGAGTAAGGGTATATTCCCCTTAATCCAATCAGTACCAAGTGTGGACCATCCCTGGATCTGATGATGAACTCATTGGTAGGGAACCATTCGAACATCCATTGAACCTGGTCCTCAGTCAGATTGTTGATAAAATGCTCCCATCCTATAGCGTCCTTTGGTTGAGCAAACATGTCCGGAATATATGTCATTTTCTTGGGATGGTGGAAGGTTATATGATCATTCAACGATCTTCGTGGAAACTCTTGACGGTATTGACCCCTTTGGAGATGTTCTAGAAGCCAGACTTGCAGCAGCAAATTGCATCTCTCGAAAAATCTGAACCCCTTCTGACAGCGTTCCAAGGCCCGGTACATATCTGCGATGATCATAGGGACAATGGTATATGTCCGCCCCTTGATCCTGTCCATCATAGTTTTGGCCACCATGGCCAGCCTGGTGTGGATTCTGTCCCCTTGGATTGGGAACACTAGCATGCCCAAGAAACACACAATGAACACAAAGACCCTACGATGAATCCAACCCAAGGAGGTGATGGAGAATTCATCATCAAAGATATGGTAAGACCTGCTATGACCGTATCGCTCATAGAGGAAATCGAAAGGTACATAAGAGTTGTTCAGGCACTCCAAGTCATCATTCTTTTTTAACCCCATCATCTTCAAAAATCCCCTAGTGGTGCGATTTTCTGGTGCCAATAAACTAGGGCTATCCCAAGGTAGCCCAGCAAATCCCCCTATTTCATCCAAAAGAGGCGTCATTTCTATGTTTCCGAAGCGGAACACAGCCCTTTCTTTGTCCCAGAACATGGTGGCAGCCTCGATCAACATTTTGTTTGGCTGAAGATCCAACAAAGAAGGCAAATTCCCTAGGTCTCGTTTCACCTGATTTTGGTCACTTGAAGGAAGATCCCTCCACCAATATAGCAAAAGTGAAGGTACGCTGCTGACCATGCCGAACCGGGGGACTTTGTGCCTCATTTCTGCAAAACAAAAGATGGTTAGGCCCTTTCCCCTCCAGGTTCGTCTATTTATACAATAATGATTAGCATATTGGCACTTATTTCTCCAAATTAATTCACAAAATCGTGGTTGCGTCCATTGGGATTATGGAAAACCCGATGGACTTCTAGGTGGAGCTTGTCTTAAAGGGTCATTATGCGGACAACATATTAACCCGGCTAGGTTTGACCATGATGCATGCACAATTGATCAGAGTAAGGTTACTATATAGAGGTCTAGACTGGGACCCTCAAGCGGACAACTTGAGGGGGAAAGACACGGATCCGTCGAACGCACCGCTGATCGACTAGTTTTACCGCAAATACGCCTTTCCAAATTTAAAAGGGTGATATATAAGAAGAGCGCAAACACTCATCAAGCGTTGCTATAGGATTGATTACGCACAAGTGGAATATGATGTTGAGCATGATTTATGCAACAATAAATAGCATGTTGTCAAGTATTGGCACGTTTTAAAAAAAATGATAAATGCGGTATTTAAATAATTGAAAGACAGTTACAAAAGGAAAACAATGAAACAAGTCAGTTTCAGGCATTAAAAGAAATTATAAGTGTTGATACCCAATTTTTCCCTGTATATTCTATATATGCAAAATACTTTCAAAATAGCATACATATGCATATATAAGTATGCCCAAATGTTTTAGTATTTTTCCTAATTTTTAAAGGATTTTTTAAAATCAATTTATTGTCCTATTTTGACAGTACAAAAACTAATAATTGTTCCTCAAATTACTATTTTGGTGAATAACTTATTTTATTCTCACATTTATACCAAAATATATCTAAGGTAATTTTTTCGCATTTTTACAAATTTATTTAGTAATTTTAAAGCTAAATTGCATACAATTGCAATTTTAGCCTATTTTGAGATTTAATAGCATTTTATAATTATGAAATTGGTTCCAGTATTTTTATTTCAATATTTATATATTATTAATTAATTTAGTACCTTTAGTTTGTTTCCAGAAATTGTCTTACTATTTTTATAAAATAAAAAGGGAAAAACTGGCTATTTAAATACTAGCCCTGTTTCATTTCAATTATAGCCCAAATCAACCCCCAATTAAAACCCAATTTCAATCTTAAACGGGCTAACCCAATTTTGATTTAACCCGCCCCTGACCCAACTAAAACCTACCCGACCCAAATCCCCTCTTATCCTGGCCGTTGATCTCTGAGATCAACGGCCCCTATTCATTCTTGCCCTTTTTAATCCAAACGACTACCCTAATCCCCTCATTCCTCATCTATCAGCCGCCTCTAAACACCCCACTCTCTCAAACTCTCTCGAATGTTCTCAAAACCCTAATCGCCTCCTACCGTCTCCAACCTCGAAACCACCGGAATCCATGGCTTCTCAGGCCATGAGAGGCTTAAACTCACCTCCCTTTGATCTTATAGACTTGGTACTCGAAGGTTCGAGGTCTGAACTCGAATGTGTTCGTTCAGATCTGCACCGATCCAAGGTTCTACGGCCATCTCCGGCTTTGCTCCGGTGTATCCTGGTCTTCTGAGCCTGATTCTGATCTTCTCCGACTCAGATCGGACCTTTTTTTAAAGCCTTTGCTCATTTTTTGGTTCTTCTGAAACCCTAACTATTCGAGGTTTTCTCCGATGTTTCTTAGATCTGTTGTGTATCCATGCTCTACTTGAGTTTTCAAATGGTTTCCCCCACTTTCTTTCAAAAATTACTTTCAAAATCGATTCTTTTTTGATTTAGGGTTTTCTGAAATGCTTAAAATGTTTCTCCGACTTTTCTTTTCCCTTTCTTTGTGTGTATTTGTCTCTACTGTGCTCATATGTTTCCTTTCTACCACACATGTTCTTCTGTGCTTTCTAATATTTCATTTTCTTACTGTGTCTCTATACCCTGCTCTCACATGTTTATCTCACTGTGTTTCCTATACCATGTTCTCGCATGCTTTCTACTGTGTTCTTGTGCTTTTTCTTTTACCATGTTCTTGTATGGTCTTTTACTGAGTTTTATACTCCGTTCTTGAATGTTCTTTACTGTGTTCTATATGCTCCACGCTTGTGTTCCTTCTACCATGTTTTCCATATTATGTTCGCATGTGCTTTCTATTATGTTCTGGTATTTCTTCTACTATGTCCTGCTATACTATACCTTTCTACTGTGTTCTTTGATATTTTCCTTCTACTGATCCTTGTTTAGGTTTTTTCTGAGAAAAAACTTTCTTAAGCATGTTTCTTCTACTCTTTCTACTGTGTTTGCATGTGTTCTCATGAGTTTCTGAAAGAAACCCCTGAGCCTGTTTCGACTACTTTCTTCCTCATCTCTATATTTGATTCAAGGTGGAAACCCTAGAATTTGGGGGTTCTGCCGAGGCATTGTCATGTGATTGAACTAGGGTTCTATTTTAGAACCCTTGACTCTCTCAGACTAACTTTTGAGCTTTTGAACTAAGTCTGAACTTCTTTGCTTACATATAACTCTGAACTTTTAAATTTCTTCTACAGTAGACTCTTCTACTGATTGGCATGGCAGTTCTTTAATGTTTAAACGTGTCTGTATGCTTTATATGTGTGATAAATCTTTCTTCAAAGAGGTTTTCAAACTAGTGATTGACTCATAATTCCTTTTTAATAGGTCTAATTGATTGTTTACTGATTTTCCTTAAGCGAGAACCTTTTCCATCTTTCTGACTTGGTTCATTCATACCAAATCTCAGACCTTGTGATTTCTTGGCTGTTAATTGATTTTCTTTCCTTAAATTGTAAAACCATGTATTTCAGAGACCTTGTCCTTAAAGAACCTTTATGTATTAACCCTCAATTGCATGCTTTACACAAGTGTTTTATTAATTGCTTTCCTTAATTGTTTTATACCCGTTTGAATTTGAATCCCTTAATTAAAGGTAGTCTTATGTGATTGATTTACAATCAGTCTTCAATTATTTTCTTACCTTATTTCCTCATCACTTCCACACTATAAATACACGACCCCTCTTTTTACAAAGCACACACGATTAGCACATTTCAGACCTCACAATTTCACAATCTCTCTTGAACTCACACTCATAGTATTCTGTCTTCCTCTTTGCGCTTTGGCTTTTACAAGACTACTGCTCTTCTTACTTGTTTCCTTGAAACTGGTATGTCCTAATTTTAGTTTTCAGCATCACCCCAATGTGTTTACTTACAGTCTTTATATCCATGTCTACTTTACTGTCTATGTAGAGTTCAATATTTAACTTAGTATGCCTATGTTCTATTGCCTGTTTCTACTGTGAATCTTTGCTCCCTATCCCATTACCCCTATGTGTTTGTGAGTAGTGACTTAGGGCATGGCAACAACAGTTGTTGTCCATGAACTGGGTTCTAAATCAATGAGGTCTTAACCTCTAAAACAGGCTGGAGGGTTAGGTATGCCCATCAGCCCACTCTTCTTGTGTTCTTGCAAATTCCCCACTTCCCTATGCCCCTATGTGCACTGATTTTAAGTTATTCCCTTTTCCTCTCCCCTTTCAGATTTCCCCTTCTGCACTTACACTCTCTCCTAGTTTCTAAGTTCTGTCCCTCTCTTGTGAGCCTTGCTTTGGGACCTTGAGTTCCCTCTGAACTTGGACACCTAAGGGCTGGCCCTTCCACACTGCACTATGTCTTAAACCTGTAATGTATTTGGGTGTGAGCACTGCCCGGAGTACACATGAGGCTGTTAGGGAACTCTAACACACCCCAAATGAGAGAAAGGCTTTTGAAATCAGATCTTTGGAGTTGGTTCATCTCATGTTTCAGACAAGGAGCCTGAATTAGGCCCCCCTTGGTTGTACTTTTAATTTCTGATGTAATTTTGCTTTTCTTATTCCATTCTGGGCTATAATAACTTTGTAATAAACTTTCGGGGATGTTTAGTGAAAAGGGAGGGGTGACTATGCATAAAAAGGGTAGATAACTTGCCTATAGGAATCTCTAATTTCAGTATTTTTCATATAGTTACCATGCCTACAAGATTTCTGCACTTTCATATAGTTATCACGCTTATAAGATTTCTGCACTTTCATGTAGTTACCATGCCTATATGATTTTTTCACTTTCATATAGTTACCATGCCTATAAGATTTCTGCACTTTCATATAGTTACCATGCCTATAAGATTTCTGCACTTTCATATAGTTACCATGCCTATAAGACTTATGCATTTTCATGTAGTTATCACGCCTATAAGATTTCTGCATCTCATTTAGCTATCATGTCTATAAGAAACTCTGCATTCTCGTTTAGATATCATGACTATAGGGATTCTGCACTTTCATGTAGATATTATGTTTATAGCTTCTGCACACACACGTAGAGAATATGCCTATAGGTCTTTTCTGATTCTTGCATACCCGCTTTTCACTAGGCAAACGTCTTTATAGACCTTAAGTAAAACAATGCAACACCTTATTATGTTATAGGATTTCTGCACTCTTCTATGTCTATAACAATGTTCTAACTTGGCAAACACATAGAAAGCATGCCTATAGGGGCTCTAACTCAAATCTGAATAGCCTCACTCGCTTATGAGTCTAAAATTAGCAGTAATAATGCGTTACCAACAGCAGAACTCGTGTTTTCTAAAATTCGTTTTGAACTGGCAACTTCCCTTTAAATTAGCATGTAATTAGTTCGTTTTCTTATTTCTGAAATCTGTAGACATCATGCCTATAGGTTTTCGTCTATCACTTAGGCAAGCCTTAGGGTAAAATTTATAGACTGCAACAGTTTTTATTAACTATAACCAACGGGCAGGTCTAATTCGGACTTCTTATTTGAAATATGTGATAAATAAGCCTGCTTTAACTTTTAACTTTTATTTAGACCCTAATCAGTACGTGCAAGACATGCTAAACTATATGCTTTCTCTGATCTAAGGAGGTCTGTTGAGCCTTATGTGTTTGAATGCCTTTCCCATATTTGCTCTATGTGTTTTGATTGTCGCCCTAGAATTTTGTCCTTTAAAACTATAAAACCTTATACCCTTTCCCTTTAGGATTAGTAGTCCCAAATGCCTTTGGGACTGATAGGATTGGGGCGGGTAATAGCGTGCAATAAGTGAAACGAGACCATTCCGCGTTTAATACCTTATCGGGGTGGGGAAGGGTAGATAGGGATATGATGACCACGCGATAACACCAAGTGTATAAGTGGTTACCGGGTGTTGTGTGGGGTGATCCATATTATTTATAAACCTAGGATCCCCCCCCTTTTTTTTTTACTTGTTTATTTCATTATTTATTTTCAAATTTCTCAAACTATTTTTTTTCTCTCAAAATTCAGTTTTTCTTTCGTTTCTTTTGCACTCCATCTATTTGCAACCTTTATGTGAAAATCCGCTCTTATTTGAAGCCTTAATTTTCTATATGTTATATGTACCCTGAAGTCACAACAATAGCTTGGCCGGGAACCACACTAGTGGATTCTGAGGGGTGCCTAACACCTTCCCCTTGGAATAATTTCAAGCCCTCACCCAATCTCTGGTTATCCAAACAAAACCCTTCTTAGTATCCTAATGCACTTTAATCATTAGGTGGCGACTCTTCACTTCTCTTAAACCCAATTCCCAAAAGGGTACGAGTTGTCTTCCAAATGTCATAAACCCGATTTCGCAAGAAAAAGGGGGCATCGACAATAAGTACTTGGAAATAAGCAGTTAAATACAAATAAGGGGGAAGGGAAAGGTTATATCAAAATAAAGCATGCTTGGGATTAATTCACAAAACCAAGTTCGTTATGGTAAGAGCCTAAAATATCCCCAGCAAAGTCGCCATGCTGTCGCGCCCCCTTTGACATCACAGAATCCGTGTTTTGAAATTCATGGGGAAACAACTCATTTCCTTTTAGGAATTGGGTATTTGAATTTGAAGAGTCGCCACCTGACGGATTAAGGTGCGTTAGAGCACCTAGAGAAATTAAATCATATAACTAGTTTGCATTACCAGAGATTAGGGTAAGGGCTCGAAATAACCTTGAGGGGTAGGTGTTAAGCACCCCTCGCAGTCCACAATGGTGGGTCCCGACCGAACTCAATTATGTGAATTAGTCATTTAACAGATAGGCAATCTAAGCACCCATTTGCAAGCAAAGTAAGTTTGACATATGTAAATAAAGGAAGTTTAACAGATAGGTAGTCTATACACACATATGTAAATAAGGTAAGGGAAGTCCTAGGTTTGTTGGCCTATAGGATCACATTTGTACAATACCCGGCATGCCATCTTCAAATAGAAGGGTTACACGTGGCATTAGCGCACAGGTCATCATATCCTTTACTACCCAGTTACCCTCCCCTTTTATATAAGCGGTTTTAACTAACGAACTCTAAGTGTGCTTTACCCGTCCCTTCCTTGTGGACCTGTAGGTGTTTAGGACCTCTAATCTTAGGCAGTTCTAGACCCTCCTAGGGTGTTTAAAAGGGAAAGTCTAAGCGACAACAAAGAACATATATGACTGTCAAACCTAATCAATTTGCCTACTGATTTTAGCACTTGTCGAATCTGGGCAGTTCATGAATAAGCAGAGCACAATTTTTACAGTTTTTTATAAAACCTTGATTACCTACAGGCTTGCCTATGCGTGGAGCTGTAATGCCCTATAACATGCTGTCTAAAAAAACGCAAATAGAATTCTCAAAATTGATTAAAGGAAAGCAAACAGTTTGGGTTTTAATGTGTCCTAGAAACATGCTTGTCTAGGTGTTGGCCATCACAAAACTGATTTAATACATATTTACCCTATAACATGGTGTCTATGTGTTGGGGCTGTTTTTAAACATCTTTATAGACGAGATGGTTACTGATTTAGGCGATATATATGTGATTTAAAGCGAAAGCAAATAGAGTCCTAAAGCAGGATTTTTAATGCACATAGTAAATGGTCATTTTATTAGGCAGAATTATAACAGGACTTCTAAGTGATTATGCAGAAGCAAAATGAAGTGATGAGCCTATAACAGGCTTTCTAGTATACAAAAAATCATAAACATGACAATCCTAAGGCATGGTTTCTAATGCAAGTAACATAGCAAGCCTATGGCATGATTTCTAATACCAATAGGCATAGCAAACCTAAAGGCATGATTTCTACCCGGTTTCCCTCACAAAAATCATATTGAAATTCCTCCCCTTTTACTAAATTCCCCAATATCTGTTTACAAAGGTTATTATTACATACCAGAAACGAATGAATTACATAATGAATATAAGCTATGCTATAGGGGGCCTCAAATAGGCCCAAAGTGAACCTGGGAATACCAGGCCTTCAAAACAGAACAAGATGCCATAGTATCCAATGGGGTATCCTGGTGCGTCAAAGTTCCCTAAGAACCTCAGGGATCCCGGGCAATGCTCACACCAAGACCCTTTCTTATATAGAGAAACTGCTTATGTGCCGTGTGGAGGGGCCAGCCCCAGTATGACAGAGTTCGGAGGAATCTCATGCATTCCTAGGCAATACACACATTGGAGGGGCAGAACATAAATAATCAAAGAGTAGAAGTGAGAGTACTTGACATAGTTTAGAAGAACATAGTAAAACAGTATTGAGAAAATACACAATCAAAAAAAAAACTTAGAGTGCCCAGATTCAGAGCCATTTATTACCTGATTCTAAGTGAAGACAAACAGCTTTACAGACAAGGATCAGGGGGGTTGAGGACATAGAGAGCTCAAATCAGAAACACATAAACATGGATAAGAGGAGAAGCATATAGACCAACAAGTACAAAGAACAAGTAGTAACTGATTGACATCCAAAACACAAAACTACTACTTCAAAGTGTTAGCAAGAGAATCATGCTCGAAAATTAGAATAATAATAGGCAGTAAGACATAGAGACAGGGTATGGGAGTAGTCATGCCGAGGACATGAGTCTATTACACAGAATTATTCATGCCGCTTAGTGTTAATCAAGTACATTAAGAGTCTATGATACTAACATGAGCATACTAGTTGAGGGAAATAAACAGGTACTCAAGTAAACATGCTGGCCAAGTATCAAACAAGACAAGTGAGACCCAGACATGCTGATCACACACTTGAACAAGAGAGGGCAAAACTTAAGCATGCTGAATAAAGCAGTAAACAAGAAGGGCAATTAAATACATAAGCCATTAAATTAGTGCAGAAGGAGACATGGATTAATTGACATGGAGCAGATAGAGTTGAGTTTCAGAATTGAACTGGGAACATACCAGTTAAGGAAGCAAAGTGCAGAATGTAAAGCAAGTAGAGTTCCACAGTCTAGCCTTGGCTTTTAGCCGTCTAGACAAGCAGTTGGCACAAGTAGCAGAGAGAGAAGAGAGAATTTTGTGTGCGTGTGTGTGTGTGTTTTCTGAACTAATTGTTCGTCTGTTGAGAGGTAAAAAAGAGTGTATATATAGCACTTTAGGAGTAGAATAAATAAGGTAAAAGAATCAGAAGCTAGTCAATTAGGGACAATCACAGAATTACAGAATCAAATCACATAAAGGGTTCGGAATAGACCCCCTTAATTAGGGGTAATTGATTAACGGTAACAACAGGGGTTTAATTAAGGCAAGGAGTCCAAATCATACCAAATAAGGAATCAGTAAGAATCCTAAAATTATATGAGCAATCAATTAAGGCAGAGATGACCAATTAAAGTCATAAACAAGGAAATAAATAAAATCTATGCACACGATTCTTTATAGAGTAAAGTAATCATCAAAACCTTCAAAGGAATACTGATTTCCGAAAAGAATTACTCAAATTCCATAAATAGAGATTAAACTAAGTAAGACCTCACAGAAAATATAGAACATAGCCGGAAAAGCAGGTTCGAACCCTAACAAAGATTAATTAGGGAAAAACCACAAAAATGCTGGATTTAACAAGAAAAAATGCTTAAGTCCAAAAGATAGAGTAAACTAACATGACTGGTATCACAAAAATACCCAAAATCGAAGCAATGATTGAAGGAACCACATAGAATCAACTAGGGTTTACAATTCTTGCACAAATCAGTCACGAAGACGAAAGAATAATTAATCAAACACTTAGAAGTCAGAAAAACCTTTGAAAAACAAATTGGGATGAACCCTAGTTTAGGAAGAGTGATTAAAAATCGGAATAATCAATTAAAACAAAGATTTTTTTTAGGGAAATCACTTAATAACATTCGAATCATCTCGGATCTGTAAAGATCTGAGAAGAATCGACAGTATCGAGCTAGGGTTTTCAGAAAAGTAGTAGAGATGAGAGAATAGGTCAAGAACCCATAGATCCGTAATAAAAAAAGAATAAGTTCTTACTCACAGACGGAAAATGGCCTGAGACAGGCTGATAAACAAAGTTTCAAGCCGGAACCAGTTGGGGTTCCCTTGAGATCTTCTCAAGGACCCAAGAAATCGAAGAGCCATGGCGTGTAGAAGACCAGGTTTGGTCAGAGATTACATAGAAGCACCATAGGAGGGGTTCACGCCGGTGATGGCGTTTTACGGTTAGGGTTAGGTTGAGAGAGAGTTTGAGACGAGGGAGACGATGACGGCGAGTGAGGGATAGAATAAGAAGGGTTTGGGTAGTTTAGGGGGGTTAATTAAGGTAAGGATAATCGTGGACCGTTGATCAAAATGATCAACGACCACGATTGAACGGGCTAGTGGGTTGGGGGTAGGCAGATTGGGCCAAAAGGGGCTTCCAGTTCGCCCTCCGTGAACGATCGTGACGGCACCTAGTCTCTACGACTAGGTAAGCCTAACAATGCAGAAAAACAACTAATCTTGCGGAATAAATAATCAAAAGCCGAATAACTGAAAGAAATAGTATTTAAATGCTGCTTGGCATATACACACAACTTTCCAAAGTCTGATACACTATCCCAAAACCCAAAAACTCACGGATCCACAAGCTGAGAAAAATACTACATAGCTCTAATCTCCAGAATGTCTAATCAAGAACATAAAGTACAGAAGGGCTAAACACTAAATGCAAGAATTGAAAGAGGCTCCTCGGTCTGCGGACGCGGCAGATATACCTCGAAGTCCCGTAGAATCGCCTCGCCTCAAGAATGATAAGCCTGAGTAAAGGTACCTGGATCTGCACATGAAAAACATGCGCAGGAAGGGCATGGGTACACCACAGCGGTACTCACTAAGTGCCAAGCCTAACCTCGGTTGGGTAGCGACGGGGAAGGTCAGGGCCCTACTGAGGTTAAATAAGATATAAGGTTTAACAGTGTGAAATAA
>NC_031998.1:22917976-22918348 GCF_001879085.1 Nicotiana attenuata
TCAAAGTCCGTGGGAGCCCAGATACGAAGTCCATGGTGATCCGCTCCCACTTCCACTCCGGGATCTCTATCTGCTGAAGCAATCCACCCGGTCTCTGGTGCTCATACTTCACCTGCTGACAATTAAGGCACCGAGCTACAAACCCAACTATATCCTTCTTCATCCGCCTCCACCAGTAGTGCTGCCTCAAATCCTGGTACATCTTCGCGGAACCCGGATGAATGGAATACCGCAAACTATGGGCCTCCTCTAGAATCAACTCTCGAAGCCTATCAACATTGGGTACACAAACTCGACCATGTATCCTCAGTACTCCGTCAGCACCAATAGTCACATCTCGAGCATCGCCAGCACAACTTGTTCTTCGTAGGA
>NC_031998.1:22921901-23071299 GCF_001879085.1 Nicotiana attenuata
AACAAACGTCCCGAATGACCCTGAAAATTTTCGCACACAAAATCCCCAAAATGACATGAACTACTGCAACTCGCGGAATTCCATTCCGACCCCTCGGATCAAAAATCTCACTATCGAACCGGAAACCTCAAAAAATTCAACTTTCGGCGTTTCAAGCCTAAATTAGCTACGGGCCTCTAAAACACAATCCAAACACGCTCCTAACCCCGAAATCACCCAACGAAGCTAACGGAACCATCAGACTTCCATTCCGAGGTCGTCTTCACACTGTTCCGACTACGGTCAACTTTCCAGCACTTAAGCTCTCATTTAGGGACTAAGTATCCCAAAACTCTCCGGAACTTAAAACCGAACATCCCGGCAAATCAAAAATAGCAGAAATAAACTTCGGAAAAGCAGTTAATAGGGGATCGGGGCATAAATTCCAAAAACGACCGGCCGGGTCGCTACAGGCTTGGGCTCATTTTAAAAAGGGTTTTGGGCTAGTTTTAAAGAGGTCAGGTCTGAAATAAAAGGGGCTATTTGTTAAATGCCCAAACAATTTATAAAAAATATTTTATAAAATAATTAACTTATTATAAAAATAATTTTCATGCGTAGAAATGTTTTAAAATGATTACTCAATATTTTAAAAATACAATGAACCATTTTCTGGTAAAATAATGCAATAATATACACATGGGATATAATTGTAAAGTTATTGCAATTGTAACCAAAAAGTGTAAATCTGGCCATTTGTGAAATAGTTTGAACTTAATATGACTACAAATAGCAAAAATTGGATCATGAAATGTTGTAAGATCGTTTGTGATGTAATTTTGTAATTATTTATATAAATATAATACTGGACTGAATTAATTTAAAAATGTAAAAATTATGGAAAATATCAATTGATGTTAATGCATTGTTTTGAAGGTATATATGCACATAAAAAGTATTATAGGGAAAAATTGGGTATCAACAGATGCTATTAGCAAATTATTACTTGACCGTGATCCAAAAAATTTATCAATTGCTTTGCCTCATATTCCATGTGAAAAAGCGTTCAACGATGTTGTGGATGCACTTTTGTATAGACACATTTTACCAGAAGGCTGTTGGAAATTACAAAAATGGCTTCAAATTGTAAAGAAAAGAAGCTCATTCAAGCATGGGAAGCTTTTGATCAGTTTCTATATCCTTGCATTTTACGTAATGTACAAGAATTTTTGAAGCATACACTCTATGGAAGAATGGCGATAATACGGGTAATGTACAAGAATTTTTGAGGGATACTTTCTTAAATTTGATGCTTGCTGGGAGAGACACCACAAGTGTAGCTATCACACGGTTTTTTGGCTCTTAGCTAAAAATTCTTTAGTAGAGAAAAGGATTAGGGAAGAGATTCAAGAACAATTGCAACTAAAAGAAGATGAAGACCTCAAGTTTTTCAACATAGAAGAAACACTAAAACTGATCTATTTACATGCTGCTTTGTGTGAAACTCTTAGGCTATTTCCATCAGTTTCTTTGGAGCATACAGTTCCACTTGATTTTGACATACCCCAAGCGGTCATTGTGTCAAACCAAACACGAAAATGTGCTATCATTCTATAAAATGGGGAGAATGGAGACTATATGGGGAAAAGATTGCTTAGAATTCAAGCCAGAATGATGGATTTAAAAAGAAGGAAAGATCAAATATGAGCCGTCTTTTAAATTTCCAGCATTTAATGCCGGTTCAAGGACTTGTCTAGGGAAGGAAATGGCATTCATTCAGATGAAAATGATAGCAGCCACCATCATATATAGTTACCATATCCAACTAGTGGAAGCTCAAACAATTTCTCCAAGTGCTTCTATAATCGTTCAAATGAAACATGGTCTGAAAGTTAGACTCGTCAAAAGGGTTCATCTTGGTCCAAATAAAAAGACATGCTAGATTGGTGGGAATCAATCAACCCTTTTCATTCATGGAAGGGATGGTTGAATCTTACCCTAATATTTTTTAGAGAATTCGAATGAAGTTTTTCTTTTCCTTTATCTGCTTAAAGTTTGCTTACTGCTTAGATGGATACTACCCTTTAGTATAAAATCTTGTCATCATCATAGATATCTACTTATGGAAAATAAGCTACTTTCCAAAAGTAGTATGTTTTCCGGTCCAATAATTGAGGATCATGCACAGCTAATGCAGGTCAAATCATTATCTCCAATGTTCGCACCTGTTTTTTCTTTCTCTTTTGGTCCTAGATGAGCCACGCGTCTGAAATTAGTGGTCCATCAAATAAGATTTAATTTACAATCCAAACAATGGGGACCTCCAAGACTTCCGTCACCAAGGGTGAAAGGACAATGAGGATTCATATATACTAGTAAATTGTTTTGCAAAATCTATTTAGATAGAACTAATTATAATGTCGATGGCTCGAGTTAGAGCAATATTTAATGGGTTACTCCAGCCTCATTTATTGCCTTAACTATTGGAGTTGCTCAAAGAAAGGCAAAATACCTTATTACTCCCATCAACTTGTTACAGATTATTAGTTACAACCTTAAACTATTCTTGGTCTTAGTTACTACCTCAACTAGGTCTTTTGAGAGCCATTATGCCCCTAAACGCTGAGGTGACAAATTGTGTGGGTGCCCTCGCCTGCCACGTGGATTTTTCTATATATGTGACATTTTTTTTGAAAATAAAATATATTTTTACCTTTTTAAGTATGTTACTTTTTTAAATATATATTTTTTTAACAGATTTTATCTAAAAGTAAAAATACACAATTGAAATAAATAGTCACTGTATCAAAAGATACATACTTTATGCATCTTCTTTTGATGCAATGACTATTTATTTCAACTGTGTATTTTACTTTTTCAGGTAAAATATGTAAAAAGTATATTTATATAGCACCATAATTTAGAGCTATATAAAAAATTGTAGCCAAAATAATTAATTTCAAACTATGTATTTTTATAACTTTTTAGATGCATTGACAATTTATTTCAATTGTATAAATCTTTATTTTCAGGTCAAATTCAAAAAAAGATTAACTGAAAATTTATTATTTTTAGCCAAATAAAAAAATTTAGCCTAAATAATGTAGTTCTATCCAAGTTTTATTACGAATTGTATTCAAAAAAATTATCTAAAAAAATAACATACTTCAAAAGGTAAAAATATATTTTATTTTTCAAAAAAATGCCACATAGACAAAAAAATTCACGTGGCAGGCGAGTGCACCCATACAATTTGCCACATCAGCGTCCATGGGGGTAATGACTCTCAAAAAGCCTAGTTGAGGGGCGTAATTAAGACCACAAATAATTGAAGATTGTAACTAATAATCCGTAACAAGTTTAGGGGTGGTAAGATATTTTGCCCTCGAAGAAATTGTTGGCCTAGACCTAAACCTTAATAAGATGCCTTAAATTTATTTAGTAGTATATTTCTATCTTATTGTGATAATTGTGTACGGATCCTTTTGTAAGTATCTTAGATCATTTGGTTAGCTGCTGGTTCTGCCATTGAAATAACTCAACTCACAAAGGTTTATATAATATTTTGTAAGAAACCTATATTGATGGTTAAAATAGTATTTTTATAATTCTCATAATCTGATAATCTCATTGTATGTACCACTATGTAGAAGTCAAAATATATTTTCATACATTTAGAGAAATTTAAGTCTGTTTTGAAGCGAAAAAATAGCTTCATCCACTCTTCATAAGAAATAATCAACTCCAAAAAATATTACCCGAGACTTCATTTTTTAATTATTCATTTTTAGATATTGCATATTTATTATAAAATTTAATTCTTTATCTGAATAACCTCTATCACATTATTCCAAAAAATGAAGTACAAACTCTAATTACTTTTATTAATAAAATTGTAATATGTAAAAAATATATAAAATAAATAATTTTGGGGCCTTCAACTTTGGAGACCTAAAGTAATTGCTTTACTGGCCTCCGCGTTGAGCCAGCATCGCTAACTATCGAGAAACTGTCACGTCCCATCCTCGGGGAGCGCGCCTGGCGCTCAACCGAGTGAACCCGGTCGAGCAAGCCTATTAGACACCTTCTACCCAACTCACTTACGACCGAGAGAAGAGGTACTTTCGTTGATTAGACAATAAGAGGTTATATATACACACATTACTAAGCCATTTCATTAGTTATATCACTATTAAGTTTCCAAAATACATATACTTTAAGATTTAGTGGAATCACGAGTCCAAAACACAATAGGTAATCTGTTGACCTTCTAATACCCCTGTACCACCCACACAATGTCTACGGAGCCTCTAATTAAATATAAAAGGAAGTGCTAAGAAAGTGCCGGCGACAAGGCCCCAGTTATACCTCAAAACGTGGAAATTATATAAGCAAAAGATGCATTACATGGCCCTGGGATGAAGTGAGGCTTACCAAGAATGCTGGGAAGGCGAAGGCAAAGCACCGCTAGCCAACACTGTCGGCTATAGAACCACCTACATCCATTGAAAGATGTAGCGCCCCCGGCTAAAGGGACATTAGTACTGTCGAATAGTACTAGTATATAATGCTAAAACACCATCTTTATAGAATGAACAATTAGACATGGAGGAAAACAATCATGAAGTACAACAAGATCTTTCAAAAATATACGGAAAACATCAAGTAAGGATTACAAGTCACCGGTTAGCATTTCCATTTTTTTTTATTTTGGTAGCCTCAGTGCCATATGCCACAACCCACAATACCACCGTGTGCCTACACGGAGTCCGATCATGGCCCGATCGGCTAAGCCATCTCCCTTGAGAAGTCAACCAAACCCACAATTCCAAATCAATCATTTCCAGCACAGTCACCACCATATGTGCGGTATGGTGTCCGACCACGGCCCGATCGGCAAGGCCATCTCCCTTGAGATGTTAACCAAATCCACAATTCCATTCGATACATTGGCATGAGTTGCTTTACATTACTAAGTCATTCTTGGCACTTGGCCGCATTTCATAATTCCAGTTTCCCTATTTTACATATTCGATAACATTATCATCAATAACAATAAGGCCTATCATGTAAGGCATTTTCACACACGAGGGAAAGGCTTAGAACTTCTAAGCACATAAAGGCTTTTCATACAGATTGGCACAACTATCTTTATTTAATTTCTTTGACATGAATTCTTAGCATTTCTCAATACATATTCCACATTTGTAAACACGTTCACAAGTTGCATGATGACATGATAAACAGTTAGGACAATCATTGAGCATAAATCTTTCAACACAACACTTTAGGGCAACGATTCTAGTATGATCAATTTAGGAACTTACACCAATTACACGAACACCAAGGGTTCGATTTCAAGAAGAAAGAGGTTTAGCCATACATACCTCGATAGAACTTTCCTTAAATTCTTACAATAATTCCAGAACCCTTAAAAACTTCGATCTATTTTATGAACATTACAAATTGAGCCAAATATTAGAGAGATGATCAAGACTCTAGCTCTTTTAGCACATCATCAAGTACTAAGTATGCATTATGATTTCAAGACCTTTTTTGTGAAAGATTCTATCATCCTACACCCCGTTTGTTACATTTTTAGCTTACAATCTCCCCCTTCCGTTTTATCATACATGCATGCAAGGTAATCAATCCTTATACCCATGAACGTACTTACTACTTATTCCATTCTTAGAAGAATTTCAAACATTAGAGCTAGGGCATAGCTTTTTACCTCTTAGGAAGTAGGCTTAGTAGACTTTACTTGATAATCTTAAAAAATTGGGCAAGGATTGAGGAGTGATTTGGTGAGGATCACTTTCTCCTTCTAGAACTCTTTATCTCACTCTAAAGGTAGCAGAAAATAGCACAGTATGGCCTAATAGGGTGTTTCTAACGGGATGGGGTCGGGTTTTAAAAGTTAGAAAATAGGAGCCCCGACTCAATCTGCGGTCTCCGCATACCTGTTTTGCGGTCGCATAATGCACCGTAGAACTACCCTTCGCAAAAATCCCAAGGAGGTTATGTGACGACTATGCGGCCTGCATATTGATTATGCGATCGCATAACTGGCCGCATAGTTGTCCTCAAAATTTGCAACCTTCTGCCTCACTCTACGGTCCGCATAGTTATTATGCGGCCGCATAATGGGCTGCAGAAACGCGCTCTTCTGAAAAATATTTTTCCTTAACTTTTTAATGCACATCCAAAAAGCCCGAACCGTAGTGAGCTTGCTCGCCGCGAAGAATTCTATAAATTTCTAACACATATTCCTAACTTGGCACTACCAGATTTCGGGTTTTTTAGGAAGAATTTCACGGGGCCTTATAGAAACTTCGAATATATGTAGGCCCATTCCATCTGTAGGTAAATTTGAGTAAAAATTGCACGGGGCGCCCTATTTGGTCGCCCCCATTTAACCTATACCCATATTTTTAAAATTATTTAACCTATACCCTAATTTTTACAATTTCAGGAGCCTCCTTCTTCCTGCTACCTGTGCGCTCCTTTTTTCCTCCTTTCTTTTCTACTCTTTATTCTACTCTTCATTTTTTTTGTAATTTGTAGTATATTTTACTGCTGATTTGCTCATAGCGACTGCCATTTTTGTTGAACGTAACTTGCAGGCTATGCAGTTGTGTTTAAAGAATGAAGATGACATCTATGACACCGAATGTTGTGTTTAAAGAATGCAGTTGTGTTTAAGGCTATGCCATTTTCTTTTCTTGTGTTCAGTTTACGCACTGCTTCTTAAATATGTTTTGTACTGTGGTTCTCTTTGACGAATACAATGCTCATAGTGTTGTTGAGCTCTGATAACATGCTTTGTACCCAATCAGAAGGATTTTTATGAATTGTATCAGTAGAAAGATTAGAAATTCCATCTTCAATACAAAACAAACTTCAGCCATGAAGTTCATCACAAACATAACAAAGCTTAAGCTAAAGCATGCTGAAGTTCATCAAATATAGGATAAAACTTCAGCTAAAACATGCTGAAGTTCAGCAAATAGAGAACAAAACTTCTTCTAGAAGAATGCTTAAGTTCAGCAATTACAAACAAAAACTTCAGCCAACACTAAGTTTACGCGAAAAACTTCAGCTAAAACATGCTGAAGTTCAGCAAATAGAGAACAAAACATCAGCTAATAGAATGCATAAGTTCAGCAATTACAAATAAAAACTTCAGCCAATACTAAGTTTACACGAAAAACTTGAGCTAAAACATGCTGAAGTTCAGCAAATAGAAAACAAAACTTCAGCCAGTAGAATGCTTAGGTTGAGCAATTACAAACAACTTCAGGCCCATTTACTAGAATTCTGAAGTTTGTGTGATTGCCTTTGCTACTTCAGGACCGTATGCCTGAAGTTTACGCGAAAAGTGGGTATGCTTGTAATTTTTTTTGTAAAGCGGCTATTAGTTAAAACGTGACCCAAAAAGCGGGTATAGATGCAAATCCCCCCAGATTTGAAGAACGAAAGAGCCCAAATCATACACTAAGATTCCTAAGCGATCAGTTAGTGAAAGCGGCCAAATTGTTTCTATTGGATAACTATGTAGCAGTGTTAAGAGCATGCTCCCAAAATTGTGAATTGAGTGAAAGTTTGAAAAACATGCGATGTATATGACATAAAATATATCCATCAAATTTGGTGCAATCATTATTGAACAAAACAAAATAGCGATATCCACTAATAAAAAAATGGAAGAGGGTCCCAAAACATCCGAATAAGTTAATTGAAAAAGACTAATACTAGAAACATGAGAATCCAAATTTGGTAAGCGTCGACTCTTTGCTAAGTTGGCAAGGTTCGCTAACACAAGGAAAATCAGAACTAGAAACAAGTAGCTTAAAGCTAGACACAAGCCGCCGAAAAAGAGCTTCATTTGGATGAGCCAGTCGACCGGAACAGGATTATGGTCAAGCTAAGTAGAGAGTAGGGTCGGACCAAGAAGCTATAACTAGTTAGTGTTAAGAGGTGGAAGTGGTTGAAGAGACAGAATTGTGTGTTAAAAGAGCATGGGAAGGAGCATGTCCAAATCAAATATTAATGGTGGTAGAGTAGTTGCATTTTGGTGGAAAGTCTTTACTCATTGGAGCAATTGTTGAAATTATGAGCATCATAAATATTTTGTTCACATCTTTAACACTGCACACGATGCTTAGCTTGGACTGTCAATTATTTGGCCGAGAGAAAGGGGAATGTGAATATTGTTGTGACACTATGGATTGAGCATAATTATGAGTATTGTGGTCAGAATAATAAGTAGAGAGTAGGACCGGACCAAGAAGAGATAACTAGTTGGGGCTAAAAGGTGGAGCGGGTTGAAGAGACAAGAATTGTGTGTAAGAGGGCAAGGGAAGCAGCAGAGCCAAATCAAATATTAATGGTGTATAGTAGTCACCTCTTTGTGGAAGTCTTTTCTTATTTGAGGATTTGTAGAAATTACGAGCATCATAATATTTTTGCCACATCTTTGATATTGCACACGACGCTTAGTTTGGACTGCGAATTATCTGGCTGAGAGAAAAAGGAATGTGAATATTATGGAGACACTATGGATTGAGTATAATTATGAGAATTGTGGTCAAAATAATAAGTTGAGAGTGGGGTCGGACCAAGAAGTGATAACTAGTTGGTGTTAAGAGGTGGAGCGGGTAGAAGAGACAAGAATTGTATGTTACAAGGGCATGGGAAGGAGCAGAGCCAAATCAAATATTAATGGTATTAGAGTAGGTGCCTTGTTGGTGGAAAGTCTTTTCTCATATGAGTAATTGTAGAAATTACGAGCATCGTAATTAGTTTTGCCACATCTTTGACATTGCACACGATGCTTGGACTGTCGATTATTTGGCAGAGAGAAATAGGAATGTGAATATTATTGAGACACTATGGATTGAGCATAATTATGAGGATTGTGGTCAATATAATAAGTATAAAGTAGGACCGGACCAAGAAGAGATAACTAGTTGGTGTTAAGAGGTGGAGCGGGCTGAAGAGACAAGAATTGTTTGTTAAGAGGGCATGGGAAGGAGCAGAGCCAAATCAAATATTAATGATGGTAGAGTAGTTGCCTTGTTGGCGGAAAGACTTTTCTCATTAGAGCAATTTTAGATTATGAGCATCATAATTATTTTTGCCACATCTTGACATTGCACACGACGCTTGGATTGTCGATTGTTTGGCCGACAGAAAGAGGAATGCGAACATTATTGAGACACTATGGATTGAGCATAATTATGAGGATTGTGGTCAAAATAATAAGTAGAGGTGGGTTGGACCAAGAAGAGATAAGTAGTTGGTGTTAAGAGGTGAAGTTGGTTGAAGAGACAACTAATTGTAGCTCGAATTAACCATAAAGAGGATCAGAAATTATTTGACAAAGACAAACAAGAATAAGAAGATCGCTACGACGTCGTCATTCTACATAAGCATGACCAGAAGTAACTACTAATTGTGCTTGGGTGGTAGAGGAATATGTATTAGAGGGTCGATTTGTAGTAGTAGTACTGATTAAAGTGGAGGTGACAATAATTACTTTTTGAGGAGGATTAAACAAGAATGAAAGAGTCAAGAGAAAAAGCATGGAGTATGTCTAAGGTATTTTCTTTCCAAAGACGATAGTTATTTCTATCATGTTTGAGAGAAAGGTTTGGTAGTTGAATGGTGGTGGACGATCTGGAATATTTTGCAAGTGAAAACAACTTACTGGAATTTTGTGAAGTGGCCATAGGATTGATGATACCTTATAAAGATTAAGAATGAGAAAGAGTTAGAGAAACAAGAAGAGATAATTATACTGATATTTTTTCCTTTCTATATATACACTCTGTATTGTGTATGTTAAAATTGGTACACACTAAATATTCGAATGACAGAGTGACACGTGAAATTGGGAACAGACGGAAGAAGAAGTGAGTCGAAACCACGACCGAGGGCAAGAACTTCGGTTGGCATCGGTAATAGAATATAAGGGTCCACCAAACTCTATAGAGAACCAGGTTCTCTATCAGGTTCAACAGTACACACACACACAACAGTAAATAAATGGCAAGAGGAATTTTTCGTGGAAAATTCCCAGCTCAACGGGATTAAAAACCACGACCTACCCTTGTAGAATTTCAACTTCACTACTGAGAAACTTTTAGATTACAACCTATGCAACCTAGGAATTAATCACTTAATCCCTCACTAACTTGTAATACTCTATTATAAGCCACTTTGTAATAACTATTACAATGACTTTACAACATGACTAACTCTAGCCAAGACTCAAACACACTGGAATTATGGTTTACAAAGGGATTCCTATAGAATGCTTCTAAACAAGATAGGTAGGAATTACAATTGAAGAACTATAACAAAGTTAAAACTTATAAGCCACTTTGTAATAACTATTACAAAGACTTTACAACATTACTAACTCTAGTCAAGACTCAAACACACTGGTTTATGGTTTACAAAGAGATTCCTATAGAATGCTTCTAAACAAGATAGGTAGGAATTACAATTGAAGAACTATAACAAAGTTAAAACTTAACTGAGGACATAGAATGACTCGATGTGGGAATTGGTCCGTAGTTGCTTTGTTCTTTGTTCTTGAAGCACTTAGAAGCTTGCTTGCTGGATTGTCATGTGAGTGAGCTTCTAAAATGTTCAAGTGAATATGTTTCACGTTCCTTGAATGTATATATACATGTGTGACATCACTTACAATGATGTAAGCAAGGTAGGTAAAAAGTCTTCCCTGGAAAGTTGACTGCAGCACTGTTCCTGCATTGTAGTGTGTGCAGGTAGCAACTTTCCAACTGGAAAGTTGACTTCGCACAGTCTCCTCGAGAACTGGTAGGGACCTGTTCCCTCAGCTGTAATTTCCACTCTAAAGAGTTGAATCATAACCCACGCTGAATCCCAACCTGGAACCTTATGATCTTAAAGTCTTGCAAATATGTAACAGGTTCCTTATCTGGTTCTGGATAGTAAGTTTATTAGATCATCAACACATAAAGCAAAGTACTTATGACCAAAGTACTTGTAACCTATCAATTTCTGCCTTTTTGATGATGACAAACGAATAATTAAAAATCCCAGAAAGAACCACATAGAACTAGACTGTGAACCAGAAGGACCTTAAGTTTCCCCATGAATCTCTACTTCCCCCTTAATCAGTGCAATTATTTTCCCCCTTTTGGCATCATAAAATGATTAGATACAAGTAAGTAAGCAACAAGGAAGTTTAGTTTTAAGTTAACTCATGCCACTTATGTGCACACAGTCATGATTAAGAACAAAGCATAAAAGCAAGGTATAAACAACAACAAGGGAAAAGCTTGCATTAACATAGTTTTGGATTTTACAGCAGGATCAGATTCAATGTTACTTCCACATCCACAAATTAGAACAACTAACAAAAATACCATAAGTTATCATCATAAGAACTGACACGGAGAGACAGGAGCACAAACTGGTTTATAGACCAGACACTGAGGGGAGAGACTTTAAGAAGCACGAGGAGGAGAAGGTTTGGAGGCAGAAGAAATTGTCTAGAGGATAAAATCCATTCGACCATTTGCTGACATTTGCTCATTGAGCAGTCTTTCCTTCACCTCCTCTACTTGTTTCCTGAGCTCAGCTTTCTCCTTTGTCAGGCGACCAACCTCTTCGCTTTGAGAGCAACTGGAGCTAGGTGCCTCTTGCAGCTGACTTATCTGAGTCTCAAGGATAGCATTCCTTGCTTTCACTTTCCTTATCTCAATAGTGGCACTGTTCTGAGCATTTATTAAATGAGATATGGTAGAAGTGCTTGCAACCTCTCCAAATTTTTCTATACACTCACATTCTTCAAGAGTGCCTTTTGAAATTTTTTGCTTCTTGGCGCATACTTTAACTGGTCTGAGAGGAACCTTGAAGTTCTCAAAGTCTTTGGGAAGAAGAAACCCATATAGCAGCCCATGATTCCCATCTTTAAAGTCTGCCACTTTATTCATGTGCTCTATCATGATCACAGGTAGATTGATGGTGGTGAAGTTGTCCAGTGCTTCCATGAGGAACAGGTCTGCACGAGAGGTGATGGATCTTTGCCCAGCTCGAGGCAGCAATACTTTGTTAACCATCTCAAATAGCAGTTGATAAAAAGGAAGAAGGGCCTTCTTCTGAACCCGTTCACCCCACTGAATTGCTCTGTCCTTCAAGATTGTGTTTCTGAAGTTCTGAGTACAAGCTCCCTGAACATTAGACAGCCCTTCAGTAGGCACACCAAGAATAGATCCCCGTAAGGAGGAGTCTATTTCCATATCAACCCCATTCACCAAGGCACAAATGTGACCATCCTCAACCTTGTAGTCGGCATAAAAACTTTGAACTTCCTTCTCATATACCCTTGTAGCATCACTTGCGAACAAGTGTGTCTATTAGTGGAAATCACAAATCTCAACCAACTGTCTCATACCAGCCTCCTCCAAGACATCAGAGGCAAATGTGTGCCCCCATAGTACCTTTTGACTTCTCAATATCTCTTTCCTAGCACTCCCCAGATTACCAACTTTGGCCTTCTTTGAGGAACCAGGTTCCTCGTCTGTATCAACCTTTCTCTTAGCAGTCTTGCAAACCCTTTCTCCTTTTTATCAAACTTCAAAGATTTTTCACCTGATTCTTTCTCCACATTGTCAGTAGCCACAATATCAGCACACCTAGTTAGACGTTTAGCGGAATAGAAGATCCCCCTTTTGGCTTGAGAAGACCATGCTTGTATGATAATTTCCTAGTCAACGTACTAGGTTCCTCCGCTTCTTCTTCATCCACATTCACAACAGACACTATCTTCTCATTTACAACTTTTCCATCTTTCACTAATTTTCTTCTCTTTGACTTAGTTTGATTGTTCTTTTGAGCATACTCAAAAGCCTCCTTCTTTTGCAACCTTGGTGTGGGTCTCTTAGGAGTTGGCTCTTTACCAACAGCTACTCTATGCCTAGGCAAACTGGCAATTTGTAAGTCATCAGAATCTTCTTCACTATCCTCCTTTTGATCTTCAAACACAGGACTTGTCTCAGGCATAATCACACTTAGAGGCTCAACATCTAAATGAGGAGAGGGATCAGGGTCAGTACTGAACTGGGATTCCTAAGAAGGATCCGGAGTTGCATCCTCCGAAGGTGGATCAAGTCCTCTTGTAGGTTCCCTAGTAGCATCTTCTTGTGCTGAAGGTTCAATAGGCACCAACTCATTGTCCTCTCTTACAAGCTCATATTCTTTCCCCTAATTCTTAAGACCATCCTCACTTCCTCCGACAAAAACCCCTTCATTGGCGATGGACAACATATTTTCGATTGCTTCTTTTCCTTGCAAATTCATGAGAAGCTTAGGAGAAGTAGGAGCGGTACCTGTGGAAAGGGATTTGGGAGCAGTATTTGTTGAGTCGATGATTTTATTTCCCTTAGCCTGGTCTACCTTTGACCCTTATTCTGTAGGAGAACTTGATTTTCCAATTTTCTTCATTATCAGCAAAACTCGTTTCATCCCTCTTTTCTTGCGAGGTAAGAGAAGAGCTCTAGAGCTCTGGGAAACACCTCTTGCGAGAGTTGATGCTTGGTGACTCTTGTGAGAAATGGAGCTCGAATGGGTAGGAGAGGAGACAGAGTGTGGGGGTGACTTTGTTCTAGGGTTTTGGTTATCAGTAGTGTGAGTAGGGGAGTCTGGCGTTGGTGTTTCGACTGGTGAGGACTCGATGATACTAGGGATTATTTGATCTTCAGCCATGGTGAGAAAAAGAGAGAAGATTTGGTGAACTGAAGAGAGAAAGAATAGGAAACAGGTTTGGAAGTGTTGATGTGTGAAGTGTGGTGGCAGAGATAGATGTATTTATGATGACAGAGGGATCGGTTAGAAAGGGCGGCAGGTTTTAGGGAGATGGGTCGATTAATAGCGGGTGAGACGTTTGGGTTCAAAAGACACAAAACTTAAAACTGACATGCTGATGATGTGGCACTTGTTTAATTGTTCAGAATTGTGCATGAAAGAATAGAGAAATTACTAACGTGTGTTAGGAGAACCAGGTTCCCTGATTGATCTCTTATCTATAAGCTTTGCCCTTTTTACCAGTGTATTCAACCTCAATTGCTTATTCGCTCTATAATTATCAAGCGTGTCTACCTATAACGGTATAGAGACGAGTCATACATTGCTAGACAACACCTTTTAGCTAAGTTTACCAAAACCTTTCTTTCATAGCCAATCATTGAGAGACCTGGTTCTCAATTGGGTTTTATCAACCCAAATGCCAGACGATTTTGCTCGAAATGTTCTCTGCTCTTGGTAAATATATCTGCAATTTGATCTTCAGTGCCGTAGAATTTCATGCATATAAGCCCTTTTTCAACATCGTCTCTGAGGAAGTGATGACGTACATAAATAGGCTTGGTTCTCTTATGTTGAACTGAATTTTTTGCCATGTTGAGTGCACTAGTATTATCACATAAGAGAGGCACACAGTCTGAGAATACTCCGAAATCTTCCAATTGTTGCTTGATCCATAGAAGTTTAGCACAACAAGAGGTAGTTGCTACATATTCAGCTTCTGCAGTTAAAAGTGCCACAGAGTTCTACTTCCTTGTACCCCATGAGATTAAGTAGGAACCCAGGAAGTGTGCCATTCCAGACATGTTTTTCCTGTCCACCAAATATCCTGCATAATCAGCGTTAGCATACCCAATAAGATCAAAACTGTCTCCAGAAGGATAATAGAGGACTAGGTTATGTGTTCCTTTGAGATATCTCAGTATTCTCTTGGCAGCCTTCAGATGAGATTCCTTTGGATTGGATTGAAACCTTGCACAGAGACCCAAGATAAAAACAATGTCAGGTCTGCTTGTAGTGCTTAGACATCTTAGATTACCATTCTTTAGAGACTCAAAATAAGCTACATAGATATTCTTGTATCTTTTTACCACTAGCACTACCTCACCAGTCACCAGGTTTGTGACTGTACAGGTTTTTGACATAAATTCCACCTTGTTTCCCTTGTCACAGATTTGGGAAACACTTAGCAAGCTATACTTCAACCCATTTACGTAGTGTACATTTTCGATTGAGTGAGAAAGAGACTTTCCAATCCTTTTGACTCCCAGAATGTATCCCTTTTTTATGCCATTTCCAAAGGATACACTCCCTCCTTGTAGGGCCTTAAGTGAAAGGAAATCATTTGTACTTCCAGTCATGTGCTTTGAGCAGCCACTGTCTGTGTGCCATTGTAGGCTGCTTCCTTTCATTGTTCCCTGCACAAGAAGAGTTAGAAGTTAGCTTTAGGAACCCAAACTAATTTGGGACTCTTGTAATGAGGAAGAGGTGAATCAGGGATTTTTTTGGTCCATGCAGGCATTATGCGTTTTTTTTAAAGTGGCCATTGTTACCGCAGTGGGTGCAAAGACAATTGTTAGATACAGTAATGTACTTGCTATATGGGTTGTAGGGAATCTTTTCCCTTTGAAACCTAATCCCCTGCCTGTTTCCCTAATTGTTGGTGTACATGGCAGTGATAGCATGAGAGGACCAGGTTTACTTGAGTAATTTTTCAAGATCACTCTTCACTCTACCTAGTTCTTCATAAAGTTGTTTGTTTTTCTCAAGCTCCGCACAGACTAAACTTCACTGAATTTAGCTCACTTTCAAGCTTAATGTGTGCCTCGCTTGCAACTTCCTTTCCTTTTTGATAATTTTCAGTCCTGCTCTCCATTTTAGGTTTCCTAATTGTTTCCTTCAAATCCATTACTACCACTAGAAGGTCATCTCTTTCTTGTTCTACTTTTGCAATACTTTTTTCTAAGACATTTCTTTCCTCCTTCAGGTTCTCAATTGACTCTCTTAAATGAACTGCAACTACTAGATCATCTCTAGACTGTTATGCTTCTCCTAGTTCAACTGTTAAGACATCTCAGTCATTTATAAGACTATGATAAGCATCGATTAGCACATCTACCAAAGACATAAGTTTCTTAGGAGAATAAGATTTCAGATTTCTTGAACATCCAGAAAATTTACCTCATTATCATCGCCATCTTCATCATCAGATTGGGCCATCAAAGCAAAAATTGAATCATACTCGGTTGCTTCACTTTCTACTGCCGTCATAGAGATGTTACCTGGTTCATCATCTTCTCTAGATTCGCTTGATGAATCTCCCCATGCAGCAAGAGCTTGTCTCACGACATTGCCAGCGGCATTTTTTCTATTGAAGTGTCTATTAGAACCCGGATTCTTTTGGCTGCTTTGTCAGAGTTGTTCTTGTACTGATTCTGCTTTAGGAGAGGGCAATCCTTGATGAAATATCCTGGCTTCCCACATTTATGACAAAGCTCATAATTCTTTGGCTTGCTAGAACTTCCTTTTTTTGGAATGCCTCCATTCCTCTGAACCATCTTCTGGAATCTTCTTGTTAGGTATGCAATATCACCATCTTCACCACTTAAGTCATTGCTTTCTGTCTTAAGGACCAGGTTCTTCTCCCTCTTGGGCTCTCTTCTTTCAATGTTCTTCTTCTTCTTCTTCTTCTTCTTCTTTTTCTTCTTCTTCTTCTTCTTCTTCTTCTTCTTCTTCTTCTTCTTCTTCTTCTTCTTCTTCTTCTTCTTCTTCTTCACTCTACCTAGTTCTTCATAAAGTTGTTTGTTTTTCTCAAGCTCCGCACAGACCTTCTTCTTCTTCTTCTTCTTCTTCTTCTTCTTCTTCTTCTTCTTCTTCTTCTTCTTCTTCTTCTTCTTCTTCTTCTTCTTCTTCTTCTTCTTCTTCTTCTTCTTCTTCTTCATTTCATATGTTTTTATATTGCCAACAAGCTCATGAATAGTTAGCTCCTGCAAGTCCTTTGCCTCTGCAATGGCGTTCACTTTGCTTTCCTAAGAACTGGCCAGACCACTGAGGCTTTTTTGAACCAGCTTGTTTCTTGGAATAGTTTTACCAAGGGAGTGAAGCTCATTAATGATGGAGGTAAATCGGGTATGTATTTCTTTGGCAAATTCATCGTCTTGCATCCTGAAGAGCTCATATTCAGCTGTGAGCATGTCGATTTTGGATTGCTTGACCTGTGTTGTTCCTTCGTCAGCTGTCTGAAGGGCTTCCCAAATTTCTTTGGCTGACTGACATGCTGATATCCTGTTGTATTCATGAAGACTAATACCAACAACACAATTTTATTTGCACGAAAGTTCTTCTCTATGGCCTTTCTATCCGCTTCATGGAATTCTTTCCTTGTCTTGGGAGTGGCTACTAGTAGTTCGCCAAGATTTTTGGTAGGAACAAAGGGTCCATCACTTATGACATCCCATACCTCAGAATCTTCAACCATGATGAAGTCATGTATTCTAGCTTTCCACCATCCATAATATTATCCATTGAACGTAGGTGGTCTGTAAGTAGACTGGCCTTCTTCGAAGTTTGGAGGAGCAGCCATGATGATCCTTTCTAGGTGTTAACCTGATAGAAAGAACCTGCTCTAATACCAATTGATTGAATATAAGGGTCCACTAAACTCTATAGAGAACTAGGTTCTCTATCAGGTTCAACAGTACACACACATATAACAGTAAATAAGTGGCAAGAAGAATTTTACGTGGAAAATTCCTAGCTTAACATGATTAAAAACCAAGACCTACCCTTGTAGGATTTCAAATTCACTACTGAGCAACTTTTAGATTACAACCTATGCAACATAGGAATTAACCTCTTAATCCCTCACCAATTTGTAATACGCTATAACAAGCCACATTGTAATAACTCTATTCCAAAGACTTTACAACATGACTAAATCTAGCCAAGACTCAAACACACTGGTTTAAGGTTTACAAAGGGATTCCTATAGAATGCTTCTAAACAAGCCAGGTAGGAATTACAATTGAAGAACTATAACAAAGTTACAACTTAATTAAGGACATACAATGACTCGATGTGGGAATTGGTCCGTAGTTGCTTTGTTCTTTGTTCTTGAAGCACTTAGAAGCTTGCTTGCTGGATTGTCACGTGAGTGAGCTTCTAAAATGTTAAAGTGAATATGTTTTACCTTCCTTGATTGTATATATACATGTGTGACATCACTTACAATGATGTAAGCAAGGTAGGAAAAAAGTCTTCCCTGGAAAGTTAACTGCAGCACTATTCCTGCACTGTAGTGTGTGCAGGCAGCAACTTTCCAGCTGGAGAGTTGACTTTGCACAGTCTCCTCGAGAACTGGTAGGGACCTGTTCCCTCAGCTGTAACTTCCACTCTGAAGAGTTGAATCATAACCCACGCTTTATCCCAACCTGGAACCTTATGATATTAAGGTCTTGCAAATGTGTAACAGGTTCCTTATCTGGTTCTGGATAGTAAATTTATTAGATCATCAACACATAAAGCAAAGTACTTATGACCAAGGTACTTGTAACCTATCAATTTTCGTCTTTTTGATGATGACAAACGAATAATTGAAAATCCCAGAAAGAACCACATAGAACCAGACTGTGAACCAGAAGGACCTTAAGTTTCCCCATGAATCTCTACTTCCCCCTTAATCTGTGCAATTATTTTCCCCCCTTTTGGCATCATAAAAAGATTAGATACAGGTAAGTAAGCAACAAGGAAGTTTAGTTTTAAGTTAACTCATGCCACTTATGTGAACACAATCATGATTAAGAACAAAGCATAAAAGCAAGGTATAAACAACAACAAGGGAAAAGCTTGCATTAACATAGTTTTGGATTATACAGCAGGAGCAGAGTCAATGTTACTTCCACATCCACAAATTAGAACAACTAACAAAAATACCACAAGTTATCATCATAAGAACTGACACGGAGAGATAGGAGCACAAACTGGTTTATAGACTGGACACTGAGGGGACAGACTTTAAGAAGCACGAGGAGGAGAAGGTTTGGAGGCAGAGGAAATTGTCTGGAGGACAAAGTCCATTCGAGCATTTGCTGACATTTGCTCATTGAGCAGTCTTTCCTTCACCTCCTCCACTTGTTTCTTGAGCTCGACGTTCTCCTTTGTCAGGCGACAAACCTCTTCGCTTTGAGAGCAATTGGAGCCAGGTGCCTCTTGCAGCTGACTTATCTGAGTCTCAAGGATAGCATTCCTAGCTTTCAGTTGCCTTATCTCGATAGTGGCACTGTATTGAGCATTTATTAACTGAGATACGGTAGAAGTGCTTGCAACCCCTCCAAATATTTCTATACACTCACATTCTTCAAGAGTGCCTTTTGAAATTTTATGCTTCTTGGTGCATACTTTAACTGGTCCGAGAGGAACCTTGAAGTTCTCAAAGACTTTGGGAAAAAGAAACCCATATAGCAACCCATGATTCCCATCTTTAAAGTGTGCCACTTTATTCATGTGCTCTATCATGATCCCAGGTAGATTGATGGTGGTGAAGTTGTCCAGTGCTTCCATGAGGAACAGGTCTGCACGAGAGGTGATGGATCTTTGCCCAGCTCGAGGAAGCACCACTTTCTTTACCATCTCAAATAGCAGTTGATAAAAAGGAAGAAGGGCCTTCTTCCGAACCCGTTCCCCCTACCGAATTGCTCTGTCCTTCAAGATTGTGTTTCTGAAGTTCTGAGTACATGCTCCCTAAACACTAGACAGCCCGTCAGCAGGCACACCAAGAATAGATCCCCGTAAGGCAGAGTCTATTACCATATCAACCCCATTCACCAAGGCACAAATGTGACCATCGTCAACCTTGTAGTCGGCATAAAAACTTTGAACTTCCTCCTCATATACCCTACCAGCATCACTTGTAAACAAGTGTGTCCTTTGTTGGTCCTTGTGTCTATTACTAATATGTTTAATTTTTTATTTCTTAGCAAAAACACTAAAAGATGGAAGATAACAATGTCAACATTGCACATAACATTGAGGCATAAGAAAATCCGCTTTCACACAAGGATTCGGTCAGCGACACTTGCAATGAGGATGTAGCCATGCCAGTTCATGGCGAGCGGTATCCCCGCCACATATAGGAGGCGACTCCTGATGATGCTGAAGATGCACACGTCGCGAAAATGGTGAGGATGTTGAGAGAACAACAAAAGGCCATCATGGGACATCTCTCAAGGCATAACCAGCGCATGACAAAATTGAGGCAAGCATTGTCGGGTGCTTCCAACAACGTGAGTGGAAGATGTCCATTTCGCAAAGTGTTTATAACAACACCCCAAGGGGTGAGGTCGGCTTCGACGGGCCCGGGGGGATCGGCAATGGATCTTGTAATAATAACTGTAATGATCCCTTCAAAATTGAGCTCATGTGATTTATGAGGGACATAAATGTTCCAATCGACCAAATTCCGGGTGCACCACCAGTGCTGAAGGGCCCGAACTCAAGGAAACACACCCAATTGCCGTTCAAACCAAGCGTAACACCAGAGTTAATTCTGAAGCAGTTAAAAATGCCAGATGTACCAGAATATGATGGGACTAGGTTCCAGAAAGAAAGAATGCCGCTGCTGACCGTGCTAGATGAATGGGCAGCTAAGGCGTTTACTAAAGGGTTGAAATCGAGGAGCTTCGATGCTTCCCAGAAGCTGAAAGAAAGCCTACGCGAGATTCAGGCAACTACTTGGGCAGATGTCCATAACTGTTATGAATCAAATATAAGAATAGAGTATAATCAGTTAGGGTTCCCGACATCAAATAAGGGACGCGATCGAGAAAAGAACAGGGATTAGTCGAAGGATGATTTTGACATAGATCGACGATCTTCTAAGGGCCGATTTTTCCCTATGAGAGGGCCAAAGGACACGGTAGAGGGTTTCGATCGGCGAATAGGTTCGCACCCGATAGAAGAACTGGCTGTGGCCGAAATAGCAGGTCATTGCAAGATAAAGAGGTACCCGATTCCCAAGATTCCACCTATCCCAGACCGTCTGAGTACAATTTCAATGTTAGCATAGTGGAGCTGGTATCGATGATGGGCAACATCAAGGAAGCATGGTTTCTGAGGCCGATGAGATCTGATCCCAGTCAAAGGGATCCTAATCTATGGTGCGAGTCCGCACTGAGGACTGCCAACATCTGCGTGAGGAGGTGGCGACATTGTTGAAAAATGACTATGTCAGAGAGTTCTTAAGCGACATGGCTAAAAACAATTACGGCCGCAATCGGGATAACACGGAGCCCTCGAAATAGGTGAAGACCCTCCCCGAAAAACCATCAACATGATTTTCGGGGGGAACGAGATCAACGGTGTAACCTTCTCGGTAGCAAAAAAGACAAAAGTATAAGTGACTCATAGCAAGAGACTCGTGAACAAAATGTTCGCAAAGAAAATAGGGAAAATAATGGAAGTTTACATAGATGATATATTAGTTAAGTCTTTGAACACATGTGACAATTTGAAACACCTCTGGGAAACTTTTGACATCCTAAGGAAGCACAACATGAAGCTTAACCCCGAAAAGAGTGCTTTTGGAGTCAGCTCCGGTAAATTTTTGGGTTTCCTGGTGTCACAAAGGGGGATCGAAGCCAATCCTAGCAAGATTTAAGCCATCGAGGACATTCCAGACCAGCTGACAAACGTGTAAGAAGTCCAATGACTAACGAGAAGACTGGCCACTCTAAGCAGGTTCATTTATCGGTCTTCGGAGAAATGCCATCACTTTTTCTCACTTCAAAAAAGAAGAACAACCTCTGGAATGCCAACAAGCTCTAAAATACCTGAAACGGTATTTATCAAGCCCTCCGTTACTATCAAAACCTGAGGAAGGCGAACAGTCGGTCTCGAATGTAGCAATAAGTGCCTTTCTAGTTCGGGAAGACGAAGGCATGCAATCTCCTATCTATTATGTTAGAAAAATTTTATCGGGAGCGGAAACTCGTTATCCAAACCTCAAACAATTGGCCTTAGCTCTCGTAGTCATCGCTCGAAAGCTTAGGACTTACTTTCAATGCCACCCGATAGCCGTGGTGACAACTTTTTCCCTACGAAATGTCCTTCATAAACCTGAGTTATCAGGATGGTTGGCCAAATGGGCAGTCAAAATTAGTGAATTTGATATCGAATATAAACCTAGGACTGAGATCAAATTACAAGTTTTAGCTGACTTTGTGGCCGACTTTAGTCCCGGGCTGTTGCCTTTGGCCAGAAAGGAAGTGGTGATGGTGTCGGAAATGACATCAGGAGTTTGGACATTGTTCATGGATGGAGCTTCCAACGTGAAGGGGTCCGGTCTCGGGGTAGTTTTAATCACGCCCTTTGGGAGAAGTCCTGAGGCAGGCCATAAAAAATGTTCCCTTGACTAACACTGAAGTCGAGTATGAGCATTTGATTGTAGGATTTGAACTAGCCCGGTGACTAGACTCCGAGTTCATTGAAATAAAATATGATTCCCGACTGGTGGTAAATCAGGTATTTGGAATCTCTAACACCAAGGAGGAACACATGCAACAGTATGTGGTGAAAGTTCAAACTCTGCTCGCACGGTTTAGGGAATGGTCACTCACTAACATTCCAAGAGAAGAAAATGCGGAAGCAGATGCATTGGCCAATCTAGTCTCGTCCACAAAAATGAAGGGACCAGATGCCGGTACACTCGTACAGCTTATGCACCCGGTATTAGATATGGACAATTATTATGAAGTAAATACAATCAACTTGGTCTGGGACTGGAGATATGAAATCATCGACTACCTTGAGCATGGCAAGCTGCCCGATGACCCAAAGGGCATCGCGGGCACTCCGCACCGAAGCAGCTCGTTATAGCTTCTCGGGAGGACAACTATACAGAAGGTCACTCCAAGGAACATTGGCCCGATGCTTAGGATCCTCCAAGGCTAATCACGTCTTGATAGTGGTTCACAAAGGATTCTGTGGAAATCATTCAGGTGCGGATTTGTTGGTGTTGAAATTAGTTAGGTCATGATACTACTGGGCCCAAATGGAGCAAGACACTAAGGCATTCATTCAGAAATGTTGTCGCACCCATTTTTCTCGCAAAAGAGGGTTTTGACACGTGACAACTCTTTTAAATGGGTATTAAAAGAGAAGAGTCGCCACCTAATGATTTTAAGGTGCGTTAGGGTACCCATTTGCAAATAACTCTGTTTGACTATTAAACGCCGTCAAAGATCGGGTAAGGGCTCGAATTACCTTGGAAATAAGGTGTTAGGCACTCTTCGAGTTCCACAACCGTGGGTCCCGAACAAACTTAAACTGTGTGGATTGTGTATTTGGCTATATGATTAAATAAATAAAGAGAGATTAGAAATTGAAAAGTCTTATTAAAACATATGAGAACCGGTACAAATCTTAGTATGACTATAAGGATACAACTACATTAGTCTATATTAAACGACTAAGTGTGGATGTCAGGTATGTAAAGGAAAATGGGGGGGGGGGGGTGTCCTAAGTTTTTTAGCCTAAAGGATTACCCCGTGCAACATAAATAATACTTTGCAACTTCCCTTAGGTAGGAGTTGCTCATATTATTCAACGAGCATAGACTGTCATCTCCTGCTACCCGATTATTATGTTGAAGTTGTTTACCTAGAATCGTTCTAATTCAATTATATGTCGTACCCTATGTGTGCACTACGCGTCCCATACCTATGGTCCCGGAGGCTTTGGACCTCTATTTGGGTGGTTCTAGACTTCACTTAGGATTCTCAAAATGATAAAACAACGCACATTCAAAAACATGTAGGACCGTACATAAGTACAATTAAAGGCTCAAGTTAACCTCCACACATAAGCAGCAATGCACACGGGCAGTTAGGCAGCAGACAATTTTTGGACGCATTAGAGTCTTTAAGTCCTATAGGCATATTTTCTAGGTGATCCTGATTTCTAAGTATTATACAAAGAGTATGGCAACGTATAAGGTGATTAAAGCATTGCAAGTCCTATATTCTAATTGATTCCGATTTGTGGCGTTGTATAGGCAGCATTGCAGCTTTAAAATAACAGATTTGTATATTGAAGACGTTATATGTCCTATAGATGTAATCTCTACTTATTCCTACAAAGAAGCAGTAAGGCCATTTGAAAACTCATAGTTTGCAACATTTATTTTATAAACATGCTATCTAAGATGAATAACCATAGCCTATCGGAAGGATTTCTAACAATTGACCATTGAAGCTGGTTTTATAATACTTTATCCCTATAAGCATGTTTTCTAAGTGGGTGATAATATCCTATAGACAGGATTTCTAATAATGAAGCGGTACAGAAATAGCACAAAGTAGTTGACTAATTAATTAAGATCCTGTAGCCATGGTATCTAATGGGCAGTATACTAAAGTAATAGAAGCAGTTGACCAATTGACTATTTGAAGTTTTATAGGCATGGTATCTAGTTGAGCAATGCATGTGTGTCACATTATAGGCATGTTGTCTAAATGTACAGTAATAACATAGAAACAACTATGACAAATACTAACATGTTTGATCAGTGTACAATTGAAGTATGCATGATTCCTATAGGCATGCTTTCTACACATGAAACCAAATAACATATAAGGAATGTTGAACAAATAATAAATAGACCACATAGATCCTATAGACAGGTTTTCTACACCTTGATGCAGTTATTAGAATTTACCCTTTTCCCCTAATTTCACTAATTTTCCCCATTATTAAGTTTACAAGTTATTACAGACCGTATTGAACAAAATTCCGGACCAATTACAATTATAGAATAACCCAGTAACCCATCAGGGCCTTCCAATATGCTCAGAACTTCATATAGACAGCAGGCCAAAACTTCAAATGCGAACATTCCATCTCAGACCTCCATTACCACAGTAGGCCCAAATGAATAGCTTACTTAACCAAAAGGGTGCCCAATTCGGCCTTACAAGTGACTAGAACAAATAGAGCATAACCTTCTCATAAAAAGATTCAACATGAAGGCTTAATGGACATAACAGAACAGATTCAATCAATCACTTATTCGAGAATGAGAAAATTTTAACACGCTACCAGAAGACTTATAGTGAACAAAATATGTGACCTTCACATCTGACAAGCATCAAACATTATTCTAGTTGGTCACATATGTGGGAAAAGTGCTAGTTATGGTATCTACTCTAAAAGCTCTCAATCGATACTGAGAGACACAGGCTTGAGCAAGTCAAGAACTCAGTAGGGTTACAAATAGCATGGGAAAAGGTCATAGCTAATAGGAATTCCACAAAGATAACAGGTTGGGCATGAATGTCTCAACAGGAATTAAAACACATTCTGGGCGTGAAATAGCTATAGTGATAGCACAGAACAAGGCAAGAAGCCAATCTTAGGATAAGCAACAGTAATAAGCATTCGAGCACATACATTACCAGGCAGGCTTAAGAAGGCAGAATCAAAGTAATAGTTGAACTACTAGAAGGCATAGAGCCTCAAGAAGAGCTTCAAAACATATAATGGCATGTCGATTCATACAAATTCTTAGAGGCATAGATGTGCAGAGTAGGAATATAAAGGGGAAGAAATGAAATAGCAAGAGTTATAGATACATTACTAGTTACAAAAGAACAAGTAAACAAGAGGAGTAATTTCAGCAACACTTCAATGTTAATAGCAAAAAGATGGAGCCTCAGAATAGTATAAGACAAGAAATAATAAGAGAACAATAGTAGTTTTTTAGCGATTAGAGTTCGTTCAAAAGGAAAATCAAGAAGGTTTTATATAGTAGTTTAAATCAAACATATAAACAAGGAAACACAGTAAATCAAACATAAATAAGGAAGGGAGAGCATGAAGAATCATTTACGAAACAAATTAAAAAAAGAATCAGGCAATCCCTAATTTGATCGGAACCAAAAATCAATTAAAGATATTGATAAATCGGACCCATATAGCCTAGTAGTGAGTGTATATAGATGAAATATCATCCAAAACATGAAGATACGGATATGATTGTTCTTGATTTAGGACTGTATACTTCCCAAAGTTAGGCAATATGTGATACCAATACCGTGTAAATAACGGAGAGATCGAGCATATGGAAGGAAAATCATGGGGAGATTCGATCTTGGAACTGGAATTGGGGAAGATTGATGAGGCGGTTGTTAGGCTTTGAGAGGGGAATAAGAGAGTAGGGAGGATTTAGGGGCGGCTATCTCTGTAGAATGGGGCTAGGGTTTGGGGCGGATTAATAAGAGAGTAGGGAGGGTTTATGGCCCGTTGATCTCTGAGATCAATGACCAAGATTAAAAGAAGAATGGGGCGGGTCATGGAGATGGGTCCCGACCGAGTTAGATTTAAAGGGCTCGTGTGGTTTGGGCTGGGGACCTGGGTCAAGTGTTTGGGTCGTGATTTTGGTCTAAAAATAACTCAAAAATTGGGATATAAATTAAAATACACAAAATTGTTAATAAATAATTTATAAAACTATTTAATAGATAATAAAATATTACTTGTGCAATAAAGTGATTGAAAATAAAGCTTTACACTATAAAAATATAGAAATGCTATTTTAGCACAAATAATGCAAAAATGTAATTATCCCTGAATATAGGCTATTATTGAAAAATTATAAAAACAAAAATATACTTTGCATAAAATAAAGTAAAATATTTAATGGGGGAATTATTAAATATTTGACAGTTTAAATCCAAGAAATCAATTTAAAAGCTTCAAATAATTATGAAACGTTATAAAAAATACTTGTATGACTCTTGTAAATTATGTAATGATGCAAAATGATATTCTGAGAGTATATATACTTTTTAAAAATATATGATGGCAAAATTGTGTATCAACATCTACCTCTCTTTACCCGGGAATGATGAAAGAGTTGTCGGATAAAGAAAATAATGACCAATTTTGTCCGAAGTGAGTCAGGAATGACGTGTTTTGAAAAAATGGGGCCGGAACCCTAGTTCTTGAGTTGCCTACATATCTCTGGTGTTACGGGAATCAGGCCGTGTGTAGTTCTAAATCCAACGGCAAATGAAACCGATAGCGTTATTATAAGAGTGGTCGTATGTTTCAAAAAGGTTCTTTTGGGTAGGATAGTATCGTAGGTAACGAATATGTAGGTGCAATTTTGGATGTTACGGGTGTATCACAAGATCGACATTTTACGGTTATAGAGTAAAAGGAAGTCAATTACTGGTTGTCAGTTACGTTTGAGGTAGTCAAAGGATGTGAACGTTGTGAATGGAAACCAGAGCGAAGATTGCTACTGTTTGTAGAACGTTTACCTCCCGAGTTACCTACAAAACTTAAAACACGTTGCATGCAAATAAATATGGGTTATTGCGAAAAAATTTAAACATGAAGCAAATTCCCTTTGGACCATGAAAGTTGTCTTCTGACGATGAGGATGATGTCCTGGGCCATGAAGAGTATGGTATGGGATTCGCAGGCCATGAAATGGTGTCCTCGGGCCATGGGGATGGTGCCTCTGAACAATAACGCCTTTGAATGATGATGTGTAGTTTCGAGAGATCCTCGGGCCATGGAATGGTGTCTTCAGGCTATGAGGATGGTGCCTCTGACTATGACGCCTTCGGATAACGTGGTGGTGTTTTAGCCCATGAAATGCTAAGACGTAGCAATATCTATCATTTGATAGACGAAACAGGTGATGCTTTGTCATATGCGAGCAAGAGACATGACAAGGCTTAGTCTTGTATGAGATGAGGGCAGTGCTTAGCCCTATACAAAGAAAGGAGATAGTGCTTAGCCTTATGCAGTGTGGCAGAGACAGTGTTTAGTCTCATGCAAAGGAAGGCAATGCTTAGCCTTATACACTAGTGGAGGCAATGCTTAGACTCAGGCAAAGAGTGGAGACATTTCTTAGTCTCATGCAAGGAAAGAATACAGTGCTTAGTCTCTAGCAAGGAAAGGCAATGCTTAGCCCCATGCAAGTAATGGAGACAATGCTTAGTCTTATGCAATAATGGAGGCAATGCTTAGCCTCATGCAAGGTATGGAGACAATACTTATTCTAATGCAAAGAAAAGTAGTGCTTAGCCTTATGCAATAATGGAGGCATTGCTTAGCCTCAAGTAAGGGATGGAGACAGTATTTAGTCTCATGCAAAGAAAGGCAGTGCTTAGCCTTATGCAATAATGAAGGAAATGCTTAGCCTCATGCAAGGTATGGAGACAGCGCTTGGTCTCATGCAAAGAAAGGTAGTGCTTAGCCTTATGCAATAATGGAGGCAATGCTTAGCCTCATGCACGGAATGGAGACAATGTTCACTCTCTTGGAAAGAATGCAGTGTTTAGCCTTGTGCGATGACGAGGGCAGTGCTTAGCCCTATGCAAGAAAAGCAATGAATAGCTGCAACAGAGTAAAGTATTTCTTAGCTTTATGTGCTTGCATTTAGCAACTTTGCTGTTAAGAAGATAGTGATTTTGCTATGTGTATGTATTTGTGAATATTCCTGTTATTTTCATTGTGCGTGCACTAAAGCAAAAAAACTGTGAGTTTTACGGGGGACGGTTAGTTCGCGCTCTCGATTTCCTTGCTTTGCCTTTTGTCTTGAGGCCCTGCTGAGTTACCCTAGGTAACGTCTGGCTGCCATGGAAACAAATTGTCGAAAAAACATGCATGTATTTGACAAATTATTTTTCAGAAATGTAGCTATTTGAAATATATGATAATACACGAGATCAAATGATTTTGATGAACTGGTGACTGTGACGCATTTAGAGACGTTGCAACCTCCTTGCTTCGGAATTTTGAGGATCCTCCTCAAAATTCTGCCCCAGTTTAAATGCATGCTTCCGGTAACCCATTCCGTGGCATTTCCAAAGGTGACAAGATCGGACAAACTTGCGACCTTGCCCGAGTTTTTGACCATGGGGGAAATGAAGATTTTATTATGATGTGACCAAACCCACAAGGCTGCCTATGGATCCCCTCTTAAATGGGAACCAGGCCAAGCGTAGTTCAGTTACATCAAATGAAAAATGCAAACAATCTTAAACATAGTATCTCTTGACTGCTTCTAAAATGTTAGGTTTCGGCCTAATCTCTACGTCCATTTCTGCAAGTATATGTGCTCCTTTCAATACTCGGTGAACCATGTAAGGGCCCTACCTGTTGGATGAGAATTTTCCCTTTGCTTCACCCTGATGTTGGAAGATTCGTTTCAACATCAATTGCCCTGGTGTGAATTGCCTTGACCAGACCTTTTTGTTGAAAGCTCTTGTCATCCTGTTCTATAAGAGTTGACTATGACTTACCGCATTCATTCTTTTTCCATCAATGAGAGCTAATTGTTCATACCGGCTTCGGCCATTCCGCATCGCTGAGCTCGACTTCTTGTATGATTCTTAAAGAGGGAATTTCCACTTCAGCGGGAATAACGACTTCAGTACCATAAACTAGTAGGTAAGGAGTTGCCCCAACTCTGGTACGATACCCTAGTAAAGCAAATGGCAGCTTCTCGTGCCATTGTTTGTAAATGTCCACCATTTTCTTGATGTTCTTTTTGGCGGCTTCTACAGCTCTGTTCATTTACGGCCTGTATGCTGTGGAGTTCCTATGTTTGATCTTGAATGTTTCACACATGGCTATCACCAAATCGCTATTGAGATTGGCGGCCTTGTCAGTAATTATTGACTCCGGTACTCCATATCGATAAACAATACGGTCCCAAACAAAATCCGATACAACCTTCTTAGTTGCAGTTTTATAATATGCAGCTTCAACCCATTTTGTGAAGTAGTCTATGGCTACCAGAATGAACCTATGCCCGTTTGAAGAAGCGGGTCCGATGACATCTGTACCCTAAGCGGAGAAAGGCTAGGGTGAACTTGTTGCATTGAGTTCATTGGGTGGTACTCGTATCATGTCACCATGTATCTGGCATTGGTGATACTTCTGAATATATTGATGCAATCTGTTTCCATAGTCATCCAGAAATACCCTGCTCTTAGTATTTTCTTGGCTAAAACAAAACCATTCATGTGGGGTCCACATGTTCGGCATGTACTTCCTCGAGTAATTTGGATGCCTCCTTGGCATTAACACACCGTAATAATCCCAGGTCAGGAGTCCTTCTATACAGAATTCCTCCGCTTTGAAAGACATGATTGGCTAATCTTCAAAGCGTGCGCTTCTGAGAATGGGTAGCGTGCTCTGGATATTCTCCCTTTGCCAAGTATTCCTTGATGTCGTGGAACCCTGGATTTCCGTCAATTTCTTCTCCGGCATGAGCACAATAAGCTGGCTGCTTATGAATTCTTATTGGGATAGGATCAATAAAATTCTTGTCTAGGTGTTGTATCATGGAAGACAAAGAAGCTAATGCATCCGCAAACTCATTCTGAACCTTTGGAACATCTTTGAACTCTATCTTCATGAACCTCTTGATCAGCTCTCGTACACAGTTCTAATATGGAAATATTTTGTTGTTCTTTGTAGCTCATTCTCCTAGAACCTGGTGCACCAAAAGATCTGAATCTCTAATTACCAGCAGCTCCTGAACGTTCATGTCAATGGCCAATCTGAGTCCAAGGATGCATGCTTCATATTTTGCCATATTGTTGGTGCATGGAAACCTATGTTTGACGGATACCAGATAGTGTTGACCAGTTTCTGATACTAAGAAAGCTCTGGAACCTACTTCCTTAAAGTTTGCTGCTCCGTCGAAGAACATCCTCCAACCATCGTATGCCTCAGTGATGTCTTCTCCTACGAACGACACCTCCTCGTCGAGAAAATATGTTTTTAATGGTTCGTATTCCCCATCTACGAGATTTTCTACCAAATGGTCTGCCAATCCTTGCCCTTTGATTGTTTTTTGAGTTACATAAACGATGTCGTACTCACTTAACAATATTTTCCACTTCGCTAACTTACTCGTAGGCATGGGTTTCTCAGAGATGTATTTTAGCGGATCCATCCTTGATATGAGATATGTAGTGTATGCATCAAGATAATTCCTCTACTTCTGGGCTATCCATGTCAAAGCACAACAGGTGCGTTCCAGCAAAGAGTAGTGGCTTCATAAGGCGTGAACTTCTTGCTCAGATAATATATCATCTGCTTCTCTCTTCAAGTTTCATCATGTTGTCCAAGAACGTAACCAAAAGCCCCATCTAACATGGACAAATAAAGCAGTAGAGGTCTTCCTGGTTCTAGTGGGACCAACAAGGGTGGTTCAGATAAATACTCCTTGATTTTGTCGAAGGCTTTCTGGCTTTCTTCAGTCCATCTTGTTGCATCATCTTTCCTCAGCATTCTGAAGATTGGCTCACATATCACGGTTGATGATGCATCCTAACAGTTTTCCAACAGGGACTCCGAAGGCGCATTTTGCAGGATTTAGCTTTAAATTGTATTTTCGAAGCCGGTCGAAGAATTTCATTATGTCTGCTAAGTGATCCGAACTCCTTTTAGATTTGATAATAACGTCATCCACGTACACCTCTATTTCCTTGTGTATCATGTCGTGGAAGATGGTTGTCATGATTCTCATGTAGGTGGATCCAATAGTCATCAAACCAAATGGCATCATTTTGTAATAGTATATCCCATATGGTGTGATGAAGGCTATCTTTTCGGCATCCTCTTCATCCATCAAGATCTAATTGTATCTTGTGAAACAATCCACAAAGGATTGGAGCTCATGTTTAGCGCAGTTGTCAATCAGTATGTGTATGTTGGGCAACGGGAAAACATCTTTAGGACTTTCTCTATTCAGATCTCGGTAATTGACATATACTCTAACTTTCCCATCTTTCTTCGAAACTGGCATAATGTTGGCCAACCATGTCGGGTATTCGACCACTCGGAGAAACTTGGCTTTGATTTGGTTGGTGACATCTTCTTTTATCTACAAACTTATATCGGTTTGAACTTTTTAAGCTTCTGCTTTACGGTGGACATATGCGATTGGTGAGTAGCTTGTGAGCTACTATGGATGTGCTTAAACCAATCATATCGTCGTAGGACCCTGCAAAGATGTCTTCATATTCTTTTAGGAATATGATGTATTCTTCCTATTCTGACGGTGATAGATGAATGCTTATGCGTGCTTCCTTGACCGTTTCAGTATCCCCTAAGTTAACGGCCTCAGTTTCCTCCAAATTAGACGTTGATTTGTTTTCAAAGTATTCTACTTCTCTGACGATTTCCTTAGGTATTACATCATCTTCCAGATCCTACGAATCACTGTCCTTATGTTGCGTTGTCTCATTACGTGTCACAGTCATAGGTATATCGGGATAGGTAATGATTATGCTGAAAAGAAAAAATGCAAAAGATAATAATAAATATGAAAAGCAGTAATGCATTAATAAAACATTAAAAGTCAACAAGTGCGGCTCAATGGCTCGAGCAATTATTTCAAAACAAAATACTGAAAAATGTCTCAAACGGTCAAAACTATTTTTCCTTTTTAAATTATTCATGTTAATTTTCCAGGCTACCTAGGAACTTGGCGGGCCCGGGATGGTGCATCAGTCTAGTTCTTGAGAACATCTCCTTCCACCATAGTCTGGATGGTAAGGTCTTCCTCCTCCTCCTCCTCTTCCTCTATCGCACTGCAGTCCATGTCTTTTTCATCTAGAAACTGCTTCCTCATGCCAGCTAAAACCTCATCTTCCTCAGAACCCCGCATCATGTCAGCTTGATGAAATATCTGGTGCAGAGATGGTACCGCTTGTTCTAGTGGATAATAAGGAGCATGCCATGGTGGCGACCAATACTGGTATTCTTGCCATGTGTATTCGTGTCCGAGTCTAATAGTCGTACCATGGTACTGTGGTTGTACAGGTTTGGTGATCCCTTGAAGATTTTTGCCAAGACCCTTGCCGGATTCATATGCCCTCCATCGCAGTATGCTTTCTATCTTGTTGCTCCATCATCGGTCCTTTATAATCACGTTGACTCGTTCGATGCGATGGTATGTTTCTTCACCCAGCTTCTTTATACTTTTGATGACCGACACAGTCTAATTGGTGTAGATGGGATTACTTCCTGATGATTCCACTCAAAATTCACTGCCTGGTGTATAGTTGAGGCCACCGCCCTGGAGACATATATCCTAGGTCTCCCCAACAATAGATTTCAAGTAGCAGATATGTCTAGCACTTGGAACTCGACATCAAACCAAGTCGGACCCATCTGTAGACTGAGGTTGATTTCTCCAATGGTGGCTCTCTGAGATCCATCAAACACTTTCACATTCATGCTTCACATCCGTATCTCGTGCAGGCCTTTACCTAGTCTCTTAAGAGTAGTCAATGGGCATATGTTGAGACTTGAACCTCCATCTATCAAGACCCTAGTGTTGAACTTATCTTCAAATTGCACTGTGATGTGTAGCACCCTGTTTTGACTCAGTCCTCTGGTGGTAATTCATCTTCATTGAAAGTGATTTTATGTCTCTCCAATACTTGTCCGACCATGTTAGCCATCTCCCCACTAGTGATGTTGGTGGGTAGATAAGCTTCACTCAACACCTTCATTAAAGCATTCCTGTATGTGTCTGAGTTTTGCAGCAGTGATAAGGTGGATATCTGAGCGGGAGTTTTGTTTAAGTGATAAAAAACGGAGTACTCCTTCGCTTGTACTTTCTCCAAAGGTTGCCAGTGCTAGTCTCGACAACAGGCGGCTTAAGTGCAGCTTCCTTGCTTGTTCCTCCCAGATTCTCAGGTGTATAAACTCTTCCAGTTCTAGTCATACCTTGTGTCGCACCTGTTTCCTCCATTTTTGCTTTTTCTTTTCTTCTTGAATCCGCAACATAGTCCCATAGGATGGCATCAGACTTGTAGGATGGTGTGAGAGCTACCATCACAGTGAAAGGTGTAGTTACCTCGACTCCAAACGACGCTTAGGTCTGCCCACAACTGGTGTGAGGGTGACCGGAGATATTTTAGGACCATCTCCCTCTCGAATGAGTCCGGTGGACCCCTCTTGATCCCATTCTTCGTCAGTCTCTATGACATTTACTCCTTCACCTCTATGATCCAGGAATGGATTGTTACAAGCATTTGGTGCAACTTCCTTTGCCTGTATGACCTTAGTGTTGATTAGCATCTAAATCTTGTCATTCAACATGAGGCACTCACCGATGGTGTGACCATTCATGCCTGAATGATAAGCACATGTTTTGTTGGGGTTAATCCATTTGGAGTAATTTTCCATAACAATAGCAGGGATGGGAGTAACATAATCAGCGGCTTTCAGTCTCTCGTACATTTGGTTTATGGGTTCAGCAATTGGGGTATATTGTCCAGGTGGTCTGTGGTCCAAATTCGGTCGTGGCTTCTGGCAGTTTTGGCGGGTGGGTGGTGGTGAATGGTAATATGCAGGTTGAGTATTATAGGCATGGTAGGTGGTAGCAGGTGGTTGGTATCTGAGGGTTAGGGTTGATATGTAGGAGGAGGTGCTTGGTATGTGAGAGGAGACTTAGGACCCTGGGCTACCATCACGACACCTACTTCTTTTTTGAAATACCTCCTGATTGCAAAGTTTTATTCATGGCCTGCAGTGCCTCGAAATTGGTTACCATCCCATTCTTAATTACTTCTTATATCCTTTCTCCTAACTCGATGATGTCGGAGATTCTGTGATTTTCAATAACCATCAACCTTTCACAATACTGCGGGTCTTGAACTCTGACAAAAAACTTGTTCATTTGTTCTTTTCCAAGTGCTGGCCTTACCTTTGCGGCTTCTGATCTCCAACAAGTAGCATACTCGCGGAAGCTTTCTATGGGCTTCTTCTTGAGGTTTTTAATGTAGAAAACACCTGGCGCATTTTCCGTGTTAAACCTGAATATATCCATGAAGTCTTGTGCCATACGCACCCAACTAACCCATTTATTTGGGTTTTGACTGGTATATCAAGAACCGACCGGTCATTTTAAGCATTTACACTTTGCTCGGTAGTTTGGGGCATGAGTAGCGTATGATGTATTCGAACTTGTATGCAAAATTTGATTTCATTCCGAATTGATTTGATATGTTTCGGTACAAGTTTTTGTATGTCGAAAGTTCGAAAGTTCATTAAATTTGATTTGAGGTGCGTTTCGTAGTTTCAATATTGTTATGCGTGATGAGGCTAGGAGTAATTTTGTGTTATGTTATGGGACTTGCTGGTTTATTCGTACGAGGTCTCGAGGGGTTCGGGTGAGTTTCGGAAAGGTTTGGGTTGTTTTGCGCCATTTTTCTTATGTTTCGACCTCGTTTCTTCAAGTATAAATGGTACCACATTGATAAATGCGCTCCAATTTCTATTTTGATTGAAGCATTAGATCCATCTAATAATTATGGAGCCATAGCAAAAAGAATCGTCGAATTTTGACATCGTATGAGGATTTCATGGTTATTTTGCTAATAATTGGGTTGCCAGATTTTCAAATAAATTACGAAATTGCCTCTGACTTCGTATTTAAAAATCAGCACTATTTCCAAATATTGAAACCAACATATCTCCTTCATTATAAGGTCAAATGGAGTGATTCAAAATCCTAACTTGATTGAAAATTCACAAGGAAACCATTGAAGGCATCAAAAGCAAGTTTCGCCAATCTTTTGGCACAAAAAACGAGGTATAACAGCTGGATAAAATACATAATTTTGAAGGTTTATTCATTTGGTCATATTTTGAATTGGGGAGCTCAGATTTGGGCAATTTTTGGAGGCGATTCACTATATGGTTTGGGGTAAGTATTATACTGGATTTTGGTTATATTTCATAAATCCATCTTCATTTTTAGCATTTGATTGATGATTTAAAAGTGAAATTTGGGGGTTTTGTCTAAAATTTTATAAAGTTATTTTTGGTGTTTTGAATATTGATTTGGAGTCGGATTTGAGTGAAATTAGTATGGTTGGACTCGTAATTAAATGGGTTGTCTGATTTTGTATGTTTTGTCGGGTTCCGAGGCGTGGGCCCAGGTTTGAGTTTTTTGTCGATTTTGGGATTTTGATTAAAGATTCGACCTTTTTTGATTAGGTTTGTTTCCTTTGGCATTAATTGATGTATTTGAGTTGCTTTTGGCTAGTTTCGAGCCATTCGGAGGTCAGTAGCTTGAGATGGCTTTTTTGGAGCATCGTTTGGCTTGTTGGGTATTAGATTTTGCTTGTTCGAGGTAAGTAACACTTCTAAACTTGGTGTTAAGGGTATGAAACCCTGGATTACGTATTATGTGTTTGGTGTTGAGGTGATGCACATGTTTGGTGACGGGCTTGTGGGCGTGCACCTTGTGAATTGTGACTCCATCATTTTTGTGGTACTGTGTAGTTACCTAATCTTATCTGTATCCATGAAATCTCTACGTACTAGAGCTATTGAACTGTGATCCATGTTAGAAACCATGTCTAGGTTTCATGCTTATTCTGTTGGGACCCGCTGAGGTCATTTCTGCTGTTAAGTTATTTGCTTACATTGCAATTTCATACTCGGTCATGTTCATTCATTTCATACCATATCTCTGTCTCTGTTGCTATTTGTTGACACATCATATCATCATTTTCGGGCTAGTTCCATGGCATTGTGAGCCCGAGAGACTGGAGAGATTGATGACTGAGTGAGGCCGAGGGCCTGAGTGCGAGTGACATTATGGGATCGGGCTGCACGCCGTAACATGTTTATTGATTTATGCCGGGATCTGGCTTATTATGGTGCTTGGGCTGAAGGAGCCCCTCTAGAGTTTGTACACACCCCCAGTGAGCATAGTTGATTTATATTGAGGGATGGATCTTCCCTGGGCATGGATCTTGCCCGAATCATTTATATTTGGGGATGGATGTTCCCCGGGCTGGATTGTCCTTATGTAGTACTGAGTGACTGACTTTCAGTTGACACACACACACACACACATATATATATATATGGGACGGATCTTCCCTGGGCTTGATTGGCCATATATAGTACTGAGTGATTGAGCATGTCGAGTGATTGAGCATGATGAGTGGAAAGTGTGAGACAGTGAGATTGAGTACTCTAAGAGTGTGACTACACGAGTTCATCTCTGAGATACATTGCATTTGACATGCAAACTTGGCATACAGGCATAGAGATGCATTTTTCTCGTGCTGTGTGGTATCACGTCCTTCATGACTTCTCACACATATTGACATATAGGCATAGAGATGCATTTTCCTCATGCCATTTGAAAATGAAACAATTACATGTTGAAAGCTTTTTGGGAAAATTACAGTTTTTAAACTTACTCATATTTTTGGCAATTTCGGTAAAGGATTTGGGTTTCACTGATATACTTGAAAAGCAGGCCTATTTTTCTGGAACTGTGAACAAGCTGAGCATTTTATTTCTGGGTTACTTCTTTTATTACTTTCATTATGTTGTTATAAAATGTTGTTGGCTATTGGTGTTAGACTCTGACCTATGTTCCAACTCATCACTACTTTCAACTTAAGGTTAGGTTTGTTTTTTATTGATTACATGGGGTCGGTTGCACTCATACTACGCTTCTGCACCTTGCGTGCAGATGTTGCCTCCTGACGTTGCTGTGCGACGGGAGCTGGATTTGAAGATGTACATGTGTTCCGGTTATAGATGCCTCTTTTTCATGGTAGCTCTAGACTTATGAAAGATCTGTTCATGTATATTTCAAACAAATGATGTACTTTATTTCATGCCATCTTTGTAAATTATAAAACTTAGACCCTCGTGATTTGTACTACCAGTCATTGGGAAATATATAGGATTCTGATATTTTCTTTTACTTAATTGTCTTATTAAATTTCATTGGAATTGGATAGTTTTTAATTGGCATACCTAGCCGGTTGGGTTAGGTGCCATCACGACTAGTTGGATTTTGGGTCGTGACAAGTTTAGACCTTCAACACCTTTTCCACCCTCAACACGCTGAACTTTACTAGTGAGCTTCTTGACTTCCTCCGCCATGTTTTTAATGAGCAGGTCCTTCTTAGTCGATTCGAGTCGGTATAGGGTTTGCTGCGGGGTGTGGGGTAAAGTTTTCACATATATCGAATTGCTTTGATGGATTCCTGGAACTTGGGTATAAGAGTGGTCATTAGTTGAGTTTTGGGGGTTGGGAGTAGGTGGTGGCGCATTCTAGGGAGTGTGATAAGTAGTGGTTTGTGGGTATTGAGTTGGATGATGGTGATATTTTGAGGGGTCGGCATTGGTTGCGGGTTAAGGTTTTGGGGAGGTACGGGATACTGGTGTGGTGCGGGAGGATTTGGTGGTGGGTTTTGGTTTTGTGTGTTTTGCATTGGTGTTTGGTTCTAGGTAGTCGGGTTTTGCTGGTTAATGTCGGGGACATACAGAGTGAGGGAGAGGTTTGCCAAACTTCGGACCTACTCAAGCTCACCTTGTAGTTCCAAGATTTTCTGTTCCAAACATAAGACCAACTCATTCTGTGCTAGAGTACTTAGGCCATCTAGGTTTCAACGTTATCCACCATAGTAGCATTATCTTTCCTGATACCGCTCAAATCATCCATTTTCCCTTTTCCTTTGCTTTGTCTTTAGGATCGTTTGGTGGAGGAGGAGGTAGAGGACTTCTGGATCTGGTGTGGTATGCTGATGATGCCAGTATGCACGAACCAACCTTTGGAAGTGGGAATAATCAATAGAAAAGAAAAAGCAAAAGGTAAGCAAGTCAGTAAGGTGAAATAAAACAGTGTTTGTAATATCTAAACATGTTACACAAAGTCATGGAATGATTCACGTCCTAATTTGGGGACCTCATTATGCCAGAGGCAGGCCTAAGTAACACATAGACTTGGAGAGAATTGATGCCAACATTTGCATCATTTCACTAATACGAAAATGAGTCAAACCTTTACTACATCGACAATAATAAATTACTAATGGCATTTAGCTTTATTACAATCGAAATCTAAAGCTACGCTAGAAAGTATAAAGAACATAATTTCCTAGCCTACTTGGTCCCTGGAGGACCCTCTCCATGCTTAGCATTTTTTACCCCATCAATCAGGCTCCCCAGATCGCGCATATCCAATAGTAAGTAAGATTTTGCTAGATGTCCTCCTTCTCCGCCATCCATTTCTTGGCAATCTGAGTCTCTTTCTCATCTTCCCCACGAGCTCCATCAATCCTTGTTCCAAGTATTCCAATATTTCTGTTGACTTAGTGGCAATCTCCATCCATTCCTTTATCACCTCCATGTTCACTTTATTTTGTTCTATATGATTAACTTCAGACTCGACCACCCTTTTGTGAAGCCTTATATACTTAACCTGTGCCTCAGCCACCTCATCTATGATCCTATGCTTTAGATTGACTCCTGGCTTGACATCTCCTGCTACGTCGTCCTCCAACCATGATAGATAGTACTACATATGACCGGCGTGATACCTGTCTGGCTCAATACTACATATGACCGACGTGATACTTGTCTGGCTCAATGGTTTCTCTTTCCACAATGATCTTTTGGTTCCACATATTCAGCGCCTCGAACTTGAACAGAATGGCATCTCTTTTGAAATCCCCCTTGTACTGGACCATGTTGGAAACCCGAGGTATGACCTGTTTTCTTCCCACTTGCCTCATTACCCTTATGGGATCATAAGGATAGATGCCTCGCAACCCGATCAGTACCAGATAAGTAGTCCCCCTTGACATGTTGATGAACTCACTGTTAGGAAACCATTCGAATATCCAATATACCTGCTCGTCTATTAGATTGCTGAAGAAACGCACCCATCTTACAGCATTTTTAGTCTATGCCAACCAGTCCGGGAGAAACGTCATTTTCTTTGGGTGATGGTTGGCTATGTAGTCATTTAGCAGCCTTCGTAGAAGCTCTTGACGATACTCTCTCTTCTAAAAGTGTTCCACCAACCATACTTGTCGTAATAAATTACAACCCTCAAAGTGTCCTTATCCCTGTTTGCACCGATCTAGAGCGCAGTACATCTCAGCTAAGATGATAGGGATGATGGTATAAGTTTTCCCCTCGATGCCCTCCATCAAGGTCCTGGCGACCATGACTAGGCGAGTATGAATCCTTCCTCCCTTCATTGGAAAGATCAACAACCCCAAGAAGCAGACGACGAACACATAAACCTGGCGGTACGTCAACCCAAGGAAGTAACAGCGAGTTCATCATGGTGAAGACAATACGACTTGCTATGCCCATAATGCTCGTAAAGGAATTCAAAAGGGATGTATGATTTCTTCAGACAGAGCAGCTCGTCATTCTTCTTAAATCCCATCATCTTCAGAAAATCGTGGGGAGTGCGATTTTTTGGTGCTAGTAATCCCGGACAATCCCATGGCAACTTGGCGAAGCCTCCTGTTTATTCCAGGAGAGGAGTCATTTTTCTGTTGCCAAATCGGAAAACAGCTCCTTTCTCATCCCAGAACATGGTAGCGGCCTCAATCAATTCTCTATTTTGTCGAATGTTTGGCAGGGATGGTAGGTCACCAAGTACTTTTATCACATGATTTTTGTCGCAAGGTGCAAGGTCTTTCCCCTAGTCAAGTAGCAACGATGGGATGTTTTGGACCATACCGAACCTGGGAATTTCATACTTCATTTTCTGCAAACAAACAAAAGTTAGCCCTTTCACCTCCAGATTTGACTACTATCGTAATAATGATCAATACGTTGGCACATTTTCTCCAAGTAATTCACATAATATGATAGTGTCCATGGGGACTGTGGAAATCCCGTCGGACTTTGGACATGTTTTATCTTAGCGGGTTGATACGTTAATAACACTTTAGCTCGTACTAGGCTTAGCATGATGCATGTACATTTGAAGTTTGAGTAGGGTTTCCAGAATGGTCTAGACTGGAACTCCCAAGTGAACAACTTGAGAGGGAAAGGCATGGGACCGTCGACTACACCACTGATCGACTTGTCTACCACAAACAACCATTTCCAATTTAAAAAGGATAATTTTCCGAAGAGCGCGGAGCATACTTTATGCAGAAATAAGAACACATTGCCAGGTATTTGCATGATAAAATATGTAAAAGCAGTAAAATATAAATAGCAAAAGTACACATGGAAAGAAAAGAGAAGAAAGACAAAAGAAAGAAGTCAGTTTAGTTCAAAAAAATGTGTGAGAACGTAATGAAGCAGGTAAGGAAGTAGGGATGGGAAAGGCATGATATAGTAGTTTTAGACAAGATGAAAAGAGATAGAGATCGGTCACAACAAATAAAGGAGAATAGGGGAAGGGATGTGCATGTCATAGGAAATTTTAATAAATAGAGGTGAATAGGGGAAGGGATGTGCATGTCATAGAAAATTTTAGCAAATAGAGGTGAATAGGGAAAATGATGTGTATGTCATAGAAATTTTAAATAGATAAAGGTGAATAAGTGAGGTGCATGTAACAAAGAAATTAATTCACATCAGTCAAGTTCATTACGGTAAGAGCTTAAGCGTAAATCCTCAGCAGAGTCCCCATGCTGTCACGCCCATTTTTCTCGCGAAAGCGGGTTTTGACACGTGACAACTCTTTTAAATGGGTATTAAAAGAGAAGAGTCACCACCTAATGATTTTAACGTGTGTTAGGGCACCCATTTGCAAATAACTCTGTTTGACTGTAAGTTACAGCCGAGGTCCACAACTGTCGGTTCCAGCCGAACTTTAAACTATGTGTATTATGTAACTACGCTAGGTTATCAAATAAATAAACAGATAGTAGAAATTGAAAATACTTATTAAAACATAAGAGAATCGATACAAATCTTAGTATGACTACAAGGATACAACTAAGTTTGTCTATGTTAAATGACTAAGTGTGGATGTTAGGTATGTAAAGGAGGAGGGGTCCTAAGTTTTTTAGCCTAAAGGATCACCCCGTGCAACATAAATACTTCACAACTTCTCCTAGGTAGGAGTTGCTCATATTATTCAGCAAGCACAAACTATCATCTCCTACTCCCCGATTACTATGTTGAAGTTGTTTGCTTAAAAGCATTCTAATTCAATTCTAGGTTGTACCCTATGCGTGCACTACCCGTCCCATGCCTATGGTCCCGGAGGATTTGGACCTCTATTTGGGTGGTTCTAGATTTCACTTAGGATGCTCCGAATGATAAAACTAGAGCACATCATAAGTACAATTAAAGGCTCAATTTAACCTTCACACATAAGCAACAATGCACGAGGGCAGTTAGGCAGCAGATAATTTCAGATGCATTGGAGTCATTAAGTCCTATAGGCATAGTTTCTAGGTGATTCTGATTCCTAAGTATTATACAAGCAGTATGGCAACGTATAAGCAGATTAAAGCATTGCAAATCCTATTGCAAATCGTATAGCAGTTGATAAACAGGAAGAAGGGCCTTCTTCTGAACCCATTCCACCTATTGAATTGCTTTATCCTTCAAGATTGTGTTTCTGAAGTTCTGAGTACAAGCTCCCTGAACACTAGACAACCCTTTAGCAGGCACACCAAGAATATATCCCCGTTAGGCAGAGTCTATTACCATATCAACCCCATTCACCAAGGCACAAATGTGACCATCCTCAACCTTGTAGTCGGCATAAAAACTTTGAACTTCCTTGTCACTATCCAACTTCGGGAGGCGCGACCGGCGCTTAATCGAGTGAACCCAACTGAGCAAGCCTTATCAAACACTTTCTACCCAACCCAATGTGATCAAAAAATCCGGTTTTCATTTAGTTTGACAATAATAAGGGTTGTACATTCAACATTGATAGTTCATTTTATAACACAACCATAAACCGTAGTTAGGTTTCCAAGATTTCACAACATAGCTCACGGACCCATCCAACGCCCGTACATATCCCACACAAACATATACGGAGCCTCTAAGGATACAAAAGACAATGATAACAACGCCGGCAACAAGGCACCGGCTATACCTCAAAAGTAGATTTCGATAAAAAAAGGTGTACAACATAACCCCTTGAAGGAGAAAGGAGCTCATCAAGACTTTGAAAGGAGGATGCTCCGCTACACGCGATCGGCATTGTCCGCTATGGAGCCACCTACATTCATTTAAAAATGTAGTGCCCCTGGCAAAAGGGACGTTAGTACCATGGAATAGTACTAGTATGTATAACTAAACACCATCTAGTTAGAAAGAACTTTCTTACAAGAATAAGGAAATCACAAGTATAACTCAAAACTTTAAACGATCACCTTATTATCAAATGAAAGAATCATACAATTTTCACATTATTTTTCCATAGCTTTTAGTTTGGGGCATTTCACACTATTCATCATTGTTCACAATACCACCGCTATCTTGAGCGGTGTCCGATCTCGACCCGATCGGCTAGGTTGCCTCATTCGAGACATATACTTCAATCACAGTCTCATTTTCCCTTTTTTCCGGAATTTATTCATAATACCACCACTATCATATCATGAGCGGAGTCCGATCTCGGCCCGATCAGCTAGGTCGCCTTACCAAGGCATTGTTCCCTTCTCATTAATCATCTCGTTTCACATATATCATTTCATAGGCACTTGGGGCCACAACTATCACATCATTTCTGGCACTAGGGCACATTTCACAGCATTCTCAATTTCAATGTTAGCTTTGCAATTTAGGACAATAGGTGCACACAAGAGCAATTTAAACTGTAAGCATAGATAAGACTTCATAGATGGTACAACATGTGCAGCTTCAATCTTAATTTAAGGTCTAAGCATTTAAATACATGATTCATATTCCTTGCACCATTTCAAGTTATCAAGAATAGCACATTGATCATATTGAGACACATCTTTCACGCATATAAGGTTACCACCCCAAATTCATGTGAAGCAACAATTAATACAACAATTCAACATTAATCTTACCGTATTTACACAAACACCAACGGAGCTCAATTTCTAAAAGACGTGGTTTTTGCCATACATACCTCAATAATGCTTTCCTTAATTCTTACAAAATTTCCGGGGCTCTTAGCACTTCAATCTATTGTATAAGAATTACAAATCGAACCAAGGATTAGAGACAAGATTAAGAATCTAGCTTGCTTGAGCATATTATCAAGCACTAAGGGTGCATGGTGATCTTAGGTCCTTTTTGTGAGAGATTTCTATCACTTTATACCCCAAGTGCTTTCTTTTTAGTTCGAAACCTCCCAATGCTCCATGATCTTATATGCATGCAAGAAATCCATTCTTATACCCATGAACCCCCAAGCTAAGTACTCTTTCTAGTCTTAATTTTGAAACCAGAGATTAGGGCTTAAGTTTCTTACCTCTTGGGGTGAAAGCCTAACAATTTTTGCTTGAGAGTCTTCAAAGATTTGGCAAGGATTGACAGTTAGTCTCTCCCTATAAAGCTCCCTCTCTCACTCTATACGTAGTGAAATATCAGAAAAATGGCCTAATGGGGCGTGTTTAATGGGATGGGGTCGGGTTTTAAAAGTTAGAAAATAGGAACACCAATACAATCTGCGATCGCATTCCTGATATGCGGCCCGCAAAATGGACTGCAAAAATGGTCCCAAAACCTGAACAAAATGTCTGGGTATGCGATAGAAATGCTGTCCGCATACCTCTTCTGCGGTTGCAGAATGCACAGCAGAACTGCCCCTCACAAAATTCTAAAGGGATTATGCGATGACTATGTGGCCCGCATAGTGATTATGCGATCGCAGTATTGGCCGCATTGTTGACCTCAAAATTGACCAACATACTGCTTCACTCTGCGGCGACTATGCGGTCCGCATAGCTGTTATGCGACCGCACACTGGACTGCAGAATCACACTTTTTTCTAGAAAACATTATTCCTTAACTTTTTAATGCATAGATCAGTCCAAAGGCTCCGATATAAATTTCTATCACGTATTCCTAACTTGGCACTACGAGCTCTCGGGTTTTCAGTAGAAATTTTCACAGGGCCTTACATCCTCCCCCACTTAGGATCATTCATCCTCGAATGAGGATCAAGGTTCACTCATTAGCAGTCTTTATGCAATATCATCTTTTCACAATTGTGGAACACCCCAACAGCTCCGAATTTGGCTAAATCCCTAAATTTCTAAAAATTTTGCCAGAGTTTCCTTTGTATCTAGGCCTATCCACCTGTCAGAGAGCCCCAGAAACATATCCTAACAGCATATACCTATTCCATAGTCACAACATAACCTGTACTATACTAACCATGGCCGCATAGGCAATCACATATCCAAAACGAAACAGAACAATTTTACATAGATCAAATCAAATATACAGAGTTCATAGGGACCAAATGGATGAAAGCTATTACATGGCTATACAAACAAATGTGGGTACTTCCTTCTCATTTCTTCCTCGGCTTCCCAAGTGGCTTCCTCAAACTGCTGGTTTCGCCATAACACCTTTACAGAGGCAATTTCCTTATTTCTCAATTTCTGGACCTGCGTGTCAAGAATGGCAACTGCAACTTCTTCATAGGACAGTTCTTCATTGACCTCAATAGTTTCAACTGGCACGATAGTGGACGGATCTCCCACTACTTTCTTCAACATAGACACATGAAAGACTAGGTGTACCAATGACATCTCGGGTGGCAACTCAAGCTTGTATGCCACCTAACCAATCCGCTAGATGATTCTGTACGGTCCGACATACCTTGGGATCAGTTTTCCCTTCTTCCCAAACCGCTTGATACCCTTCATGGGGGAAACCTTTAAGAATACCCAATCATCTTCTTTGAATTCCAAATCCCTGCGACGGACGTCCGAATAAGGCTTTTGGCGACTCCGAGCAGTTTTCAACCTTCCCTAATAATATTGACCTTCTCCATGGACTGGTGCACAAGGTCTAGCCCTATCAATTCAGCTTCTCCAACCTCGAACCACCCAATGGGAGACCTACATCTCTTACCGTACAATGCCTCAAATGGTGCCATCTGGATAATAGCGTGGAAGCTGTTGTTATAAGCAAGCTCTATGAGTGGCAAATGATCATCCCAGCTACCTTCGAAATCAAGAGCACAAGCACGCAACATGTCCTCAAGCGTCTGAATAGTCTGCTCCACTTGCCCGTCGGTCTGGGGGTGAAAAGCTGTGCTAAGATTTACCTGCGTGCCCAAACCTTGCTGAAATTTCTTCCAAAAGTTGGCCGTGAACTGAGCCCATCGATCAGAAATGATTGGGACTGGAGTACCATGCAACCTGACTATTTCCTTGATATACAACTGAGCAAACTGTTCCGCTGTGTCGGTGGATTTGACTGGCAAGAAGTGTGCTGATTTCGTGAGTCGATCCACAATCAGCCAAATTGAGTCGAACTTGCGCGGAGTGCGTGGTAACCCCACCACAAAATCCATGTTGATTCCATTTCCACATTGGAATTTCTATGCTTTGAGCCAATCCACCTGGCCTTTGATGTTCGGCCTTCACTTGTTGACAGTTCGGACACCTTGCCACAAAGTCCGCCACATCCCTTTTCATGTTGTTCCACCAATAAACTTCCTTAAGATCATGATACATTTTTGTAGAACCTGGGTGCACGGAATACCTTAAAGTGTGAGCTTCTACCATGACCCTTTCCCGAAGACCTTCAATGTCCGGAACACATAGGCAGCCTTGGTACCGTAGGGTACTATCATCCATGCCAAAGGAAAAAGTTATGGGCTTGTGTTTATGAATCCCCTCTTTCAGCTGTGCTAATAATGGATCGTTGAATTGCTTCTCTTTCACCTCCACCACAAGCGACGATTCAGATCTATTTTGCACAATTATCCCTCCTTCACTAGAGCCCGCCAGGCCAACTCCCAAACTAGCCCACTGATTAACCTCCCGGGCCAACGACCTCTGATACACCTTCAAATGAGTCAAACTTCCCCTGGACTTTCGGCTAAGAGCGTCTTCCACAACATTAGCTTTTCCAGGGTGATAGAGAATATCTATGTCGTAATCCTTGAGTAACTCTACACATCTTCTCTGCCTCAGATTCAACTCCTTCTGTTTGATGAAGGCTCTTGTGGTCTGTGAATACATCCACATGGACCCCATATAGATAATGTCGCCAAATATTTAGCGCAAACACCACTGCTGCAAGCTCTAAGTCATGGGTTGGATAATTGTTTTCATGATTCTTGAGTTGCCTAGAAGCGTAGGCTATAACCTTGCCATATTGCATTAACACACCCCCGACCCAATCCTGGAAGCATCGCAATACATCACAAATCCCTCTGTACCCTCTGGCAGGGTTAATACTGGTGCTGTAGTCAGTCTAGATTTCAATTCCTGGAAGCTCCTTTCACAAGCATCGGACCACTGGAACTTAACTGCTTTCTGGGTCAATTTAGTCAAGGGAGAGGCAAGAGTAGAAAACCCTTCCACAAACATTCTGTAGTGCCCAGCCAAACCCAAGAAACTACGAATCTCTGTTGGTTTAGTAGGTCTAGGCCAATTCTTTACTGCTGCAATCTTTTGAGGATCAACCATAATTCCTTCCCTGGAGACGACATGACCCAAGAACGCGACAGATTCAAGCCAAAATTCACATTTCAAAAATTTCACATACAATTGGTGTTGCTGAAGAGTCTGCAAAACTGCCCTGAGATAGTTAGCATGATCCTCTCGACTCCAGGAATACACAAGAATATTGTCAATGAACACTATTACAAAGGAGTCTAGAAAAGGCTTAAAGACTCGATTCATAAGATCCATAAAAGCTGTCGGGGCATTTGTTAGCCCGAAAGACATTACATGAAATTCAGAGTGCCCATACCGAGTCCTGAAAGCTGTTTTTGGAGTATCCTGCTCTCTTATCTTCAATTGATGATACCCGTACCGCAAGTCAATTTTTGAAAAACACATAGCACCTTGCAATTGATCAAACAAGTCATCTATCCTTGGTAGAGGGTATTTATTTTTGATTGTGACTTTATTAAGTTGCCGGTTGTCAATACACATCCACAACGACCCATCCTTCTTCCTTATAAACAAAACCTGTGCACCCCATGGTGACACACTTGGCCGGATGAAACCCTTTTCAAATAAATCCTTCAATTGCTGCTTTAGCTCTTTCAATTCTGCCGGTGCCATTCTGTAAGGTGGAATTGATATAGGCTGCGTGCCTTGCATCACATCGATCCCAAAATCAATCTCCCTGTCTGGTGGGATCCCAGGAAGATCATCTGGAAAGACATCCGGAAATTTATTCACGACGGGCACGGACTCAAGGCTAAGTGCCTGGGCATCGGTGTCTATAACCCGAACTAAATAATAGATACACCCCTTCTTGATCATCTTTGCGGCCTTAAGGTAAGAAATAAACCGACCTTTAGGCACTACATATCCCCCTTCCATTCAACAACGGGCTCATTAGGAAACTCAAGCCTCATAGTTCTAGTCCGACAATCAAGCTTGGCAAAACACGAATAAAGCCAATCCATTCCCATTATTACATCAAAATCGACCACCCTCAATTCAACAAGATCGGCCATGGTATCCCTACCACGTACCGTGACAACACAACCTCTATAAACTGAGCAGCCCTAATAGACTCACCAATCGGAGTAGACACCGAAAATGACTCATGAAGCTGATCCTGTTCTATCCCAAATTCCATAGCAACAAAAGGGGTAATATAGGACAAGGTGGAACCAGGGTCAATAAGTGCATACACATCATGATATTGGACAGTCAGAATACCTGTAACAACATATGGAGAAGCCTCTGCAGTCTGGCGACCACTCATAGCATAGAACCGTCTGGGTCGTCCCGAACTCTGCGCACCACCCCTTGCTGCACCACGCCCCGCATGTGCTGACGTACCTCGAGCGTAGAGGGGGCTGAAGATGTGGCAGCTGCTGGGCTGGCTGGCTGTGCTGTGCCCCTACCTGCTCCCTGGCGGGATACGCGACAATGCCTCTGAATATGACCCCTCATACCACATCCATAACATACGGGCAACTCCATGTAGCAAATCCCCGAGTGCATCTTCCCGCACCTTGGGCATGGGGACCTATGCTGCAGCTGGGACCTCTCTCCTGACCGACCCCGTTGGTGAGATACCCTGTCGCCCTGACTGGGACTGAAACGACTCCATTGCCGCTACTAGCTGGGCCCTGATGGCGGTGCATTGGCCGAAGACTGTGTAATAGATTAGGACGGCCCTGATGATCCTCCTTGGAAAGCTGATCTTCCCCCACCTAGTGACTCACTCATGTTGCCCGTACACCGGGTCTTTCTGTTACCCTCTCTCTCCATTCTGTTCTTCAGTTTACGATTCTCTGTGGCCTGAGCAAATGCCACCATCTTCCCATAATTCATGTTAGAATTTAAGGCAGCTGTAGATGCCTCATTAATAGTCATAAGATTAAGGCCCTGAACAAACCGGCGCACCCTAGCCTCCATTGTGGGCAACATGTGAATAGCATATTTGGACAGGCGGGCAAACTCGATATGGTACTCCCATACACTTCTACTTCCTTACTTCAGATTCTCAAACTCTGCTGCATGGGCTGCCCTTGTCTCGGCAGGCAGGAAATGATCTATAAATGCATCGGAAAACTTGCTCGACCTCACGGGAGGGATACCCTCCTCACGGGAATCTTCCCACAACTCAAACCACGAATAGGCCACCCTTTTCAGACGGTAGGCCGCTAACTCTACTCCCTCTGTCTCAGTTGCACGCATAACCCTGAGGGTCTTGTGCATCTCATCAATAAAAATCCTAAGGGTCTTCTTCCGGATTAGCGCCCGTAAATGCTAGAGGGTCTAAGTGAAGAAATCTGTTCACCCTGGAACTGGTGGAATCCCCTTGCTGGCTAGATGAACTGGGTGCGGCATTTGACCTTTGGGCCTGAGAGGCCACTAGCTGTGTCAACCTCTGAATAGCTCCCCTAAGATCCCCATCAGAAATACCAGAACCGGAAGCTGGTGCTGGAGGCGGGACAGGAGTATCAATGGGAGGGGTAGTGGTACCCTCCGCGGGTGTAGGAACTGGGGTAGTCTGCTCTGGAATAGAAGAACCAGGCAGGGTGATAGCAGGGCGACTACCCTCACCCGCAATATCAAGCAGTGATTCATCAGCCACTCCTGAGGTGGCATTGGCTTCTTGGCCAATTCTCGCTTTCTTATTAGGTGCCATTTACTGAAAGATAGAACAATGTACTAGTTAGAGGGGGCAATAGTTTCACAATTACCGCACGATCCAGAATATCAAAGAAGGGTGTTATTACTACCGCCCAAGTAGCCCCCAACTTATAGATGTGGTCGACTTCACACCGATAAGAAGGACTCTACTAGACACGGCTCCGAGACGTCCTAGGACACTTTAAAACCTTAGGCTCTGATACCAAGTTTGTCACGCCCCAACCTCGGGAGGCGCGACCGGCGCTCAATCGAGTGAACTCAACTGAGCAAGCCTTATCAAACACTTTTTACCCAACCCAATGTGATCAAGGAATCCGGTTTCCATTTAATTAGACAATAATAGGTGTTGTACATTCAACATTGATAGTTCACTTTATAACACAATCTTAAACTGTAGTTAGGTTTCCAAGATTTCACACAGTTATAGTTTAGAAGAAAGCAGAAGTTTATATTTACAACATAGCTCACGTACCCATCCAACGCCCGTACATAACCCACACAAACGTCTACGGAGCCTCTAGGGATACAAAAGACAATGATAACAACGCCGGCAACAAGGCTCCGGCTATACCTCAAAAGTAGATATCGATAACAAAAGGTGTACAACATAACCCCTTAAAGGAGAAAGGGGCTCACCAAGACTTTGAGAGGAGGATGCTCCGCTACGCGCGATCGGCACTATCCGCTATGGAGCCACCTACATTCATTTAAAAATGTAGCGCCACTGGCAAAAGGGACGTTAGTACCATGGAATAGTACTAGTATGTATAACTAAACACCATCTAGTTATAAAGAACTTTCTTACAAGAATAAGGAAATCACAAGTATAACTCAAAACTTTAAACGATCACTACATTATCAAATGAAAGAATTATACAATTTTCACATCATTTTTCCATAGCTTTTAGTTTGGGGCATTTCACACTATTCATCATTGTTCACGATACCACCGCTATCTTGAGCGGAGTCCGATCTCGACCCGATCGGCTAGGTTGCCTCAATCGAGACATATACTTCAATTACAATCTCATTTTCCCTTTTTCCGGAATTCATTCACAATACCACCGCTATCATATCATGAGCGGAGTCCGATCTCGGCCCGATCGGCTACGCCGCCTTACCAAGGCATTGTTCCCTTCTCATTAACCATCTCGTTTCACATATATCATTTCATAGGCACTTGGGGCCACAACTATCACATCATTTCTGGCACTAGGGCACATTTCACATCATTCCCAATTTGAATGTTAGCTTTGCAATTTAGGAAAATAGGTGCACACGAGAGCAATTTAAGCTGTAAGCATAGATAAGACTTCATAGATGGCACAACATGTGCAGCTTCAATCTTAATTCAAGGTCTAAGCATTTCAATACATGATTCATATTCCTTGCACCATTTCAAGTTATGAAGAATAGCACATTGATCATATTGAGACACATCTTTCACGCATATAAGGTTACCACCCCAAATTCATGTGAAGCAACATTTAATACAACAATTCAACTCTAATCTTACCGTATTTACACAAACACCAGTGGAGCTCAATTTCTAAAAGACGGGGTTTTAGCCATACATACCTCAATAAAGCTTTCCTTAATTCTTACAAAATTTCCGGGGCTCTTAGCACTTCAATCTATTGTATAAGAATTACAAATCGAACCAAGGATTAGAGACAAGATTAAGAATCTAGCTTGTTTGAGCATATTATCAAGCACTAAGGGTGCATGGTGATCTTAGGTCCTTTTTGTGAGAGTTCTATCACTTTATACCCCAATTGCTTTCTTTTAATTCATAACCTCCCAATGCTCTATGATCTTATATGCATGCAAGAAATCCATTCTTATACCCATGAACCCCCAAGCTAAGTACTCTTTCTAGTGTGAATTTTGAAAACAGAGATTAGGGATTAAGTTTCTTACCTCTAGGGGTGAAAGCCTAACAATATTTGCTTGAGAGTCTTCAAAGATTTGGCAAGGATTGAGAGTTAGTCTCTCCCTCTAAAGCTCCCTCTCTCACTCTATATGCAGTGAAATATCAGAAAAATGGCCTAATGGGGTCTTTTTAATGGGATGTGGTCGGGTTTTAAAAGTTAGAAAATAGGAGCCCGCGATCGTATTCCTGACATGCGGCCCGCAAAATGGACCGCAAATATGGTCCCAAAACCTGAACACACTATCACGGTATGCGACAGAAATGCGGTCTGCATACCTGTTCTGCGGTCGCATAATGCACCGCAGAACTGCCCCTTACAAAATTCTAAGGGGATTATGCGATGACTATGCGGCCCGCATAGTGATTATGCGATCGCATAATTGGCCGCATAGTTGACCTCAAAATTGACTAACACACTGCTTTAATCTACGGCGACTATGCGGTCCGCATAGCTGTTATGCGACCGCATACTGGACCGCAGAATCACACTTTTTTCTGGAAACATTATTCCTTGACTTTTTAATGCATAGATCAGTCCAAAGGGTCCGACACAAATTTCTAACACGTATTCCTAACTTGTAACTACGAGCTCTCGGGTTTTGAGTAGAAATTTTCACGGGGCCTTACATTCCTCCTCATATACCCTAGCAGCATCACTTCTGAAAAAGTGTGTCCATTGTTGTTCCTTCTGTCTATTACTAATATGTTTAGTTCTTTATTTCTTAGCAAAGACCGTAAAAGATGGCAGATAACAATGTCAACATTGCATATAACATTAAGGCATAAGAAAATCCGCTTTTACACAAGGATTTGGTCAGAGACACCCGCAATGAGGACGTAGCCACCCCAGTTCATGGCGGGCAGTATCCCCACCACATATAGGAGGCGACTCCTGATGATGCTGATGACGCGCACGTCGCGAAAACGGTGAGGATCTTGAGAGAACAACAAAAGGCCATCATGGGACATCTCTCACGGCAAGACCAGGGCATGACAGAATTGAAGCAAGCATTGTCGGGTGCTTCCAAAAATGCGAGTGGAAGAGGTCCATTTCCTCCCGGTGCTCCCGCAAATCAAACAGCGCAAAGTGTTTATAACAACACCTCGAGGGGTGAGGTCGGCTTCGACGGGCCCGGAGGATCGGTAGTGGATCTTGTAATAATAACAGTAATGATCCCTTCAAAATCGAGCTCATGTGATTTATGAGGGAAATAAATGTTCGAATCGACCAAATTCTGGGTGCACCACCAGTGCTGAAGGGCTCGAACTTAAAGAAATACACCCAGTTGCCGTTCAAACAAAGCGTAACACCACAATAAATTCTGAAGTGGTTAAAATTGCCAGATGTACCAGAATATGATGGGACTTCGGACCCTCATGAACAAATCACTACCTATACAACAACAGTGAATGGAAATGACTTAGCTCCACACGAGATTGAGTCGGTCCTGTTAAAGAAGTTTGAAGAAATCCTCACGAAAGGGGCCCTGACATGGTACTCACTCTTACTCGAACACTCAATAGATTTATTTGAGATGCTTGACTTTTTTATCATGACCCATGTCGAGGCCAGGAAGGTCCAAGCTCGAAAGGCGGACATATTCAGGATTTCACAAGGAGAATCCGAGTAGCTAAGTGAGTTCGTGACTAGGTTCCAGAAAGAAGGAATCCCGAAAGCTGAAAGAAAGCCTACTCGAGATAAAGGCAACTACGTGGGCAGATGTCAATAACTGTTATGAATCAAAGATAAGAATAGAGTATAATCAACTGGGGTTCCCGACATCAAATAAGGGATGAGATCGAGAAAAGAACAGGGATAAGTCGAAGGATGATTTTGACATAGATCGGCGATCTTCTAAGGGCCGATTTTTCCCTACGAGAGAGCTAAAGGATACGGTAGAGGGTTCCGGTTGGCGAATAGGTTTGCGCCCAATAGAAGAACTGACCGTGGCCAAAACAGCAGGTCATTGCAAGATAAAGAGGTACCCGCTTCCCAAGATTCAACCTATCCCAGACTGTCCGAGTACAATTTCAATGTCAGCGTAGTGGATCTGCTATCAACGATGGGGAACATCAAGGAAGCATGGTTCCCGAGGCCAATGAGATTTGATCCCAGTCAAAGGGATCCTGTTAGTTTGTATGGGTCCACTAAATCGTAGAGCACCTAGTCTTCTACAATCTTCTGCTGAGAACACTTAGTAAAACAGTAAGTAAATGAAGCAGAGGATTTTTATGTGGAAAAATCCCACACAAGGGGATCAAAAAACCACGACCTACACTGTAGGCTTTTAACTTCACTAACTTGTAATCTTACCTATTAAAAGCCACTTTATAATACTTCAGATTGCAAAGAATTTACTCAACTAACTTGTGGTACCTCTACCACAAGCCACTTTGTGACTATCCTAGTTACAAAGGCTTTGTACTAACTTGTGGTGCTGTCACCACAAGCCACTTTGTAACTCTACGATTACAAAGACTTTTCCTTATGACTAAATCTAGTAACAACATAAACTCAACATGTTTACAAATTTACAACAGAATTCCTAATCACTATGCTTCTAAGTAAGCGATTTAGGAGATATAGTAAGTTCAATAACAAGGTTACAACTCAACTAGGAAAACAACAATCAATCTTTTAGGAACTAGTCCGTAGTGGCGCTCAACCTTGTTCTTCAAGCTTGAGAGGATGATTTCTCTATTTTCGCTAAGTGCTTGAATGAGAAACAGAACCCTTCCAGTGATGTTTTTGTATAGATCCCCTTTGGTACATCTTGATCACATCAGTTGAAATGATATGAGTACTTTGTTTGGTTAGAGAATGAGTGGGCTGACAGTGTGGTGCAGTGCGGCAGAAACAGTGCCGTCAGGCACTTCAATTCCAGTTGTGTGCAATTGACTCTATACTGCTATATAGGAACCATAAGAGCATCAGGTCCTTGTTTTGTTCTTAGCTCCTGAATCTGTAGTAGTTAATCTTTTACTGGAGTCCGTTAAATTTTGCAGCAACTCAGGTTCCCTAACTGATTCTGAGTAGTAAGTTTGTTAGATCATTAAAACATAAGGCAAGAGTGTTTAAGATCTATCAATTTCCCCCTTTTTGATAATGACAAACTTAACTGTTATATAGGCAGGCTTTGGGCAGTAAAAAAAAATTCAAGGAGTTCCCCCTGAGACTATGCCTCATTTTCATACGAACCAGTTCCCCAATGTGGTTCCCCCTGAGTCCTATGTCCTATATTAGGCTTTCATTTCTTCTCCCTTTTGGCATCAATAAAAAGAATAATTAGCACAAAGAAGTTCAACTAAGCTAACTCATGCCACATATGTGCACACAATCATGAGAAAGAATAGAACATAAGCATAGAGTACTAGACAAAATAAGAGAGGATTCATATTAATAATTTTTTAATATGCCTCTTCCTTTGAAAAAGGAAGTGGCAGCATTGGACTTGTTCACGGGAGCAGTAGTAGAAGTACATCCCAACCACAAAAAAAAAACAACCACGAACCATCAACAGAAAAAAAAAAATATCCAGAAAACTAGTCACTGAAAGGAATCTTAAGGGGCACTAGGAGGAAAAGGCTTGGAAGCTGCAGCAAGTGTCTGGAGAACAAGATCTATTCGGGCATTTCCCGACTTTTGCTGAGCAGTTTAGCCTTCAGGTTCTCAACTTGCGCCCTGAGGTCAACATTTTCTTGGGTCAAGCAAATCACCTCATTATTCGACGTGGGAACCGCTCGAGCTTGCTGGCCTTCTAGGATAGCGTTTCTGGCCTTCAATCGACGTATCTCCTCAGCTGCACTGTTCTGGGCATTGATGAGCTGAGACACAGTTGAAGTGCTTCCTACACCACCATACTTCTCAATACACTCGCACTCTTCCAAGGTTGTTTGAGAGAATGTCTGCTTATAGGTCCCTACTTTACCTGTTCCTAAAGGAACCTCAAAGTGTTTGAACACTCGCGTGAGCATGAATCCATAGGGAAGCCCGTGATTACCTTCCTTGATATCAGCCACTTTCTGCATGTGCTCAATCATTATGGCAGGCAGACTCACAGGGTTGAAACCGTCCAATTGCTCCATTAAGAATAGATCAGATTTTGAAGTTACATATCGCCTTTCTCCTCGTGGCAACAGGACATTGTTAACCAGCTCAAACAACAACTGGTAGACAGGAAGTAGTGCTTTCTTGTGAATCTGGTCCCCTTTCTGATTGGAATTATCTTTCACCACCGCATTTCGGAAGTTGTACTGGCAAACATCTCGTACACTCTTCACGCCAACTGTAGGAACTTGCAAAATTTCTCCAAGCACTTGCACGTCAAAGAAAATGTCCACACCATTGACCAAAGCACAAACATGGTAAGTATCAACTGGAAACAGACTGGCGAAGAAACTCTGGACCTCCTCCTCATATACTTTAGGAGCATCAACGTAGAAAAGATGCGTCGGCTACTAAAACTCCACCATTTCCAGGATTTGGCGCATTCCAGCCATTTCTTAGATTGTTAGGTCAAACGTACGACCCAGTAAAACTTTTTGATGCCTTAAACGCTCAAAGCCCAAGCAGACCTCACTTCATGCTTTCTTTCCACGACTAGGTTCTTCAACCGTTTCATACTTGCATTTCATGTTCTTTTCTGTACTGACTTTACCTTTCTCTTTGGACTGGACAAGAATCTCCTTATCACTCACTACCTTCTTCATCTTAGACTTAGAAGCAGACCCTTTCTCCAGAGAAATAGACTCAGACTTTTTCGAAGACCGCCTGACAAGGGAACCGGGTTCCTCAGGAGTTCCTTCTTCCACCTCAACGACAGGCATACCTTCATCCCCTACAGGTACACCATCCTTCACCAACTTACTTATTTTCTTCTTACTACTTTTCTTGCTCTTTTGAAGTGCAGAATCGTAGGCCACTTTGACTTGAATCTTGGTGGTGGGGAACATGATTTCAGACTCAGGAGTGGAAACAACCCTTCGCTTACTTATGAATGCGTCTAGGGCCACGTTGTCCAGGTCTTCTTCATCACTAGATTGCATCTCTGATCCTTGAATATCTAGGCGCACAACGTCGAATGTAGGAACACCACTGTCCTGGGCATGAAAGTCCTGACTTGGGTCTTCGAGAGGGATCGGGTTCCCCATGGGAAGCCTCAATAGGGTGTGTTACTGCATCTCCTTCAATGGCAATAAATGCCCCTTCTTCACTTACACTTTGTGACGCATGTTTTTGGGAAATGACCTTATGCAATACCCCATCAGTGGATACCACAAACACCGTCTTTTCTTTGTCAATCGGTGCTTCCCCAACCATGGAGTCGACTGCAATAATGGCGGAGCCTTTTGTGAACTCAGTGTTGTGACCTTTTTCTCCACTTAGGGTTTGACTGGCGTGGGCAACAAACAACAGAGGAAACAGAGCAGTAATTTCAAGGGTTTCTGAGTTGGAGGGAGGACTGGGGAAGATGTGACTGGAGCAGTAGGAGTGATAGAGGGCGACAGAGACTCAGAAACGGCGAAGGGTTCCGTAGATGGGTCAGAGGTGGTTACAGATGAGGCATAGTGATCGGAAGTTTTCTCAGCCATTGGGAGAGGTGGTGTGATGATAGGGCTTATGGTGAAGAAAGGAAGACGATAGGAGTTTTTAAACAGAGAGGATAATTATGAAGGAAGAAGAATAGGCAGCGGTTCCGAAACGACGGTTGGGCATGGAGATGGAACGTTTGAATTGAAGGGACGTGACAGCCGGATCTGAAAAGCTAATGATATGGAAGTTGTATTTTGTACCTTTTAAGACATGTAATAAAGGATGCACAGAACTACTAACCTTTAGTACAAGGACCTGGTTCTTGAGAAACATTTTCTTCAAACTCCCCCTTCTTCATTTTTTTTTTAAAAAAAATCCTCTTTTAATGGTCATGTACTGCATCTACTGCTTCTATGCTTAACATGCGTGTCTACCTGCAACGATATTTGAAGTGAGTTAGATAGAGCCAAAAAACACTTTAAGCTAATTAGTTCCTAAAAATACGACCTAGCTAAAAAGGAATCAGGTTCTCAATTTGGCTTCAATAGTCCCAGCTTTACTCTGTTTCTTTCAAAATGTTCCCTACTTAGTGCCTTGGTGAAATGTCTGCAATTTGATCTTCTGTGCTACAGAACTTCATGCATATCAACCCTTTCTCCACATTATCTCTCAGAAAATGATGCCTCACATCAATATGTTTGGTCCTTTTTGTTGAACTGGATTCATTGCCATATTGAGTGCACTAGTGTTGTCACATAGGAGAGGTACACTCTCATTGAGAACTCCAAAATCCTCCAGTTGTTGCTTGATCCATAGAAGCTGAGCACAGCAAGATGTTGCAGCTACATATTCAGCTTCAGCTGTTGAAAGAGCCACTGAATTTTGCTTCCTTGTACCCCAAGAGATAAGACATGAGCCTAAGAGTGAGCCATTCAGAATTGCTTTTTCTGTCCACACGATAACGAGCATAGTCTGCATCAGCATATCCAATTAGATTAAAACTGTCACCTGATGGATAATAAAGCACCAGGTCTTGCGTTCCTTTGAGATATCTTAGTACTCTTTTAGCTGCCTTCAAGTGAGATTCCTTAGGATTTGATTGAAACCTTGCACATAGCCCCACGCTGAATACAATATCAGGTCGACTGGCAGTGAGATAGAGGAGAGACCCAATGATAGCTCTGTACATAGTTTGATTCACAGGAGTTCCAGCTTCATCCATGTACAGTCTAGTGGCAGTTGCAATGGGAGTGTCGATCACCTTCGATCCTTCCATGTCAAACCTCTTCAAAAGTTCCCTAATGTATTTTTGCTGACAAATGGAAGTACCCTTTGGAGACTGTTTTACTTGAAGACCCAAGAAGAAGTTTAATTCTCCCATCATGCTCATTTCAAATTCACTTCCCATAAGTTTTGTAAACTCTTCACACAGCGAGTCGGCCGTTGCCCCAAAAATGATATCATCAACACAAACCCGAACAATGAGCAGGTTCCTTCCTTGTTTCATTAAGAAAAGAGTATTGTCAATTTTCCCTCTCTTAAAACCATTTTCTAAGAGAAATTTTAACAATCTTTCATACCAAGCTCGAGGAGCCTACTTTAGCCCGTACAGAGCTTTGTCCAACTTGAACACATATTCAGGGTGCTCATGACATTCAAATCCTGGGGGTTGCTTCACATAGACTTCTTCTTTAAGGATTCCATTCAAAAATGCACTTTTGACATCCATTTGGAACAAGGTGAATTCCATATGAGATGCAAAAGCGATTAAAATTCTGATAGCTTCCATCCGGGCCACTGGAGCAAACGTTTCATCATAGTCAATCCCTTCCTCCTGATTGTAGCCTTGGACAACTAGCCTTGCCTTGTTTCATGTGGTAATTCCATGTTCATCGAGCTTGTTTCTGAACACCCACCTAGTTCCTATAATGGTCCTATTTGGGGGTCAGGGTACCAGGCGCCACACGCTGTTTCTCTCAAACTCGTGCAGTTCTTCTTGCATGGCGGTAATCCAGTCTGCATCTTTCAAAGCTTCCTTGATGTTTTTGGGTTCTATCTGGGAGTGAAAAGCTGAGAAGGCAAGTGAATTTCTTGCTCTTGACCTGGTTTGTACTCCATAGTCTAGAGGAGTGATGATGTTGTCCATAGGGTGAGAGCTTTGGTGTCTCCAGTTAGACACATGAGGTTCACTCTGAGAGGAGGGAAGTATGTTTGGCTGATCTTCCTCTATCCTTCTTTCAGGTGCTAGTGGAGTTCCCTGAACTGCATCAACCACCCTTTCTTCAGCTTCTGTGGTCGTGATTGAGGTGCTTGGTTCTGCTGATGATGAGGCAACATTGTCTTCATTTGGCTCCTTTACTTGATTCATCATGTCTGTCTTTCCGTTTGTCATGTTAATGACTTCACCAGGAACAAGTGAGGGTTCTCCATCTTGATCTTCCTCAGCACTCTTCTCACATGATGGATAAGATTCATCAAAGATAACATGGACACTCTCCTCAACACATTGAGTCTGCTTGTTATATATCTTGTAAGCCTTGCTTTGAGAAGAGTACCCAAGAAATATTCCTTCGTCACTCTTGGCATCGAATTTACCAAGTTGATCCTTTCCATTATTGAGAACATAGAATTTGCATCCAAATGTTCTAAGATGAGTCAGCTTGGGTTTTCTTCCATTCAACAACTTATAAGGTGTCTTATTGAGAAGTGATCTGATCATACACATGTTCACTAAATAGCAGGCAGTGTTGACAGCTTCAGCCTAGAAATTTTTTGCAAGTCTACTGTCAATCAGCATTGTTCTTGTTCCTCCAAAGTTCTGTTCTTCCTTTCTACTACTCCCTTTTGCTGGGGAGTTCTGGGAGCTAAGAAGTTGTGAGTGATTCCATTTTCATTGTAGAATTCATCAAATTTGACATTGTAAAATTCTGTTCCATGATCTGATCTGATGCAAACAACTCTAGACTCCATCTTTACCTGGATTTTCTTCACAAAGGCCATAAATACCTCAAAAGTTTCATCTTTTGTTCTGAGAAACAGAGTCCATATGAATCTGGAATAGTCATCCACAATCACGAAAATGTATCTCTTTCCTCCTCTGCTTTGCACCTTTATAGACCACACAGATCCATATGCAGGAGCTCGAGTGGATTTCAGGTGCTCACATCTCTTTTTGACTTAAAGGAGGACTTCACATGTTTTCCTCTAGCACAGGCATCACAGACCTTTTGAGTCTTGAATTGTGACACAGGCAGACCATGGACCAGGTCCTCCTGAATTAGTTTGTTCAAAATAGAAAAGCTTGCATGGCCCAATCTTCTGCGCCAAAGTTCAGCATCATCGTCAACAGCCTTCAGACAACTCAGATCACCATTCTGTAAAGATTCGAAATCAACAACATAGATGTTGTTGTATCTTTTGGCCACCGGAACTATTTCACCGGTCACAAGGTCAGTGACTGTACATATTTTGCACAACAATTCCACCCTGCTTCCTTTATCACAAATATGAGAAACACTCAGGAGACTGTACTTAAGCCCATTGACATAGTACACATTCTCAATAAAGTGAGTGAGTGACTTCCCAACTTTCCAACTCCAACAATGTACCCCTTTTTGCCATTACCAAAGGATACACTCCCTCCTTGCAGGGCTTTTAGTGAAAGAAAGTCTGTGGTGTTCCCAGTCATGTGTTTTGAACATTCACTATCCATGAACCATTGTTGACCGCTTCCTTTCACTATTCCCTGCACAAAAGATTTAGGAGTTAGTTTTAGGAACCCAAACAAGTTTGGGTCCCTTGTAGTAAGCAAGAAGATGAATAAGAGCTCTCTTGGTCCATGCAGGTAATGTGCTTTTTTTGTGAGTGGAACCTGGTTCCTCTTTTGTAGTCACGGTTTCAGTAGCCACTTTGTCTTTCGGTACTGGTTGATTCTTGGCCTGGGCACCTTCCTTGAGGCGCCCAGTGTTCCCACATTGGGTACGAGGCCAGTTATCAGATATAGTGATGCTCTTACTGTGAGGGTTGTGAGAAGTTTTCTCGCTTTGAAACCCTGCTCCCTGCCTTTTTTTACTATCATTTGTAAGCAAGGCCGTGGTAGCTTCGGAGGACCAAGTACACTTTAGAGACCTTTCAAGATCATTCATTACCTTTTTCAGATTTGCTTAAAGGAGCTCGTTTTTCTCAATTTCAGCACAAATCCTACGTCTCAAATCTTTCACCTCATCTTCAAGCCTAAAGTATTCCTCACTTGCTATCTCCTTTCCTCCTACAGAACTTTCAGGTTCAGACTTAGTAGATGGTTTTGCTATTGTTTCCCTTTGGTCTGCAATTTCTACCAATAAATCGTTCTTTTCTTTTCTAAGGGTTTCAGTGGTTTTCTTATGATCAGTAATTGCAGCTACTAAGTCTTCTCTAGTGCGCTCAGATTCTTCTAGTTCTAAGATCAAGGAATCCCTATCCTCCACAAGACTACAAAAGGCAGTAATTAAGACATCAACTAAACACATGAGTTTTTTTGGAGAATAGGATTTCGGATTTTTCTGAACATCCCTGAAGCTTACCTCTTCGTTGCCATTGTCTTCATCATTATCTGATTGAGCCATCAAAGCAAGCGTTGAGTCATATCCAATCTCTTCGCCTTCAAATGCTATCGTGGAACTATCATCAGTATTAGATTTATCTTGTTTTACTTGTGTAGTTCCCTCATAAGCTATTTGCAGAGCCTCCCATATTTCCTTAGCAGTGTCACATGTAGAGATTATGTCGTACTCTTTAGGTCCCAAACCATATACCAGAATTTTCTTGGCACGAAAATTCTTTTCCACCGTTTTCTTGTTTGCTTCAGTGTATTCTTTGCTAGTTTTTTTATTGAGAATGGAAATTCATTTAGTACCTTGATTGGAACAAACGGACCATCGCAGATGACATCCCAAAGCTCACAATCCTCAGCCATAATGAAATCATGCATTCTAGCTTTCCACCACCAATAGTATTTTCCATCAAACTTGGGTGGGTGGTATATGGATTGACCTTCTTCAAAATTTAGTGGAGCCGCCATGAGGATCCTTCCTAAGTGTAAGCCTGATAGGAGGAACCTGCTTTGATACCAATTTTTAATTTGTATGGGTCCACTAAATCGTAGAGCACCTGGTCCTCTACAAGCATCTGCTGAGAACACTTAGTAAAGCAGTAAGTAAATGAGGCAGAGGATTTTTACGTGGAAAAATACAACACAAGGGGATCAAAAAACCACGACCTACACTGTAGGCTTTTAGCTTCACTAACTTGTAATCTTACCTATTATAAGCCACTTTACAATACTTCCGATTGCAAAGGATTTACTCAGCTAACTTGTGGTACCTCTACCACAAGCCACTTTGTTACTATCCTAGTTACAAAGGCTTTTTACTAACTTGTGGTGTTGTCACCACAAGCCACTTTGTAACTCTACGATTACAAAGACTTTTCCTTATGATTAAATCTAGTCATAACATAAACTCAACGAGTTTACGAATTTACAAGAGAATTCCTAATCAGTATGCTTCTAAGTAAGCGATTTAGGAGATATAGTAAGTTCAATAACAAGGTTATAACTCAACTAGGACAACAACAATCAATCTTTTAGTAACTGGTCCGTAGTGGCGCTCAACCTTGTTCTTCAAGCTTGAGAGGATGATTTCTCTGTTTATGCTAAGTGCTTGAATGAGAAACAGAACCCTTCCAGTGATGTTTTTGTATAGATCCCCTTTGGTACATCTTGATCACATCAATTGAAATGATGTGAGTACTTTGTTTGGTTAGAGAATGAGTGGGCTGACAGTGTGGTGCAGTACGGCAGAAACAGTGCCGCCAGTCACTTCAGTTCCAGCTGTGTCCAATTGACTCTATGCTGCTATATAGGAACCGCAGGAGCATCAGGTCCTTGTTTGGTTCTTAGCTCCTGAATCTGTAGCAGTTAATCTTTTACTGGAGTCCGTTAAAGTTTGCCGCAATTCAGGTTCCCTAACTGATTCTGAGTAGTAAGTTTTTTAGATCATCAAAACATAAGGCAAGAGTGTTTAAGATATATCAGATCCTAATCTATGGTGTGAGTCCGGACTGAGGACTGCCAACATCTGCGTGAGGAGGTGGCGAGATTATTGAAAAATGACTATATTAGAGAGTTCTTAAGCGACATGGCTAAAAACAATTACGGCCGCAATCGGGATAACACAGAGCCCTCGAAATAGGTGAAGACCCTCCCCGAAAAACCATCAACATGCTTTTCGGGGGGAACAAGATCAACGGTGTAACCTTCTCGGTAGCAAAAAAGACAAAAGTATGGGTGACTCATAGCAAGAGACTCGTGAACAAAATGTTCACAAAGAAAATAGGGAAAATAATGGAAGTTTACATAGATGATATGTTAGTTAAGTCTTTGAACACATGTGACAATTTGAATCACCTCCGGGAAACTTTTGACATCCTAAGGAAGCACAACATGAAGCTTAACCGCGAAAAGTGTGCGTTTGGAGTGAGCTCCGATAAATTTTTGGGTTTCTTGGTGTAACAAGGGGGAATCTAAGCAGGTTCATTTATCGGTCTCCGGAGAAATGCCATCATTTTTTCTCACTTCTAAAAAATAAGAACAACCTCCGGAAATCCAACAGGCTCTAATATACCTGAAAACGGTATTTATCAATCCCTCCGTTACTATCAAAACCCGAGGAAGGCGAACAGCGAGTCTTGAATGCAGTGATAAGTGTCGTTCTAGTTCGGGAAGATGAAGGCATGCAATCTCCTATCTATTATGTTAGAAAAATTTTATCGGGAGCAGAAACTCGTTATCCACACCTCAAACAATTGGCCTTAGCTCTCGTATCATCGCTCGAAAGCTTAGGACTTACTTTCAGTGCCACCCGATAGCCGCGGTGACAACTTTTCCCCTACAAAATGTCCTTCACAAACCTGAGTTATCTAGATGGTTGGCCAAATGGGCAGTCAAAATTAGTGAATTTGATATCGAATATAAACCTAGGACTGAGATCAAATCACAAGTTTTGGACGACTTTGTGGCCGACTTCCATCCCGGGCTATTGCCTTTGGCCAGAAAGGAAGTGGTGATGGTGTCGGAAATTATATCAGGAGTTTGGACCTTGTTCATGGGTGGAGCTTCCACGTGAAGGGGTCCGGGCTCGGGGTAGTTTTAATCATGCCCTTTGGGAGAAGTCCTGAGGCAGGCTATAAAAACTGTTCCCTTGACTAACACTGAAGTCGAGTATGAGCATTTGATTGCAGGATTTGAACTAGCCCGGAGACTAGACTCCGAGTTCATAGAAATAAAATGTGATTCCCGATTGGTGGTAAATCAGGTATATGGAATCTCTGACACCAAGGAGGAACACATGCAACAATATGTGGTGAAAGTTCAAACTCTGCTCGCACGGTTCAAGGAATGGTCATTCACTCAATTTCCAAAGAAGAAAATGCGGAAGAAGATGCATTGGACAATCTGGGCTCGTCCACAAAAAGAAGGGACCGGATGCCGGTACGGTCGTACAACTTATGCACCCGGTATTAGATATGGACAGTTATTATGAATTAAATGCAACCAACTTGGTTTGGGACTGGAGGAATGAAATCATCGACTACCTACCTTGAGCATGGCAAGCTGCCCGATGACCCAAAGGGCATCCCGAGCACTCCGCACCAAAGCAGCTCGTCATAGCTTCTTGGGAGGACAACTATACAGAAGGTCGTTCCAAGGAACATTGGCCCGATGCTTAGGAGCCTCCGAGGCTAATCACGTCTTGATAGAGGTTCACAAAGGAATCTGTGGAAATTATTCAGGTGCGGATTTGTTGGTGTTGAAATTAGTTAGGTCAGGATACTACTGGCCCCAGATGGAGCAAGAGGCTAAGGTATTCATTCAGAAGTGGTCTCGCACCCATTTTTCTCGCAAAAGAGGTTTTTGACACGTGACAACTCTTTTAAATTGGTATTAAAAGAGAAGAGTCGCCACCTAATGATTTTAAGGTGCGTTAGGGTACCCATTTGCAAATAACTCTGTTTGACTATTAAACGCCATCAAAGATCGGGTAAGGGCTCGAATTACCTTGGAAAGAAGGTGTTAGACACTCTTCGAGGTCCACAACAGTGGGTCCCAGCCAAACTTAAACTATGTGGATTATGTATTTGGCTATGTGATCAAATAAATAAAGAGAGATTAGAAATTGAAAAGTCTTATTAAAACATATGAGAACCGGTACAAATCTTAGTATGACTACAAGGATACAACTACATTAGTCTATATTAAACGACTAAGTGTGGATGTCAGGTATGCAAAGGAAAGGGGGGGGGTGTCCTAAGTTTTTTTGCCTAAAGGATTACCCCGTGCAACATAAATAATACTTCGCAAATTCCTTTAGGTAGGAGTTGCTCATATTATTCGGCGAGCACAGACTATCATCTCCTGCTACCCGATTATTATGTTGAAGTTGTTTACCTAGAATCGTTCTAATTCAATTATATGTCGTACCCTATGTGTGCACTATGCGTCCCATACCTATGGTCCCGGAGGCTTTGGACCTCTATTTGGGTGGTTCTAGACTTCACTTAGGATGCTAAAAATGATAAAACAGCGCACATTCAAAAACCTGTAGGACCGCACATAAGTACGATTAAAGGCTCAAGTTAACCTCCACACATAAGCAAAAATGCACGCGGGCAGTTAGGCAGCAGACAATTTTAGACGCATTAGATTCATTAAGTCCTATAGGCATAGTTTCTAGGAGATTCCAATTTCTAAGTATTATACAAAGAGTATGGCAACGTATAAGGTGATTAAAGCATTGCAAGTCCTATATTCTCATTGATTCCGATTTATGGCGTTGTACAGGCAGCATTGCAGCTTTAAAATAACAGATTTGTATAGTGAAGACATTACATGTACTATAGATGTAATCTCTACTTATTCGTATGAAGAAGCAGTAAGGCCATTTGAAAACTCATAGTTTGCGACATTGATTTTATAAACATGCTGTCTAAGATGAATAACCACATCCTATAGGAAGGATTTCTAACGATTGACCATTGAAACTCGTTTTATAATACTTTATCCCTATAAATATGTTTTCTAAGTGGGTGATAATATCCAATCGACAAGATTTCTAATGATCAAGCGGTGCAGAAATAGCACAAAGTAGTTGACTAATTAATTAAGATCCTGTAGCCATGGTATCTAAATGGGCAGTATAGTAAAGTAATAGAAGCAGTTGACCAATTGACTATTTGAAGTTTCATAGGCATGGTATCCAGTTGAGCAATGCATGTGTACACATCTTATAGGCATGTTGTCTAAATGTACGGTAATAACATAGAAGCAACTATGACAAATACTAACGTGTTTGATTAGTGTAGAAATGAAGTATGCATGATTCCTATAGGCATGCTTTCTACACATGAAACCAAATAACATATAAGGCATGTCTAACAAATAATAAATAGACCACATAGATCCTATAGGCAGGTTTTCTACACCTTGATGCAGATACTAGAATTTACCCTTTTCCCCTAATTTTACTAATTTTCCCCATTATTCGGTTTACAAGTTATTACAGACCGCGTTGAACAAAATGCCGGATCAATTACAATTATAGAATAACCCAGTAACTCATCAGGGCCTTCCAATATGCTCAGAACTTCATATAGACAGCAGGCCTAAACTTCAAATGCGAACATTCCATCTTAGACCTCCAGTACCTTAGTAGGCCCAACATACTAGGCCCAAATGGATAGCTTACTTAACCAAAGGGGTGCCCAATTCGGCCTTACTAGTGACAAGAATAAATAGAACATAACCTTCTCATAAAAAGTTTCAACATGAAGGCTTAATGGACATAACATAACAGATTCAAGCAATCACTTAGTCGAGAATGAGAAAATTTTAACATGCTACCAGATGACTTATAGTGTACAAAATTTGTCTCCTTCACATCGGACAAGCATCAAACATTATTCTAGTTGGTAACATATGTGGGAAAAGTGCTAGTTATGGTATCTACTCTAAAAGGTCTCAATCGATACTAAGGGACACAAGCTTGAGCAAGTCAGGAACTCAGTAGGGTTACATATAGCATGGGAAAAGGTCATAGCTAACAGGAATTCCACAAAGATAACAGGTTGGGCATGAATGTCTCAACAGGAATTAAAACACATTCTGGGCGTGAAATAGCTATCATGATAGTGCAGAACAAGGCAAGAAGCCAATCTTAGGGTAAGCAACAGTAATAAGCATTCGAGCACATACATTACGAGGCAGGCTTAAGAAGGCAGAATCAAAGTAACAGTTGAACTACTAGAAGGCATAGAGCCTCAAGAAGAGCTTCAAAACATAAAATGGCATGTTGATACATACAAATTCTTAGAGGCATAGATGTGCAGAGTAGGAATACAAAGGGAAAGAAATGAAATAGAAAGAGTTATAGATACATTACAAGTTACAAAGGAACAAGTAAACAAGAGGAGTAATTTCAGCAACACTTCAATGTTAATAGCAAAAAGATGGAGCCTCAGAATAGTATAAGACAAGAAAGAATAAGAGAACAATAGTAGTTTTTTAGCGATTAGAGTCCGTTCAAAGGAAAAATCAAAAAGGTTTTATATAGTAGTCTAAATCAAACATCTAAACAAGGAAACACAGTAAATCAAACATATATAAGGAAGGGAGAGCATGCAGAATCATTTACGAAACAAAATTAAAAAAAGAATCAGGCAATCCCTAATTTGATCGGAACCAAAAATCAGTTAGAGATCTTGATAAATCGGACCCATATAGCCTGGTAGTGAGTGTATATAGACGAAATATCATCCAAAACTTGAAGGTATGGATATGATTTTTCTTGATTTAGGACTTTATACTTGCCAAAGATAGGCAATATGTGATACCAATACCATGTAAATAACGGAGAGATCAATCATATGGAAGGAAAATCATGGGGATTCCATCTTGGAACTGTAATTGGGGAAGATTGAGGAAGCGGTTGTTAGGGTTTGAGAGGGGAAGAAGAGAGTAGGGAGGATTTAGGGGCGGCTATCTCCGTAGAATGGGGCTAGGGTTTGGGGCGGATATAATTAAAAAGGACGGATGGTTTATGGCCCGTTGATCTCTGATATCAATCACCAAGATTAAAAGAAGAATGGGGCGGGTCATGGAGATGGGTCCCGACCGAGTTAGAGCTAAAGGGCTCGTGTGGTTTGGGCTGGGGACTTGGGTCAGGTGTTTGGGCCTTGATTTTGGTCCAAAAATAACTCAAAAATTGGGCTATAAATTAGAATACACAAAATTGTTAATAAATAATTTATAAAACTATTTAATAGATAATAAAATATTACTTGTGCAATAAAGTGATTGAAAATAAAAACTTAACATTATAAAAATATGGAAATGCTATTTTAGCACAAATAATGTAAAAAATGTAATTATGCCTGAATATACGCTATTATTGCAAAATTGTGTAAATAGCTTAAAACACAAAAATGTACTTTGCATAAAATAAAGTAAAATATTTAAAGGGTCAATTATTAAATATTTGACAATTTAAATTCAAGCAATCAATTTAAAAGCTTCAAATAGTTATGAAACGTTATATAAAATACTTGTATGACTCTTGTAAATTATGTATTGATGCAAAATGATATTCTAAGAGTATATGTACTGTTTGAAAAAATATGATGGCAAAATTGTGTATCAACAGCTACCCCTCTTTACCCGGAATTGATGAAAGAGTTGTCAGATAAAGAAAATAATGACCAATTTTGTCCGAAGTGAGTCAGGAATGACGTGTTTTGAAAAAATGGGAGCGGAACCCTGGTTCTTGAGTTGACTACATATCTCTGGTGTTACGGGAATCAGGCCGTGTGTAGTTCTGGATCCAACGGCAAATGAAACCAATAGCGTTATTATAAGAGTGGTCGTATGTTTCAAAAAGGTTCTTTTGGGTAGGATAATATCGTAGGTAACGAATATGTAGGTGCAATTTTGGATGTTACGGGTGAATCACAAGACAGACATTTTACGGTTATAGAGTAAAAGGTAGTCAATTACTGGTAGTCAGTTACGTTTGAGGTAGTCAAAGGATGTGAACGTTGTGAATGGAAACCAGAGCGAAGATTGCTACTGTTTGTAGAACGGTTACCTCCCGAGTTACCTACAAAACATAAAACAAGTTGCATGCGAATATATATGGATTATTGCAAAAAAAATTTAAACATGATGCAAATTTCCTTTGGACCATGAAAGTTTTCTTCTGAGGATGAGGATGATGTCCTGGGCCATGAAGAGAATGGTAAGGGATTCGCATGCCATGAAATGGTGTCCTCGGGCCATGGGAATTGTCACGACCCAAAATCCACTAAGGGTTGTGATGGCGCCTGACATCACCGTCAGGCAAGCCAACCAAATTACTTAATTAAATTCTCACTTTAATACTTTTGAAATCTATGATTTTCTTCCGAATTTACAAATAAAAAGATAATCGCTTCAATTCAAATCAAACGATAAGCAATTAATACAAAATACTTCGTAACCATCCCAGAACCCGGTGTCACAAGTACACGAGCATTTTCTAAGAATTTGAATAAAGTACAACAGCTATCCGGAACTCAAATGGACAGAAAGTAAATACAATTCTTAGAGAGACTATACTAGCTGCGGGTCACCTCGAGGAAATACAGCTCACCTAGTCTCCGGGTCACTCGTGCTGCTACGCCCAATGGGCCAATAGAAATACCTGTACATGTGCAACAAAATGCACAGCAAGTGTAGCATGAGTACGAAAATAATGTGTACTCAGTAAGTATCCCGCCTAATCTCGAAGAAGTAGAGACGAGATGGCAACTTCGACACTTACTAATGGTCAAATAATAATATTATTAAATCGATGACTCACGAATTTATTAAGGACAACAGTAGATTCAAATGAATTACTAATCAGGTAGAAGTTCCTTTTTATTAAAAGTCTCCGGATTCCTTATCCATTAATTAACAATTGTCTCAAGTCGGGGAGAGCAGATGGCAATATCAATAAATCTCAAGACAAGCAATTCAAACATGCGCAACTCATGCCGAGGTCGTACGGCCCGATCCAACATAAATGTAAAATGTGCACTGCCGAGGGTCGAGCGGCCCGACCATAGATACATCTACTACCCCGCTCGCGAATCATACATGCGACAAGGTCAAATTTAAATAAACAATCACCCTGCTCGCGTACCATACATGTAAAGCAGGTACACATAGAAATACATGCTCAAACAGCAAATTAAGAATTTTACGGGTAACATTTATCCCATTAGAAGCCAATTCTCTTTTAATGATTTAAGAAATAAAGTTTAATCGTCTTAGAAATTCATTTACCATTTCGATAGGATTTAAGAAATTCAACTGTAAATAAGATTACAATTATTCCAAGAATAGCATGCTTTTGGGTCCTAGACTACCCGGACTTACACATATTAGTAGCTATGCACGGACTCTCGTCACCTCTTGCTACGTAGCCCCCACAAATAGGAGCACATAACCAATTATTTCACCTATGGGGACAATTCCCTCTTACAAGGTTAGAAAGGAGACTCACCTCGCTCCGAAGATCCATAACCGGCATTCCACGCCCTTCCGAACACTTGAATCGATGCTAAATGCTCCAAAACTAGCCAATGATTATGCAAATCCATTAATATACGATAAACTACTCGTATTAATCCAATTTATAACAATTCCTAACCTCGATCAAAAATTTGACAAAAACGCCCTCAGGCCCACGTGCCCGAATTCCAAATTTTTTCGATGATTAAGCTTACCCATAACTCCATGAACTCAAATATATATTTACNTTAAAGCACAATTCCAGAATGTAAATTGTGCTGATTATGCTGGTTTAAATCCAAGTTGGTTTAGTAGAAATTGTTTGCCTCCAATTATAGCTAAACCATTGGTTATGAGAACAAAACTCCAAATAGAAATTTTGCATGAAGTGTATTATTTAATATACAACAGCACTTGTACGCATCTAGCCAACAAGTTATGATACACTCTCCCTATCACAATTGGTTCATGGTCAGGAACCAAATATTTTCATCTAAAAATATGGATGTACTATATGATTTAATTGTGCCACCACAATGCACAAAGATTAGTCCCCAAAGACGGTTGGGGATATGTGTCTGTGATCCCAACATTAGGGGGAGAAAATGAGAAGCTAAAAAAAGTAATACATGGAATGAATTATTAAGAGTGCACTTAGATCCTCGTACAAGAAATATGAACTTGAAGTTCAAGTGATAATTCATTTGCAAAATATTGCCTTGCGCATTTGCTGACCCAAACTAAATGTCATATTTCAGCTACTAATGCTCCAAATAGTGTAAAGTCCATGATGCACATAGTCTATGGAATGCATGAAGCGTAATAGACAAATCGGTTCCAAAGATAAAACTCCTTGAAAAAGGAGGGAGCAAATGTTCAAGATGGTCATAATAAGGAGGCAAGTGCTTTATAAGAGCACCATGACATAACACTTTATAAGACCTCATAGGAGAGGCTCAGGTACCTAAAAATAATGAGATCTCGATAAGTTATGTCTTTATTGTGCGATGATGGAACCGATGTAAAATGATCGTCAACGATGTTGTTAATATAATGTAACGCTCAATATTATTCATATTGACGAGGATCTTGAGCTCAAATCTGTCATGAAATTTGGATAGATAAATGATTGGCCAAATGAAAAATATGCAATGAAAAATTTACTTCATCTGAAAAATATGAAGTTGGACGGATAGTCCCAACAGCTGAAAGTAAAAAGGCTATATGGAGATATTGAAATATGATTAGTGTTATATTGCAAAAGGAATCCTTGATATAGATTTGTTTATTCTAACAAATATTGTCAAGGTTTTGTTGGTTATACAAATGCAGGGCATAGTTCGTTGTTCAAACAATCTATTTTCATGTGAGGGTAATGCCATATTATTATTATTCTACAAGACAGTTAATTGTTGATACTTATTCAAGTCATGCCAAGATAAGCAACTGATAAAGCAAGTGACTCAACACACAACAGACGTGTGACTTTTCTTTGAAGAGATGATTCCAATAATATTGAAGATGATACTGCTTGCATAGCTCAATTGAAAGAAAGATATTGAAGGAGACAAAATAAAGCACATTTTGACGAAGTTTTTTTTATAGACTATCTTCAATAGAAAGATGAAATAAATGTTCAAGAAATCTGTTCAAGTGATAATTTGGCGAAATAATTATACAAGCTTGGAATTCGTCGCCTCTGATAAATAAAGTGATGTTTTCATCAGGGGGAGGCACATACGTGCTGTACTCTTTTTTCCTTAGTTGAGGTTTTATCCCACTGGGTTTTCCTAGCAAGGTTTTTAACGAGGCTGCAAACAATGCGTATTACAAGATATGTGTACTCTTTTTTCTTCACTAAGATTTTTTTTCCCACAGGGTTTTTTCTTAGTAAGGTTTTAATGAGGCACATAATCTATGGACATCCAAGGGGGAGTGTTATAAATAATTATCTAGTGATGGATGTCCATAACTCCTAAAGGAGTAATACCTACTACGCTTCTCCATTATCTCCATAACTCCCACTACTTATGGAGTTATGGTTGTAACTCACATACCTCCATATCCCCCCCCCCCCCCCCCCCATGATCTTCCTTCATGATCTCAGATGTTTAATGTCATGTTTATGGCATTGTTTTGTATACCTCTATGTAATACTATAAATAGAGGATGAGAAGTGATATTGTACATACTTGAATACATGGAAGAAATAAGAATTTCTTCTCTCTTGCTCCCTACATTCTTATCTATTTTCTTGTTTTATATTATTACTTTGAGTTAAGTTTCGAAACAATAAAAGAATTTGAAAGAATAAAGAAAGGGGTCTAATATTAATAGTTCACTTCATCGGTTTGTCGTAGCAAACTCGGGAAGGAAGACAAGAAACAGACAAATAAATATGATATTAGTAATCTGTTCTCTTTATCTAGGGACTAGGCGTCATTCTTTTATACATAAAGTAGAATTCTCATTGTATCAAAATGAGTAAGAAATATCCTCGACTCATAGCAGACGATACGTACAAAAATATATATTTCCTCAAATTAGTTGACAAAGAAACCATCATTTTCTTCCTTCTTGTTGCTTCATATTATGGTATCATTAGGGTCTCACTTTTTTGAATTTGATATTAAGAAAAAGAAACTAATACCTTATTCAGTGATGAAGAGCCGAAAAGTGAAATTGTTCGTCGTGTGTTATTGCCTTGATGGAATGGAAGGCCTAAATTCACGTTGTAAAAATTGCACGGGGCACCCTATTTGGTCGCTCCCATTTAATCTATACCCATTTTTTAAACAACTTCAGCCCCCTTTTTCCTTCTCCTCCTCCTCCTTCGTTTTCTTCTTCTTCGTCTTCTTCTTTCTTCTGCTGCTGTTGGTGCTGCTATGAAACTTCAGTTCATGGGATGATTACCATAAGTATGTTTATCAGATTATTTAAAAATAAATTATAAATAATTACGTAAGTTAGTAGACAATAATTTGTGAATATTTCCACGTAATTCTGTTCTTTTCACATTTATTGTTTCCAAAATTTATGATTTCGATATTGTTGGCAATCTGATTATTTTATAGTATTAATACACTATGAAAGAATAAGGTGCTTATTTATCTAGTATGTTAGAAAGCTTTTTCAAAAACTTCAGCTTATATAGTGCTGAAGTTTTTACAAATGAACTAAATAACTTCAGCATCTTCTGCTTAAGTTTTTGAAAAAGCTTTATGACAAAACTAATGAATCCAGGACAAAAAAAACATCAGCTTATATAGTGCTGAAGTTTTTACAAATGAACTAAATAACTTCAGTATCTTCTGCTTAGGGGAGGAGCTACAATAGTGAGTGTGGGTTCGGGCGACATCACCACAATCTTCCTACTTGGTTTAACTCTTCAACCAATCAAGTGACTACATGCCACACTTATACAACCTTCCCATGAGATAACAGGTCTGTACATCCAGACCACCGGCCGCACTAACGCTAAGGAGCGACCAAGAATCCTTATCCAGGATGCAAAGCCTTTTTCACAAAACACCAATCTCAGGTGACACTGAAGACAATACCAGCTTACTTAAAACATCGAAACTACTTCCCTGCTCATCCGAGCTCGTGACATCCATGTCAACATCGAACTGCAATCTTGATCCTCACTTCAATTTCCATGCCCCTCACTGCACCCGACACGCCAATATACGATAGAACACGATTTTCATCATAACTCCGAAACCACTAATAGTTTAACACTTCATCATATAAAGTTTTTTCACTTAACTCACTTTAGGAGAACCATAGCAACACACAGGTAAATTCTCATAACTTTAGAATATGCAAATCTCTAAGTAGTGGTCTAAGCTACCACAGCCCTTCCGGAGACCGCCTACGCATAGCATGCCATAGCAGTACAATATTTCTGAATAACATCAATTACGGCGGTCGACAAACCTCACACGTGCCGTCACAAATCACTTGCATAACTTGATCACGTTGAAGGAACTGATCACTATCACCAACATGCCAATTCAACTATGGCTAACCAATCCATCTTCTTCCAAATAAATTCTTGGTTGCCTTAGAAATAATGATAACTCCATTCAACACATAACACACTACATCCGCACTCATCCGGAGTGACCTTGACTCATGAGACCATGCTGTCTCAAATCCCACGAACCATTTCGTACCTACCAAACGCTACACTGCAAGTCAAACGTCATAGAACATCCTGTGCCTCTTTTCATGAGCTGCTACAAAGCTCGATTCTTAGTCGTACCTATAGGCTTGCAATCATTAAGCACCACGCTTTGCCCTTTTGAATCCACTAGGACCGTTGTTGAGAGACACCCGCTCTGACTTGGCCCTGAATATAATCAATTCCATAAATCTCCTAGCACATGAATACCCTTTCGACGAAGAACCCGGAAGAATCATTTTGCTTGAAACCCGCATCTATACAAGGCATAAATCCCGAATCCTTCCCCAAGTCTAAACATGAGCCAATAAGGCCAACCATAGCACACCTTTAACAATCCCTTTGCTCAATTTACCACTTATGTTCCTCTCCTGTAGCTGAAATAACCCATCAATATGCTAATAATCAGAAACCTCGCAAGTAGTTAACCAAGCAATCCTTAATCATAGGCGGTGGGACTCTCCCACATAGCCTGAAGCCATTATAACACAAATTCTGGAATTCACCGGGATCCTTTATCTCTTGTTGACATAACCTTGCGCAATCAACAGCCAAAATTCTCGGAATCTTTCTGTAAAACCCTCTTGTTATAGTCTGAATCATCAACAACGTTTACACGACCGATCTCCTTGCTGTATAGCCAATAGAACCCTTTGCAGAAGCCTTGCCAACCATGCGACCGCCGACCTGCTCACTGGAGATATCCCGCCTGTGTAGTCTCCGTGCCGACGTCTTCCAACGCTGCTACGCGGGGCGCAATCACATATTAGTAGCTACGCACGGACTCTAATCACCTCGCGCGTACGTAGCCCCCACAAATAGGAGCACATAACCAATTATTTCACCGATGGGGACAATTCCCTCTTACAAGGTTAGAAAAGAGACTCACCTCGCTCCGAAGATCCATAACCGGCATTCCCCGCCCTTCTGAAGACTTGAATCGATGCTAAATGCTCCAAAACTAGCCAATGATTATGCAAATACATTAATATACGATAAACTACTCATATTAATCCAATTTATAACAATTCCTAACCCCGATCGAAAAGTTGACAAAACCGCCCTCAGGCCCACGTGCTCGGATTCCAAAATTTTTTGAAGATTAAGCTTACCATAACTCCACAAACTCAAATATATAATTTACTCTCAATTTCATACCCAAAATCATGGTCAAATTCCAAAATATCAATTTTCTAAGTTTTTCTCAAACCCCCAAATTTCTACCAATTTACGTGCTAAAATCCATACATATTCGATACATTTAACTCAAGATGGATGGGATTAGCTTACCTTATCCTGGATGATGAAAATCCCCTCTTGAAGACCCTCCAAGAATCGCCCAAGCCAAGAAAATATGAGAGAAAATGGCCAAATCTCGATTTTTAAAACACCCACTGCCTCCCGCACTTTCCGCACCTGCGGTCTCTCTACCACTTCTGCGGTTCCGCAGGTGCGGTCCAAATGCCGCTTCTCCGGATCTAGGGCTCCCAACCCATTCCGCTTCTGCGCCTCATCACTCGTAGGTGTGGTCCCGCTTCTGCAGCGAGATGATCGCATCTGCGATACCAGCTCTCCCCCGCCAATACCGTATCTGCGACTACAGGGCTGCTTCTGCGGCTCCGCATCTGCGGCCCAAGTCTCGCAAGTGCGGTTATACCAGCAACCAGCAACTTCAGCCTTTTAAAAATTCCATTTTCAATCCGTTAACCACCCGGAATCCACCAGAGGCCCACGGGACCCCAACCAATCATACCAACCAGTCCCAAAACACATTACGGACTTGCTCGAGGCCTCAAATCATATCAAACAACGCTAAAACCAAGAATCGACCTCCAATCCAAGCTTTATGAACATTAGAATTTCAAACTTCTACTTTCGATTTTTAAACCTATCGAATCACGTCCGATTGACTTCAAATTTTGCTTACAAGTCATATTCGACATTACGAACCTGCTCCAACTTTCGAAATCGGATTCCGACTCCGATATTAAAAAGTCTACCTCCGGTCAAACTTCTCAAAGACCTTCGAATTTCTATCTTTAGCCAAATGGCTTTAAAATGGTCCACGGACATCCGAATTCACTTCCGATCACGCTCCCAACTCTAGAATCACCATACGGAGCTACTCCAAGAGTCGGAATCCCAAACGGACATCGATAACACTGAAATACACATTTACCCAAACTAATGAAATTTCTTCCAAAATGCTAACTTCCACAATAGGCGTCAAAACGCTCCCGGGTCACCCAAAACCCGATCCGGGCATACGCCCAGGTCCGAAATCATCATACAAACCTGCTGGAACCTTCGAATCCCGATTCTGATGTTGTTTACTCAAAAATCCAATCGTAGTTAATTCTTTCAACCTAAAGCTTCCGAAATGAGAATTTCCTTTCCAAGTCAACTCTGAACTTCCCGAAATTTAATTCCGACCACGCGTACAAGTCATAATGCCTGAATTGAAGCTGCTCATGGCCTCGAACTGCTGAACAACACGCTAGGGCTCAAAACGACCAGTTGAGTCGTTACAGGGATGGTGCCTCTGGACTATGACGCCTTTGAATGATGATGTGTAGTTTCGAGAGATCCTCAGGTCGTGGAGTGGTGTCTTCAGGCTTTGAGGGTGGTGCCTCTGGACTATGACTCCTCGGATAACGTGGTGGTGTTTTAGCCCATGAAATGCTAAGATGTAGCAATATCTATCATTTAATAGATGAAACAGGTGATGCTTAGTCATATGCGAGCACGAGACAAGACAAGGCTTAGTCTTGTATGAGATGAGGGCAATGCTTAGCCCTATACAAAGAAAGGAGATAGTGTTTAGCCTTATGCTGTGTAGCGGAGACAGTGTTCAGTCTCATGCAAAGGAAGGCAATGCTTAGCCTTATACACTAATGGAGGCAATGCTTAGCCTCAGGCAAAGAGTGGAGACATTGCTTAGTCTCACGCAAGGAAAGATGATAGTGCTTAGTCTCTAGCAAGGAAAGGAAATTCTTAGCCTTATGCAATAATGGAGGCAATGCTTAGCCCATGCAAGTAATGGAGACAATGCTTAGCCTTATGCAATAATGTAGGCAATGCTTAGCCTCATGCAAGGTGTGGAGACAATGCTTAGTCTAATGCAAAGAAAAGTAGTGCTTAGCTTTATGCAATAATAGAGGCATTGCTTAGCCTCAAGCAAGGGATGGAGACAGTGTTTAGTCTCATGCAAAGAAAGGTAGTGCTTAGCCTTATGCAATAATGGAGGAAATGCTTAGCCTCATGCAAGGTATGGAGACAACGCTTGGTCTCATGCAAAGAAAGGCAGTGCTTAGCCTTATGCAATAATGGAGGCAATGATTAGCCTCATGCACGGAATAGAGACAATGTTCAGTCTCTTGCAAAGAATGCAGTGTTTAGCCTTGTGCGATGACGAAGGCAGTGCTTAGCCCTATACAAGAAAAGCAATGAATCGCAGCAAGAGAGTAAAGTATTTCGTAGCTTGATGTGCTTGCGTATAGCAACTTTGTTGTTATGAAGATAGTGATTTTGTTGTGTGTATGTATTTGTGAATATTCCTGTTATTTTCATTGTGCATGCACTCCAGCAAAAAAAACTAAGAGTTTTGTGGGGGATGGTTAGTTCGTGCTCTCGATTTCCTTGCTTTGCCTTTTGTCTTGAGGCCCTGCTGAGTTACCCTAGGTAACGTCTGGCTGCCATGGAAAAATATTTTCGAAAAAACATGCATGTATTTGAAAAAATATTTTTCCGAAATGTAGCTATTTGAAATATGTGATAATATACGAGATCAAATGATTCTGATGAACTGGTGACTGTGACGCATTTAGAGACGTTGCAACCCCCTTGCTTCAGAATTTTGAGGATCCTCCTCAAAATTCTGCCCCGGTTTAAATGCATGCTTCCGGTAACCCATTCCTTGGAAGTTCCAAACGTGACAAGATCGGACAAACTTGCGACCTTGCCCCAGTTTTTGACCGTAGGGGAAATGAAGATTTTATTATGATGTGACCAAACCCACAAGGCTGCCTATGTATCCCCTCTTAAACGGTAACCATGTCAAGCGTAGTTCAGTTACATCATATGGAAAATGCAAACAATCTTAAACATAGTATCTCTTGACTGCTTCTGAAATGATAGGTTTTGGCCGAATCTCTACGTCCATTTCTGCAAGTATATGTGCTCCTCCTGTCAATACTCGGTGAACCATGTAAGGGCCCTACCAGTTAGGTGAGAATTTTCCCTTTGCTTTATCCTGATGTTGGAAGATTCGTTTCAACATCAATTGCCCGGTGTGAATTGCCTTGACCAGACCTTTTTGTTAAAAGCTCTTGTCATCCTGTTCTATAAGAGTGGACTATGAAATACCGCATTCATTCTTTTTCCATCAATGAGAGCTAATTGTTCATACCGGCTTCGGCCATTCCGCATCGCTGAGCTCGGCTTCTTGTATGATACTTAAAGAGGGAGTTTCCACTTTAGCGGGAATAACGACTTCAGTACCATAAACTAGTGTGTAAGGAGTTGGCCCAACTGTGGTACAATACCCTAGTAAAGCAAATGGCAGCTTATTGTGCCATTGTTTGTAAATGTCCACCATTTTCTTGAAGTTCTTTTTGGCGGCCTGTACAGCTCCGTTCATTTGCGGCCTGTATGCTGAGGAGTTCCTATGTTTGATCTTGAATGTTTCATACATCGATATCATCAAATTGCTATTGAGATTGGCAGCATTATCAGTAATTATTGACTCTGGTACTCCATATCGATAAACAATACGGTCCCAAACAAAATCCGCTACAACCTTCTTAGTTGCAGATTTATAATATGCAACTTCAACCCATTTTGTGAAGTAGTCTATGGCCACCAGAATGAACCTATGCCCGTTTGATGAAGTGGGTCCAATGACATCTGTACCCTAAGCGGAGAAAGGCCAGGGTGAACTTGTTGCATTGAGTTCAGTGGGTGGTACTTGTATTATGTCACCATGTATCTGACATTGGTGATACTTCTGAATATACTTGATGCAATCTGTTTCCATAGTAATCCAGAAATACCCTGCTCTTAGTATTTTCTTGGCCAAAACAAAACCATTCATGTGGGGTCCACATGTTCGGCATGTACTTCCTCGAGTAATTCGGATGCCTCATTGTTATTGACATACCGTAGTAATCCCAGGTCAGGAGTCCTTCTATACAGAATTCCTCCGCTTTGAAAGACATGATTGGCTAATCTTCGTAGCGTGCGCTTCTGAGTATGGGTAGTGTGCTCTAGATATTCTCCATTTGCCAAGTATTCCTTGATGTCGTGGAACCATGGATTTCCGTCAATTTCTTCTTCAGCATGAGCACAATAATCTGGTTGCTTATGAATTCTTATTGGGATAGGATCAATAAAATTCTTGTCTAGGTGTTGTATCATGGAAGACAAAGTGTCTAATGCGTCTGCAAACTCATTCTGAACCTTTGGAACATGTTTGAACTCTATCTTCATGAACCTCTTGATCAGCTCTCGTACACAGTGCAAATATGGAAATATTTTGGTGTTCTTTGTAGCCCATTCTCCTAGAACCTGGTGCACCAATAGATCTGAATCTCTAATTACCAGCAGCTCCTGAACGTTCATGTCAATGGCCAATCTGAGTCCAAGGATGCATGCCTCATATTTTGTCATATTATTGGTGCATGGAAACCTATGTTTTACGGATACCGGATAGTGTTGACAAGTTTCTGATACTAAGACAGCTCTGGTACCTACTTCCTTGAAGTTTGCTGCTCCGTCGAAGAACATCCTCCAACCATCATATGCCTCAGTGATATCTTCTCCTACGAACGACACCTCCTCGAGAAAATACGTTTTAATGGTTCGTATTCCCCATCTAGGAGATTTTCTGCCAAATGGTCTGCCAATCCTTGCCCTTTGACTGCTTTTTGAGTTACACAAACGATGGCATACTCACTCAACAATATTTTCCACTTCGCTAACTTACTCGTAGGCATGGGTTTCTCAGAGATGTATTTTAGCGGATCCATCCTTGATATGAGATATGTAGTGTATGCATAGAAATAATTCCTCTACTTCTGGGCTATCCATGTCAAAGCACAGCAGGTGCGTTCCAACAAAGAGTACTGGTTTCATAAGGCGTGAACTTCTTGCTCAGATAATATATCGCCTACTTCTCTCTTCAAGTTTCATCATGTTGTCCAAGAACGTAACAAAAATCCCCATCTAACATGGACAAATAAAGTAGCAGAGGTCTTCCTGGTTCTGGTGGGACCAACAAGGGTGGTTCAGATAAATACTCCTTGATTTTGTCGAAGGCTTTCTGGCTTTCTTTAGTCCATCTTGTTGCAGCATCTTTCCTCAGCATTCTGAATATTGGCTCGCATATCTCGGTTGATTTTGCTATGAAGCGGCTGATGTAATTAAGGCGCCCTAAAAACTCATCACATCTTTCTTATTCTTTAGAAGTGGCAAGTCGTGGATATCTTTGACTTTTGATAGGTCTAACTCAATCCCTCGGCGACAGATGATGCATCCTATCAGTTTTCCAACAGGGATTCCGAAGGCGCATTTTGCAGTATTTAGCTTTAAATTGTATTTTCAAAGCAGGTCGAATAATTTCATTATGTCTGCTAAGTGATATGAACTCCTTTTAGATTTGATAATAACGTCACCCACATACACCCCTATTTCCTTGTGTATCATGTCGTGCAAGATGGTTTTCATGGCTCTCATGTAGGTGGCTCCAGCATTCATCAAACCAAATGGCGTCATTTTGTAACAATATATCCCCCATGGTGTGATGAAGGTTGTCTTTTCGGCATCTTCTTCATTCATCCAGATCTAATTGTATCTTGTGAAGCAATCCACAAAGGCTTGGAGCTCATGTTTGGCACAGTTGTCAATCACTATGTGTATGTTGGGCAACGGGAAAAGATCTTTGGGACTTGCTCTATTCAGATCTCGGTAATTGACATATACTCTAACTTTCCCATCTTTCTTCGGAACTGGCATAATATTGGCCAACCAAGTCGGGTATTCGACCACTCGGAGAAGCTTGGCTTTGATTTGGTTGGTGACCTCTTCTTTTATTTTCAAACTCATATCAGTTTGAACTTTTTCAGCTTCTGCTTTACGATGGACATATGCGATTGGTGAGTAGCTTGTGAGCTACTATGGATGTGCTTAAACCAGTCATATCGTCGTAGGACCATGCAAAGATGTCTTCATATTCTTTTAGGAATCTGATGTATTCTTCCTTTTCTGACGGTGATAGATGAATGCTTAGTGCTTCCTTAACCGTTTCAGAATCCCCTAAGTTAACGGCCTCAGTTTCCTCCAAATAAGACGTTGGTTTGTTTTTGAAGTATCCTACTTCTCTGACGATTTCCTTAGGTATTACATCATCATCCAAATCCTCTGAATCACTATCCTTATGTTGCGTTGTCTCATTATATGTCACAGTCATAGGTTCATCGGGATAGGTAATGATTATGCTGAAAAGAAAAAATGCAAAATATAATAATAAATATGAAAAGCAGTAATGCATTAATAAAACATTAAAAGTTAACAAGTGCGACTCAATGGCTCGAGCAATTATTTCAAAACAAAATACTGAAAAATGTCTCAAATGCTCAAAACTATTTTTTCTTTTTAAAATTATTCATGTTAATTTTCCAGGCTACCTAGGACCTCGGCGGGCCGGGATGGTGCATCGGTCTAGTTCTTGAGAACAGCTCCTTCCACCATAGTCTGGATGGTAAGGTCTTCTGCCTCCTCCTCCTCCTCCTCCTCAACTATCGCACTGCAGTCCATGTCTTCTTCATCTAGAAATTGCTTCCTCATGCCAGCTAAAACCTTATCTTCCTCAGAACCCCGCATCATGTCAGCTTGATGAAATGTCTGGTGCAGAGATGGTACCGCTTGTTCTAGTGGATAATAAGGAGCATGCCATGGTGGTGACCAATCCTGGTATTCTTGCCATGTGTAGTCGTGTTCGAGTCTAAAAGTCGTACCATGGTACTGTGGTTGTACAGGTTAGGTGATCCCTTGAAGGTTGTTGCCGAGACCCTTGCCGGATTCGTATCCCGTCCATCGTAGAACGCTTTATATCTTATTGCTCCATCATCGGTCCTTTCCAATCACGTTGACTCGTTCCATGCGATGGTATGTTTCTTCGCCCAGCTTCTTTCTACTTTTGATGACCGACACGGTCTAATTGGTGTAGAGGGATTACTTCTATCTCCATGCATGATCACCTCCTGATGATTCCACTCAAAATTCATAGCCTGGTGCATAGTTGAGGCCACCGCCCCGGCAACATATATCCTAGGTCGCCCCGATAATAGATTTCAAGTAGCAGATATGTCTAACACTTGGAACTCGACATCAAACCAAGTCGGACCCATCTGTAGACTGAGGTTGATTTATTCAATGGTGGCTCTCTGAGATCCATCAAACACCTTCACATTCATGCTTCTGATGTTCTACACGTCAATACCACACAAGAGGGGGGGGGGGTGATTTGTGTGGTACCTAATTTTCGCACTAGAAGAACCTGGTTCTTCTAGATGTACTTACTATTACTATTTGCGGAATTAAGAGTGCATAAAATAAAGAACACGGAGATTATTACGTAGAAAACACCTGGCTCAAAAGGTGAAAAAATCACGACCTACTACTCAGTAGGATTTTCCCAAACTTCCACTAAAATCACTGAGCCAAAACAGCATTTACAGAACTCTTGTAAACCTAAGGATTAAACTCTAATCTCAGTGTGGCACACAGCCTCAACTGCTGCGACACTTTCAAGTAACTCTAACTTGAATACTCAAAGTACCTAATACAATTACTTCTATGAAAGCTGGAAAGGTACAATATGAAACACCTACTACAATTGAACTAGAATAAGAATAAACACAATAGAATTGGTTCTTCAATCTTGTCCAAGTAGCTTCAGGAATGCACACTTGAATCTCACATAAATTGCTTGCAAAATTGCCTAGCTCTTTTGCTCTCAATTTAGTTTAACCTCTGCGTATGTGCAACACCTGTAAAAGAGAACAATCATTGTTATTTAACGAGTTAGTAATGAGAGTTTGATTGAGACTCAATTGCTGATCCTTTGTCGAATTTGAGTCCTACAACAATACAAACTCCAACCCTTATCCTTGATCCGGATTAAGTTCTCTTCACATTAGGAGACTTTATCTCCTCATCCTTTATGCAACCTTTTCGATCAATTCAGAAGATATTGTTGCTTGATCCTTGTGACTTATCTTCTTCACGTGCATCTCGCATGTATAAGTAGATAGCCACTGTGTCTCTCATGATGAACCTGGTCCATGACTGAGTTCATTTGTCAATCTTCAAAACGTCATCTGAACTTGGGCCAACAGCTTGACATCCGTATCTCGTGCAGGCCTTTACCTAGTCTCTTAAGAGTAGTCAATGGGCATATGTTGAGACTTGAACCTCCATTTATCAAGACCCTAGTGATGATCTTATCTTCAAATTGCACAGTGTTGTGTAGCGCCCTGTTTTGACTCAGTCCTCTGGTGGTAATTCATCTTCATTGAAAGTGATTTTACGGCTCTCCAATACTTGTCCGACCATGTTAGCCATCTCCCCACTGGTGATGTTGGTGGGTAGATAAGCTTCACTCAACACCTTCATTAAAGCATTCCTGTATGTGTCTGAGTTTTACAGCAAAGATAAGATGGATATCTGAGCGGGAGTTTTGTTCAAGTAATCAAAAACGGAGTACTCCCTCGCTTGTACCTTTCTCCAAAGGTCGTCAGTGCTAGTCTCGACAACAGGCGGCTTAAGTACAACTTCCTTGCTTGTTCCTCCCAAATTCTTGTCACGCCCCAAACTGGGGGACATGACCGGCGCCCGACCGGGTAGCCCAGTCAAGCGGACCTGGGTGCCTTTCCTAACCCACGTGTTAGCCCATGTTTTCCTCACTCAATATTCCAAGAATTAGCCATATAAATAATTTAGAACACCTTTTTGCAAAACATACATACGTACATAATAGTTAATGAAATTTCAAATTCTTTGCCCAACACATGAACATAGATTTACACGAGTTCTTAACCCACATCTACTGTCTACGGATCCTCTAAAAGTACAACAGGATAATACAGTATTTGCCGGTAACAAGGCTCCGGCTATACCTTACAAAATATAAAATAAAACTCCGGAAACAAAGCGGCCTGAGCCACGCAGGGCCCCGAGAGGAAGGGGCTCACCAAAAAGCTGATGGAAGACGAAGGGGGAGCTACGATCGGTGGGCTGGAGTACCTGCTACGGATCCACCTACAATCATAACACGAATGTAGCGCCCCCGGAAAAAAGGGACGTCAGTACATTTGAATTGTACTGGTATGTATAACAATCTTTACCCTGAGTAACCTCAAACCATACACAAGTATCAAACAATAGAGGGAAACAACAATTGAATACACACAAGGAACACAATCAAGGCAATCAAGTTGACAATCTCTCCTTTTCCCCTTCATCATTTCCACATTTTCAATTTCACAATGTTCTCATATTTCATTTCAATAGCGATATCGATCACTTTCCACCCTTATTACCTCGGCCACCCTTAATACCTCGGCCACCCTTATCACCACAACCCACACCTTATTACTTCGTGTTGCGACGCGCAACCCGATCCCACCGAGCAATCACAATTCACAAACAATACCATAACAAAAACAATTTACAAGGAGAACGGCAACAAGTTTCAGGAACAACAACAACAAATCCCAATAACAACAGCAACACATCTCAAGGAACAACAACACAGCTCACACAGGGTTTATATGACTATCAATGCCATTTCCATCTTTTTCAACAGCCCGTTGTACCATTTAAATCACAACAATAATTTTCCACAACGAGCCACAAAGGATGTTACCACAGTTATCTCAATTTCACCAATTTCGATTCCTTTCCATCATTTATTCCACAGTTCTTACCGCATAACACATTCGCAATCACAACTTGGTTTATTGCCATTTACTTGCACAATCATATCGGACGTCTTAACCAACAACGTTTAAGGCACAATATTTACATGAATTCACAAATGGCTCACACAAGTAAACACATACTACTCACAGGAGTTTAACTTCACAACTAATCCATGAAGATATCACATACCAAGTATTTGGACACCAAACATGGCGATTTTACAAAGGTTAAAGTAAGTCATACATACCTAGAGCTGAATTCTTTTTTAATTTCTACTTCCAATTCACCAAAAATCTAGCAACGTCAATATAGTGCACAAATTAATACACATAGCTTAGAATTCAAGGTTTAAAATCACTACCCAAACATATTTAGGCTATTAACCCCTTCCTTGCACAAGTCTTTGCTCCCACCCAATTACTCCCACTAGGTTTTAGGTTATAGAAAGGCATGCATGTATGAGTTCAACCATTATTTCCAAGAACTAATGCATGACACTCCCCCCCCTTAGTTTAAACCAGAAATCCAATAAAAAGGGTTAGGGATTTTACCTGCAAAAAAAGGGGGATGAAGATAAGCTTGAAATTTCCCGGCCCGGATAGTTTTGAAGAATCAAATTTTTGGGAAAGATGACTTTCTCTCTCAAGACCCTCTCTTCCTCTCTCTTATTTTGTGCAGAAGATCGTTAAGGAATGAGGGGTTGGGTGTTTTATTACAAAGGGGTCGGGTTTTAAAATTTAGAAAAATAGAAGCCCGAGAAAGATCTGCGATCGCATTCTGCGATCGCAGAATCGAAATGCGGTCCGCAGATTGGGCCGCAGAAGTGCCCCAAAACTCTGAGGGGTCTGTTTGGTTCTGCGACAGGAATGCGGTCCGCATTCCTGTTATGCGGTCGCATTATGCACCGCAGAACTGACCTTCACAAATCCTTGAGGAATTTGTGCGGCAGAAATGCGGTCCGCATATTGGTTATGCGATCGCATAATAGACCGCATTTTTGACCTCAAATTTGACTGACCACTGTTTCACTATGCGGTAGGAATGCGGTCCGCATACAAGATCTGCGACCGCATTCTAGACCGCAGAATGACATTTTTCTGGAAAATTGATTCTTTTGATTTTTTTTTAAAAAAAAGCTTAGATCAATACCACGGGTCCGAACCGCGGCGAGCTTACACATTCCTAACACATATTTGGAGCCGACACCACAAGTTACTAGGTTTTGAGCCCAAATTTTCTACGGGGCCTCACATCCTCCCCCACTTAAAATCATTCGTCCCCGAATGAGGACCCATCCCAAACCTTTCAGTATTTCAGAGATCAGTTGGTTTTGAAAACATGTTACGCAGATTCCTATACTTTTCACTATTTCCCATATTTTTAGAAAAATTTTGCCAGAGTTTCCTTTGTAATTAGAACATCTCCACCTGACAGAGGGCCCCCGAAACACAATTTCCAAGCCTCATTACTGAATTACAACCCTCCCCACAACTGTCATACAATTTCCTACCTTAACAATTGCACACATTTGATCACTTGATACTCTTTGCTTATGAATCAGTTATTTCGATGAGTTTCACATAATTTAACTACATCAACATATTATATGCATACAAGTAACTCATTACTAATCTACACTACTATCAGTTGATTACTTAACACAAGAGTCTTTATAAAATTTTCATTTACCAAAGAGATGTTCGCAGGACTTAAAACAACCAAAACACCTATAAGTCTTGCACAACTAGAGGAACTTCACTAGCATTTAGGAGGGAATCAATTTGGACACAATTATAGTTGTATTAGAGATAGAAAGGTCACATAATTTATTCTAGACTTGATCAAACAGATGGGGATATTTCTCTTTCATTTCTTTCTCCGCTTCCCACGTGGCTTCCTTAACTTGTTGACTTCGCCATAACACCTTAACTGAGGCAACTTCCTTATTTCTCAACTTACGGACTTGTCTATCAAGAATGGCAACAGGAACTTCTTCATACGACAACTCTTCATTAACCTCGATAGTCTCGACAGGCACGATGGTGGATGGACTCCAACCACTTTCTTCAACATGGACACATGGAACACCGGGTGCACTAATGACATTTCGGGAGGCAATTCCAACCAATAGGCCACCTGCCCTATCCTTTGAATGATCCGATAAGGTACGACATATCTAGGACTCAGCTTCCCTTTCTTCCCGAATCTCATGACTCCCTTCATAGGAGATACCCTTAAGTACACCCAATCATCAACTTGAAATTTCAATTCCCTTCGACGAACGTCCGCATAAGACTTTTGGCGACTCTAAGCAGTTTTCGTCCTTTCCTGAATGATTTAACCTTCTCCATAGCCTGGTGCACAAGGTCTGGCCCAATCAGTTCTGCTTCACCCACTTCGAACCACCCAACCGGAGACCTACACCTTCTTCCGTACAATGCCTCAAATGGGGCCATTTGGATGCTAGCATGAAATTTGTTATTGTAAGCAAATTCTATAAGTGGCAAGTGATCATCCCAATTACCTTTGAAATCCAAGACACAAGCTTGCAACATATCTTCAAGCGTCTGAATAGTCCGCTCGGCCTGACCGTCAGTTTGCGGATGGAAAGCTGTGCTGAGATTTACCTGAGTACCTAAACCTTGCTGAAATTTCTTCCAAAATTTTGCCGTGAACTGGGCCCCCCGATCCGAGATAATAGAAAGTGGCATGCCATGGAGCCTTTCTATCTCCTTGATATACAACTTAGCATATTGCTTTGCAGTGTTGGCGGAGTTGACTGGCAAGAAGTGAGCTGATTTGGTGAGTAGATCCACTATTACCCAAATTGAGTCGAATTTGTGCTGATTGCGAGGTAACCCCACCACGAAATCCATGTTAATCATCTCCCATTTCCACATCGGTATTTCCATAAGCTGAGTTAGCCCACCGGGCCGCTGATGCTCGGCCTTCACTTGCTGACAATTCGGACACTTAGATACAAAGTCCGCCACACCCCTCTTCATACCGTTCCACCAATAAACCTCATTGAGATCATGATACATTTTTGTAGAACCTGGACGCACGGAATACCTGGAACTATGAGCCTCTGCCATTACCCTCTCCCGAAGCTTATCGACATCCGGAACACATAATCTACCTTGACACCGCAAAACACCATCTTCGCTGCTGAGTGAAAATGCCGAAGTCTTGTTATTTAAAACTGCTTCTTTCATTTGAGCCAATGCTGGATCGATAAACTACTTTTCCTTAACTTCCGCTACGAGTGACGATTCTGCTCCATTATGCACCATAACATTCCCCTCGTCTGATGTCGAAATGCAAACCCCTAAACTGGCCAATCGATAAACCTCCCGAGCCAAGGGCCTTCGATCCACTCCCAAATGAGCCAAACTACCCATGGATTTTCGACTGAGAGCGTCGGCCACCACGTTCGCCTTCCCTGGATGGTACAAAATGTTCATGTCATAATCCTTGAGCAATTCTAACCAGCGCCGCTGCCTTAAATTCAATTCTTTTTGCTTGAACAAGTACTGGAGGCTCTTGTGGTCTGAAAATACATCCATATGGACCCCATAAAGATAATGCCGCCATATTTTCAAAGCAAACACAACTGCTGCAAGCTCCAAATCATGCGTCGGATAGTTCTTCTCGTGATTCTTCAGTTGCCTTGAAGCATACGCTAGAGCCTTCCCATGCTGCATCAATACACACCCTAAACCAACCCTGGAGGCATCACAGTAAACCACAAATCCTTCCGTGCCTTCTGGAAAAGCAAATATCGGTGCCGAGGTCAACCTTGTCTTCAATTCCTGAAAACTTTCTCGCAACCGTCGGACCATTAGAACTTAACTGCTTTCTGCGTCAATTTGGTCAATGGGGAGGCGAGGGTAGAGAACCCCTCCACAAACCTCCGGTAATACCCTGCTAAACCCAAGAAGCTACGAATCCCCGCCGGGGTCGTGGGTCTAGGCCAATCTTTTACTGCTGTGATTTTCTGGGGGTCTACCTGAATCCCTTTACTTGAGACAACGTGGCCCAAAAAGGCAACGGACTCCAACCAAATCTCACATTTTGAAAATTTAGCATACAATTGGTGCTGATGAAGAGTCTGCAAAACTGCCCTGAGGTGATAGGCATGATCCTCCCGGCTCCGCGAATAAACAAGGATGTCGTCAATGAAAACAATCACGAAGGAGTCTAAAAATGGCTTGAAGACCCGATTCATAAGATCCATAAAAGCTGCCGGGGCGTTGGTTAACCCAAAAGACATGACCAAGAATTCAAAGTGACCATAGCGGGTTCTGAAAGCGGTCTTGGGAATATCCTGCTCCCTAATCTTTAATTGGTGATATCCTGACCGAAGATCAATTTTGGAGAAGAATCTTGCACCTTGCAATTGGTCGAACAAATTATATATCCGAGGTAAAGGATACTTATTTTTTATTGTGACTTTGTTGAGCTGTCGATAATCAATACAGATTCGAAGCGACCCATCCTTCTTCCTGACAAACAGAACCGGAGCACCCCACGGCGACACACTCGGCCGTATGAACCCCTTCTCTAACAAGTCCTTTAGTTGTTCCTTTAACTCACTTAACTCTGGTGGAGCCATTCTGTAGGGTGGAATAGATATTGGTTGCGTATCAGGCAATACATCAATCCCGAAATCAATCTCACTATCTGGCGGAATCCCTGGAAGCTCATCCGGAAATACTTCAAGAAACTCTTTCACGACTGGCACGGACTCGAGGGTAGACACTTCTGAAGTGGTGTCCGCCACCCGAACCAAATGGTAGATACACCCCTTCTTAATCATCTTTGAAGCTTTAAGGTAGGAAATAAACCTACCTTTCGGCACCACACCATTTCCCTTCCACTCAGTATCAGGCTCGTTAGGGAACTCGAGCCTCATGACTCTCGTTCGGCAGTCAAGTTTAGCAAAGCACGAATAAAGCCAGTCCATCCCCATAATCACATCAAAATCCACAATTCCGAGCTCGATAAGATCGACCGTGGTAACGCGACCACATACCGTGACAACACAATTCCTATTAACTCACGCGGCTGTAATGGAATCACTAACCGGAGTCGATACAGAGAACGACACATGAAGCTGTTCGGGTTCTATACCAAAGCTTGAAGCAATGAATGGGGTGACATAAGACAAAGAGGATCCCGGATCAATAAGAGCATAACAATCAATGGCCTGAACAGACAAGATACCTGTAACCACGTCTGGAGAAGCCTCTGCACTTTGGCGACCACTCAAAGCATAGAACCGGCTGGGTCCACCTCTACCACGAGCTCCACCCCTAACTGTACCACGTCCTGCCGGGGCTGGATGATGTACAGATGATGTAGCGATTGAAGAACCGGAGGACTGAGCAGATCCCCTACCCATCCCTTGACTGGGCACACGACAGTCTCGCTGAATATGACCTCTCACCCCGCATCTGAAACACACCAGGATATCCAAGTAGCAAGTCTCTGTATGAAATCTCCCACACTTGGGGCATGGAGCCCTCCCCTGCTGCAGTGATCTCCCTCTTGAACGACCGGGCTGATGGGGCCTCCTACTGTCTGAACCTGGTCTCACGCGGCCGCTCTGTTGATAACTATGCAGAGATGGTGGTGCGCTCGCTGAGGATTGAGCATATGACTGGGACGGACCTGACGACCCTCTCCCATGAGCTGATCTCCCTGAGTGGCCCGCTGATCGGGCCCTGCTGCTATTCTCCCTTTCCGCCCGAATCTTCAACTTCCTAGCCTCTGTGGTCTGAGCGAATCCCACAATCTTTCCATAGTTCATATCCGAGTGTAAGGCCGCTGTAGCGGCCTCATTCACTACCAAGGGACTAAGGCCCTGAACAAATCGCCGAACTCTAGCTGCCATGGTCGACACTAACAGAGGAGCATACTTGGACAATCTCAGGAACTCCATGTGGTACTCCCAAACACTCATACTGCCCTGCTTGAGGGTCTCAAACTCAATGGCACGGGCTGCTATTGTCTCAGCAGGCAAGAACTGGTCCATGAACGCATCTACAAACTCATCCCATCTGGTCGGAGGTCCTCCCTTCCCACGGGAGTCCTCCCACATCTCGAACCATGAATAAGCTGCTCCCCTCAACCTGTATGATTACAACTCAACTCCCTCCGTCTCTGAAGCTTTCATCACTCGGAGGGTCTTATACATTTCATCAAGAAATTCCTGCGGATCGGCCTTTGGGTCTGTGCCTGAGAACTCTGGAGGGGTTAGCTGCAAAAACTGGTTAACTCTGGAACTGGCTGGATCTCCCTGTCCGCTAGAAGATGTAGGGGCATCCTGTGATCTCTGGGCCTGAGCGGCCACTAACTGGGTCAACATACGGATGCTCCCCTAAGGTCCACATTAGAAGTCTCGGGACCAGGAGCTGGAATGGTGCCAGAACCAGGAATATCGGCGGGAGGGATGGTGGCACCCTCTGCCGTTACAGGAACAGGAACATGCTTGTCTAGGCCAGACGGGCCAGGTAGGTTCAAGGCTGGGGAGTCACTCTCACCCACGGCATCAGGTACATGATTCACAGCCTCACTCGGGGTGGCATTGGCCCCAAGGCCGAGTCTAGCTCTCTTCTTAGGTGTCATTACTGAAAAATTCGGAACAAAGCACGGGTTAGACATAGATACTTACACATTTCACTTCACCGCACGATACAGAATAACAAAGAAGTGGGAAATTTCCTAAATGTCCATGCAGCCCCCCACTTATTGATGTGGTTGACTTCACACCGATAAGTAGGGCTCTACTAGACACGGCTCCGAGACATCCTAGGACTCCTTAAAACCTTAGGCTCCGATACAAAGTTTGTCACGCCCCAAACCGAGGGACAAGACCGGCGCCCGACCGGGTAGCCCCAGTCTAGCGGACCTGGGTGCCTTTCCTAACCCACGTGTTAGCCCATGTTTTCCTCACTCAATATTCCAAGAATTAGCCATATAAATAATTTAGAACACCTTTTTGCAAAACATACATACGTACATAATAGTTAATGAAATTACAAATTCTTTGCCCAACACATGAACATAGATTTACACGAGTTCTTAACCCACATCTACTGTCTACGGATCCTCTAAAAGTACAACAGGATAATACAGTATTTGTCGGTAACAAGGCTCCGGCTATACCTTACACAAAATAAAATAAAACTCCGGAAACAAAGCGGCCTGAGCCACGCAGGGCCCCGAGAGGAAAGGGGCTCACCAAAAAGCTGATGGAAGACGAAGGGGGAGCTACGATCGGTGGGCTGGAGTACCTGCTACGGATCCACCTACAATCATAACACGAATGTAGCGCCCCCGGACAAAAGGGACGTCAGTACATTTGAATTGTACTGGTATGTATAACAAACTTTACCCTGAGTAACCTCAAACCATACACAAGTATCAAACAATAGAGGGAAACAACAATTGAATACACACAAGGAAAACAATCAAGGCAAACAAGTTGACAATCTCTCCTTTTCCCCTTCATCATTTCCACATTTTAAATTTCACAATGCTCTCATATTTCATTTCAATAGCGATATCGATCACTTTCCATCCTTATTACCTCAGCCACCCTTAATACCTCAGCCACCCTTATCACCACAACCCACACCTTATTACTTCGTGTTGCGGCGCGCAACCCGATCCCATCGAGCAATCACAATTCACAAACAATACCACAACAACAACAATTTACAAGGAGAACAGCAACAAGTTTCAGGAACAACAACAACAAATCCCAATAACAACAACAACACATCTCAAGGAACAACAACACAGCTCACACAAGGTTTATATGACTATCAATGCCATTTCCATCTTTTTCAACAGCCCGTTGTACCATTTAAATCACAACAATAATTTTCCACAACTAGCCACAAAGGATGTTACCACAGTTATCTCAATTTCACCAATTTCGATTCCTTTCCATCATTTATTCCACAGTTCTTACCGCATAACACATTCACAATCACAACTTGGTTTATTGCCATTTACTTGCACAATCATATCGTACGTCTTAACCAACAACGTTTAAGGCACAATATTTAAATGAATTCACAAATGGTTCACACAAGTAAACATATACTACTTACAGGAGTTTAACTTCACAACTAATCCATGAAGATATCACATACCAAGTATTTGGACACCAAACATGGCGATTTTACAAAGGTTAAAGTTAGCCATACATACCTGGAGCTAAATTCCTTTTTAATTTCTACTTCCAATTCACCAAAAATCTAGCAACGTCAATATAGTGCACAAATTAATACACATAGCTTAGAATTCAAGGTTCAAAATCACTACCCGAACATATTTAGGCTATTAACCCCTTCCTTGCACAAGTCTTTGCTCCCACCCAATTACTCCTACTAGGTTTTAGGTTATAGAAAGGCATTCATGTATGAGTTCAACCATTATTTCCATGAGCCAATGCATGAGACTCCCCCCTTAGTTTAAACCAGAAATCCAATTAAAAGGGTTAGGGATTTTACCTTCAAGAAAAGGGGGATGAAGATAAGCTTGAAATTCCCCGGCCTGGATAGTTTTGAAGAATCAAATTTTTGGAGAAGATGACTTTCTCTCTCAAGACCCTCTCTTCCTCTCTCTTATTTTGTGCAGAAGATCGTTAAGGAATGAGGGGTTGGGTGTTTTATTACAAAGGGGTCGGGTTTTAAAATTTGGAAAAATAGAAGCTCGAGCAAGATCTGCGGTCGCATTCTGCGATCGCATAATCGAAATGCGGTCCGCAGATTGGGCCGCAAAAGTGCCCCAAAACTCTGAGGGGTCCGTTTGGGTCTGCGACAGGAATGCGGTCTGCATTCCTGTTATGCGGTCGCATTATGCACCGCAGAACTGACCTTCACAAATCCTTGAGGAATTTATGCGGCAGAAATGCGGTCCGCATATTGGTTATGCGATCGCATAATAGACCGCATTTTTTACCTCAAATTTGACTGACCACTGTTTCACTATGCGGTAGAAATGCAGTCCGCATACTAGATCTGCGACCGCATTCTGGACCGCAGAATGACATTTTTCTGGAAAATTTGTTCTTTTGATTTTTTTTTTTTAAAAAAGCTTAGATCAATACCAAGGGTCCGAACCGCGGCGAGCCTTTCTACACATTCCTAACACATATTCGGAGTCGACACCACAAGTTACTAGGCTTTGAGCCCAAAATTTCTACGAGGCCTCACAATTCTCAGGTGTATAAACTCTTCCAGTTCTAGTCATACCTTGTGCCGCACCTGTTTCCTCCATTTTTGCCTTTTCTATTCTTCTTGAATATGCAACATAGTCCCATGAGATGGCTCAGACTTGTAGGATGGTGTGGGAGCTACCATCACAGTGAAAGGTGTAGTTATCTCGACTTCAAATGGCGCTTGGGTCTACCCGCAACTGGTGTGACGGTGACCGGAGATATTTTAGGAGCATCTCCCTCTCGAATGAGTCCGGTGGACCCCTCTTGATCCCATTCTTCGTCAGTCTCTATAACATTTACTCATTCACCTCTATGATCCGAGAAAGGATTGTTACGAACATTTGGTGCAGCTTCCTTTGCCTGTATGACCTTAGTGTCGATTAGCATTTGAATCTTGTCATTCAACGTGAGGCACTCATTGATGGTGTGACCATTCATGCCTGAATGATAAGCACATGTTTTGTTGGGGTTAATCCATTGGGAGGAATTTTCCATAACAACATCAGGGATGGGAGTAACATAATCAGCGGCCTTCAGTCTCTCGTACAGTTGGTTTATGGGTTCAGCAATTGGGGTAATTGTCTAGGTGGTCTATGGTCTAAATTTGGTCGTGGCTTCTAGTAGTTTTGGCGGGTAGGTGGTGGTGAATGGTAATATGCAGGTTGAGTATTATAGGCATGGTAGGTGGTAGCAGGCGGTTGGTATCTGGGGGTGAGGGTTGATATGTGAGAGGAGACTTAGGACCCTGGGCTACAATCACGACACCTACTTCTTTTTTGAAATACCTCCTGATTGCAAAGCTTTATTCGTGGCCTGCAGTGCCTCGAAATTGGTTACCATCCAATTCTTAATTACTTCTTCTATCCTTTCTCCTAACGTGATGATGTCGGAGATTCTGTGATTTTCAATAACCATCAACCTTTCATAATACTGCGGGTCTTGAACTCTAACAAAAAACATGTTCATTTGTTCTTTTTCATGTGCTGGCCTTACCTTTGCGGCTTCTGATCTCCAACAAGTAGCATACTCGCGGAAGCTTTCTGTCGGCTTCTTTTTGAGGTTTTGAATGTAGAAAATGTCTGGCACATTTTCCGTGTTGAACCTGAATATATCCATGAAGTCTGGCGCCATACGCACCCAACTAACCTACTTATTTGGGTTTTGACTGATATACCAAGACAAGGCATCTTCTGTAAGGCTTCACATGAACAGTTTTATGCGGATTTGTTCATTCTGGCCTACTCCTACAAGCTTGTCACAATACTTTCTCAGATGTACTTTCGGATCACCAGTCCCATCGAACATTTTGAACTTGGAAGGTTTGTAACCCTTCGGTAGTTCCACATCCGGCTTAATACACAGGTCTTCGTACTTTTGTAACGAACCGACCGGTCATTTTAAGCATTTACACTTTGCTCAGTAGTTTGGGGCATGAGTAGCGTATGATGTATTAGGACTTGTATGAAAAATTTGATTTCATTCCGAGTTGATTTAATATGGTTCGGTGCAAGTTTTTGTAAGCCGAAAGTTCGGAAGTTCATTAAATTTCATTTGAGGTGCGTTTCGTCGTTTCAATTTTGTTATGCGTGATGAGGCCTGGAGTAATTTCGTGTTATGTTATGGGACTTGCTGGTATATTCATATGGGGTCTCGAGGGATTCAGGTGAGTTTCGGAAAGGTTTGGGTTGTTTTTCGCTCGTTTTTCTTATGTTTCGACGTCGTTTCTTCAAGTATAAATGGTACCACATTGATAAATGCGCTCCAATGTCTGTTTTGATTGAAGCATTAGATCCATCTCGTAATTATGGAGCCATAGCAAAAAGAATCGTCGAATTTTGACATCGTATGAGGATTTTATGGTTATTTTACTAATAATTGGGTTGCCTGATTTTCAAATAAATTACAAAATTGCCTCTGACTTCGTATTTAAAAATCTACACTATTTCCAAATATTGAAACCAACATATCTCCTTCATTATAAGGTCAAATGGAGTGATTCAAAATCCTAACTTGATTGAAATTTCACAAGGAATCCATTGAAGGCATCAAAAGCAAGTTTCGGCAATCTTTTGGCACAAAAAATGAGGTGTAACAGTGGGATAAAATACTTAATATAGGTTTATTCATTTGGTCATATTTTAAATTGGGGAGCTCAGATTTGGGCAATTTTTGGAGGCGATTCACCATATGGATTAGGGTATGTATTCTATACTGGATTTTGGTTATATTTCATGATTCCATCCTCGTTTTAGCATTTGATTGATGAATTAAAAGTGAAATTTGGGGGTGTTGTCTAAGATTTTATTAAGTTATTTTTTGTGTTTTGAATATCGATTTGGAGTTGGATCTGAGTGAAATTAGTATGGTTGGACTCGTAATTAAATGGATTGTCTGATTTTGTATGTTTTGTCGGGTTCCGAGGCGCGGGCCCCGGGTTGACTTTTTGGTCTATTTTGGGATTTTGATTAAAGATTCGACCTTTGTTGATTGGGTTTGTTTCCTTTGGCATTAGTAGATGTATTTGAGTTGCTTTTGGCTAGTTTCGAGCCATTCGGAGGTCGGTAGCTTGAGATGGCTTTTTTGGAGCATCGTTTGGCTTGTTGGGTATTGGATTTGGCTTGTTCAAGGTAAGTAACACTTCTAAACTTGGTGCTAAGGTTATGAAACCCTAGATTACGTATTATGTGTTTGGTGTTGAGGTGATGCACATGCTTGGTGACGGGCGCATGGGCGTGCGCCTTGTGAATTGTGACTCCATCATTTTTCTGGTACTGTGTAGTTACCTAATCTTATCTGTAACCACGAAATCTCTACGTACTAGAGCTATTGAACTGTGATCCATGTTAGAAACCATGTCTAGGCTTCATGCTTATTCTATTGGGACCCGCTGAGGTCATTTCTGCTGTTGAGTTATTTGCTTACATTGCAATTTCATACTCAGTCATGTTCATTAATTTCATATCATATCTCTATCTCTGTTGCTATTTGTTGACACATCATATCATCATTTTTGGGCTAGTTTCATGGCATTGTGAGCCCGCGAGACTGGAGAGATTTTGATGGTTGAGTGAGGCCGAGGGCCTGAGTGGGGAGTGATATTATGGGATAGGGCTGTACGCCGCAGCATGTTTATTGATTTATGCTGGGATCTGGCTTATTATGGTGCTTGGGCTGAAGGAGCCCCTCTGACTTTGCACACACCCCCAATGAGCACAGTTGATCTATATTAAGGGATGGATCTTCCCTGGGCATGGATCTAGCCCGAATCATTTATATTTGGGGATGGATCTTCCCCGGGCTGGATTGGCCTTATATAGTACTGAGTGACCGACTTCCAGTTGACATATATATATATATATATATATATATATATATATATATATATATATATATGGGATGGGTCATCCCTGGGCTGGATTGGCCATATACAGTATTGAGTGACTGAGCATGTCGAGTGATTGAGCATGATGAGTGGAAAGTGTGAGACAGCGAGATTGAGTACTCTAAGAGTGTGACTACATGAGTTCATCTCTGAGATACATTGCATTTGACATGCAGACTTGGCATACAGGCATAGAGATGCATTTTCCTCGTGTTGTGTGGTATCACGTCATTCATGACTTCTCACGTATTGACATATAGGCATAGAGATGCATTTTCCTCATGACTTTTGAAAATGAAACAATTACATGTTGAAAGCTTTTTTGGGAAAATTACAGTTTTCAAACATACTCATATTTTTGGCAATTTCGGTAAAGGATTTGGGTTTCACTAATATACTTGAAAAGTAGGCCTATTTTTCTGGAACTGTGAACAAGCTGAGCATTTTCCACAATGATCTTTTGGTTCCACATATTCTGCGCCTCGAACTTGAACAGAATGGCATCTCTTTTGAAATCCCCCTTGTACTGGACCATGTTGGAAACCCCAGGTATGACCTATTTTCTTCCCACTTGCCTCATTACCCTTATGGGAGCATAAGGATAGATGCCTCACAACCCGATCAGTACCAGATGAGTAGTCCCCCTTGACCTGATGATGAACTCACTGTTAGGAAACCATTCGAATATCCAATATACCTACTCGTCTGTTAGATTGCTGAAGAAACACACCCATATTACAGCATTTTCAGGCTATGCCAACCAGTTCGGGATAAACGTCATTTTCTTTGGGTGGTGGTTGGCTATGTAGTCATTTAGCAGCCTTCGCAGAAGCTCTTGACGATACTCTCCCTTCTAAAAGTGTTCCACCAACCAGACTTGTAGTAACAAATTACAACCCTCAAAGTGTCCAAATCCCTGTTTGCACCGATCTAGAGCGCGGTACATCTCAGCTAAGATGATAGGGATGATGGTATAAGTTTGCCCCTCGATGCCCTCTATCAAGGTCCTGACGACCATGACTAGGCGAGTATGAACCCTTCCTCCCTTCATTGGAAAGATCAACAACCCCAAGAAGTAGACGACGAACACATAAACTCGGCGGTGCGTCCAACCCAAGGAAGTAATGGCGAGTTCGTCATGGTGAAGACAATACGACTTGGTATGCCCATAATGCTCGTAAAGGAATTCAAAAGGGATGTATGATTTCTTCAGACAGAGCAGCTCATCATTCTTCTTAAATCCCATCATCTTTAGAAAACCACGGGGAATGCAATTTTTTGTGCAAGTAATCCCAGACTATCCCATGGCAACTTGGCGAAGCCTCCTATTTATTCTAGGAGAGGAGTCATTTCTATGTTGCCAAATCGGAAAACAGCTCCTTTCTCATCCCAAAACCTGGTAGCGGCCTCAATCAATTCTCTATTTTGTCGAATGTTTGGCAGGGATGGAAGGTCACCAAGTACTTTTATCACATGATTTTTGTCGCAAGGTGCAAGGTCTTTCCCCTAGTCAAGTAGCAACGGTGGTGATGGGTTTTCAGTATTTTATGTTTTGATGATCTAACAAACTTAGGCATGAAAAGCTAGATAGAGCACCTGGCGCACAGGTGTCCATGCCTAAGTTTGTCATCATCAAAAAGGGGAAAATTAATGGGTTTTCAATATTTTATATTTTGATGATCTAACAAACTTAGGCATGAAAAACTAGATAGAGCACCTGGCGCACAGGACATACATTTCATGCGAACTAATCGAAGCCTGAAAATCAGCAAAAGGAGAAACACCACAGGGACCTAATGATCTGGCTCTTTAGGGTCCTCCGACATAAGCAAGTCAGTGACTGTACGCAATCAAGATAAAGAGGAACACAACAGGGAATTGTTGCTTCAGGGTTCTCTGACAAAAAGTACAAGTCAAGTACACAGCTGGAACGTGACAGAAGAAAGTGACCATCTGGCAACTATTACAGAAGAGGAACACAACTAGGACCTGGTCTGTTGGTGTGTCCTGACAGGAAGTACAAAGCCCACTATCTAACTGGAACGCAACTGCCCAGAAGTGGATGTGCAGACTGTGCAGCAGTCACTTCTCACTAGGAAGAAGTACACCAAGAGTTGACATCACTATCCATTGTGATATCTTTTGTGATAAAACAACCTGGTGCAAGACACACTTCTGGCGTGCATCCAGTGATATTCTCTCCAGCATAACAAAGTTCATCTAGCATTGAAGTCACTAGTGTGTCAAGAACAAGAAGACAACTCCACTAAGGATCAGTTTCTAACAGGTACGTCCATAGTTGAGTTGTAATCTTGTTAATTGTTCTACGTTGTAATTCCTAGTTTGCTTTTTAGAAGCGTTGTCTTAGGACCAAACCAAATTCGTAAACTTTAGAATTTATGTTGTGACTAGGAATAGTCATAAGTTAAATCATCTGTAACTAGGAGAGTTGTAGAGTGGCTTGTGGTAGTGCATCACAAGTTAGTTTGAAGTCTTTGCAAAAGGGAGTTTGCAAAGTGTCTTGTAATAGGTAGATTACAAGTTAGTTGAGTTTAAAGCCTACAGGTGTAGGTCGTGGTTTTTTTATCCCCTTGTGTGGGATATTTCCACGTAGAAAATATCTGGCCTTCTTTACTTTCAGTCCTTGCTGCATTCTACGTATCAGTCTCATAGAGGACCAGGTACTCTATAGCTTGGTGAACTCACATAAGTCAACAATTAGTATCAGAGCAGGTTTCTACTATCAGGCTAACACCTAGGAGGAATCCTCAATGGCTGCTCCACCAAGCTTTGAAGAAGGACAATCAACCTATAGACCTCCCAGATTCAATGGTCAATACTACGGCTGGTGGAAGACCAGGATGCATGATTTCATTATGACAGAAGATTCAGAGCTGTGGTACATTAGATGTGATGGTCCACATGTTCCCATGAAGAAGATTGAAGAAATAGGGCATATGGTGCTGAAAGGAAGAAGAGAGTACAACGACATTGACAGAAAAGTTGTAGAAAAGAACTACCGTGCCAAGAAAATCCTGATGTGTGGCATAGGACCTGATGAGTACAACAGAGTCTCAGCTTGTGAAACTGCCAATGAAATATAGGAGGCGTTGCAAACCGCTCATGAAGGAACCACTCAGGTCTAACAATCCAAGATTAACATGCTCACCACAGAATATGAACTCTTTAGGATGAAGGATGATGAATCTATACAAGATATGCACACTAGATTCACCTCCATCATAAATGAGCTTCATTCACTTGGAGATGTCATTCCTAGAAATAAGCTCGTAAGGAAAATCCTCAGTATCCTACCTGGGTCTTGGGAAAGTAAGGTAAATGCCATCACGGAAGCTAAAGATCTACAGACTCTGACCATGGATGAGATGATTGGTAATCAGAAAACTTACGAGATGAAAAGGAAGAAAGACAGTGAAAGAAGAGAGCCCAAGAAGGAAAAGAACCTGGTGCTTAAAGCTGAATAGAGTGATTCAAGTGATGAAGATAGTGACATGGCCTATATTACTAAGAGATTTCAAAAATTGGTTCGAAGAAATGGTGGCATACAAAAGTGGGGCAGTTCAAGTAAAACAAGGAACAACGATCTCTGTCATGGATGTGGAAAGTCAGGGCATTTTATCAAAGATGCCCACTTGCGAAACAGGAGCAGTACAAGCAAAATCCTGACAAGGCAGGAAAAAGGAACCTGGTTCCAGAGAAAAGATTCAATCGAAAAAGTGTTGCAGACAATATTGTTAAGCAGGCCCTTGCTGCTTGGGGAGAATCCTCAAGTGAATCCCAAAGGGAATCATATGCAGAAATCAGTTCCCTGTTGGCAGTGGAAACTAAAGCAACGAAGTACGACTCACTGTTCGAGCTAATGGCTCACTTGGATGATGATGATGATGAAGAAGATGAAGACGACGAGGTAAGCTTCCGGGATGTTCAGAGAAATCTGAAATCCTATTCTTCCAAGAAGCTAAGGTCTTTATCAAATGTCTTAATTGATACCTATTATAGCCTTATAAACGATAAGGAGACCCTCACAATAGAACCAGGAGAGGCAGAGCAATCTAGAGATGATCTAGTGGTATGTGTAGTAGACCGAGATGAGACCATGGCTAATCTTGAAATAGAGAAAGAGGCCTTGAATGAAAGAATAACCAGTGTGGAAAATGAGAGAGACGACCTGATTGTAGTAGTTGTGGATCTAAAAGAAACAATAGAAGGCCTTAACAATGAGAAACACGCCCTAGAAGAAAAAGTTGCATCTGCTAAAGAGGAAAGGGATGACATGTTAGCAATATGCGCTGATCTAGAGGAAACCATTGAGGGACTCAATAGAGAACATAGGAATGTAAGTCTTGGGAAAGGGAAGGAAGTAGCCAGTGAGTCGCACATCTTGCTGGAAAAGGAGTTAACTGTTGTAAAAACTAGTCTTTGCAGTGAACTCAAGAAAAATCAGCAACTCCAAGCTGAGTTGGAGAAAGAATAAAATGATCTTGAAAAATCCTTGAAGTGGACCTGGTCCTCATATGTTGTTACTGCCATGTATATCAACAATAGTGTGAACGAGCAGGGCATCGGGTTTCAAAGGGAGAAAACTCCCTACAACCCACACAGCAAGTATGTAACTGTACCTGATAACTGGCTATGTGCCCACTGCGGAAACAATGGGCATTTTAAAGAAAATTGTCAGGCCAGGGTTCAGTCTGTTCAGAAAAACAAAGTGTTCACTGATAGAGTGACTACTAGCAAAGGACCAGGTACCACTCGTAAAAAGCGGATGCTGCCTACGTGGACTAGGAAAACTCTCATTCATCCTTTTTATAATAACATATGAGCATGTGCAGGGAGCAGTGAGAGGAAGCAGACTGCGATAGACTATGGATAGTGAATGCCTAAAGCAGGCAGCTGAAAATATCATGAAATGCTTCTCACTGTAAGTCCTGCAGGAAGGGAATGTATCCTTGAGAAGAAAGTAAAGGGTACATTCTCTGTGAATAAAAAGGCAGAAAGGTTCCCTTGGGACTCGAATAGGAAAAGACGAAACTGGAAAATGAAGCATGGATAGTGCTCGTCGCCTATGGAATCAGCAAAAAGGTTCTGGAAAAAGGGAATGAACATTGCTCTCTACTGGAGAACAAGTGTCGAACCAGGTCCTTCCTAAATTAAAACTCGCCAGGAACCGCCAATTGGAAGAAAATGCCTTGCCCCTGACAACAGGAAGGATCAACTTGGGAAGCACAATGCAAACAGACGAATGAAGGAATCCCTCTGGGGAACAACCCACAAAACAAGGTCAAAAGGTCTCCAACAAATGAAACACTAAATGGCAGGAGATGCTCATGGGGAAATATCTGAGGCTTCAAATCAGGAGGATATTAAAGTAAGAAAGATGAAGGAGACTGTCAAAAGACAACGCAACAGCATTCTCCGTGTCGCACAAAGAACCTGGTACGTTACTGGCTACCAATGAAGCTGAAGGAAGAAGTAAAGATGCAGCTCATGGCACTACACAAACAGCAGAATCAAATGAACCTCCATATTTCTATCCTCAACCAACTTCTGTCTCAAATTGGAAAACCAAAGTGCACCTGTGATAATTCATGCCTCATCTTCTGGGAGACAAGGAAGCAAAACAAAATGACCTCATCAACAACTGGAGAAAAATTTAAAGGGTGAGATCATCCTCTGAGAATCAATATGAAGGAAGGATTGATCGATGGAAATCACTACAGAACCGAACACCAAACTCCAGATATCGGCAACAAAGCCTCAAGAAGTGAACATTCCGGAGAAATCAAGGAGAAGATGGAGTCACAGGAATCTAATGAACAACCCGATCTTCAATCTGCTGGTTGTGTAAGAGGCCATCAAGTAAAAGTAGCTAAAGTGTTTTCTGACCAAGCCTAACTCACATCAATACCGTTGTAGGTAAACACACTTGACGATCATAGATGTTAAAAGTATGGCTATAAACTGCGAAAGGGGAGCTGCTAAAACCTTGTTCAAAAGACTGCTCTGACATCAGGTTCTAGTATTTCAAGTTAATAAGTAATGTGCTTATTATGCATGCCCTCTTAAAATAAAATAAAAAAAAATTTGTTAACAAAATTAATTCAAATGCCACATAATCCGAATTTTCAGCATCTGTGTGTCATGTCTTGTCTTTTAAATCCTTCATCCTCTCTGCACGGTAACACTTTCCCACAAACCTACCGCCATTTTTAAAACTATTCAGAACCTGTTTCGCTCACCACTCATCCTTAGCCCTTCTTCCAATAAAACCTTCTTTTTCTCTCGAGGCAAGTCGTGAACCTTCATCTATTCTGTACAGCTGAGATCTTCTCTTCGTCTCTCTCTACACTCGTATATCAAGTATTCATCTAATGACGATCGAAAAATCATCTTATTCTCCCACCATTGACATCGCTCCCACTTCGTCATTATTTTTGAAATCATCCCCAGAGCGCCATTATTTCACACCTTCTATCACCTTACCTACTCCTGGTCCCTCCACCACTCCTGCAGTTTTTCCATTCCTGATAAATCCTGTTAACCATTATTTTGAAAATCCTATGTCTAGTCAATCATGCGATCTCATCAAAGATCACACAGGTAGTTGTACTCCTCAAGTATTAGAAGTTCCGAAGGATGATCCTGACCAGTATTTGCCTCAGTGACTCTCAAGGATTCACCAGAAAAGGAAGCAACTCATAACATTATGGCTATAGCTACTGAGAGTGTGATAAATGAAGGAGCATATCTCTCATCTGAGTACTAGGGGGAAGAAATTCCATTCCTAGGAGATGTAAGAACTATAGCACTCCTCGAGTCATTAGCTCATGAGATACTCTCAGAAAAAACTTCTGATGAACCTGATTCTCTTCCATGCAAACCCACTCCTGCACCTTCCGTTCACTCCAAGCTCTTAAAGTCTTCCTCCAAATCACTCACTATCAGGTCACTACAGCAAGAGAGTTCTAAGTCCTCGTTTCAGAAAAATAAGAGGAGTGTCAAGACAAGGAAAAAGAGGAAAATGAATCCAAAGGATTTCATCAAAAGAGTGTCAATAAACCAAGTAGATCAAGATGCTTCCAAGGAACCTGGTTCCTCGGTACAACAATCTATGACAATTCAACAGTTTATGAATAGGGTCATTGATGGAATTGTTGAGAAACAGAAAGGGCCATCTGTGAGGTACAGTAGCAAGTCTAAACGGAGTCTAGCTGAGCTATTTATGTCTGAAGACAATACTGTGGGAATGGCAAGCTAGAAAGGAAAGTCCGATGAAGGGTCTAGCAAACAAAAGGAGGAAATAGTTAAGGAACCTGGTACAATAAGGTCTACTACCCGTGATACTGGTCTTTGGCAACAGAGATTAAGAACTCAGAAAGTGTTGTGGGGTCATATATTTGATCCAGCAATTTTGGAGATGACGGGGATGAGACAAATTCTGGAGATTCTAGAATTTCAACAATGGGAACACTTGTTTGAAGAGAGAATGCCTCTGGTGTACGAAGATGCAGTACAAACTTTTTACGCATCTCTTTTCACTGTTGAGGGGGATCACATTTGTGCGCTTGTAAATGGAGTAGACATTGTACTCGACGCTTCGACGTTGGGGAAGATTCTCAAAATTCAGTGTAAAGGTATGATCTCAGTTAAGGGTGTCTGTGGAATAAACTTTTGGAGAGCCATCATGAAAGAACAAGGTATTCAACAGGGGGAACAGGTGCATAAGAAGGTTTTGCTTCCTGAGTACCAGCTTCTCTTTGAGCTGGTCAATAAAATGCTCTTACCCTGCTCTGAAAGGCACTCTATTGCTACAAGATCGGACGTGGTGCTGATGGAAGCACTCGATGAGTTTGTCCCAGTCAATCTGCCTGCAATCATGATAGACCATATGCAGAAGGTGGCAAATTTCAAGGGTGGAAATCATGGGTTACCTTATGGATTTCTCCTCACTCAGGTGTTCAGATTCTATAAGGTCCCCTTGGGGAATCCCAGAGTGGGCACACACAAGCAGACCTTCTCTAAGACCACTCTAGAAGAATGTGAATGTATTGAAAAGGTTGGTGGAAGCATCTCGACCATCTCTCAGCTAATCAATGCTCAAAATGTAGCCTCTGAAGAGATAAGAAGGCTGAGGGCTCAAAATGCCATACTGGAAACTCAGCTCAGTCAAGCAGTTAATGGACCTGATTCTGTACTTGCATAGATTACATGACTAACAAAGGAAAATGAGAGACTTCGGGCTCAATTACTTGAAGAACAATTGTCCGCAAATGCTAGACAGGACCTGGTTCTCAAAACCATGGCTCTCTCTTCTTCCAAGCCTTGTTCCTTTAGTACCCCTAGGTTCTTCCTCGTGTCAAACTACTTTTGCTCCAATCTCCTGTGGCTGCTGTTTTACTTTTGTTTGCATGTTTTTGTCATGATGGCATGTTGTACTTGACCATTACTACTCCTGAATTACTCAGTCCACTGTAAACATAAATGAAACAGCTTCCTTTTTGTTGCTTGTACAATCCTATGTTCCTTTGGCTTCTCTTTTCTGTCATGTTGTGTGCACATATGTGGCATGAGCCAGCTGTGTTAGACTTCTTTATGCTTCTTATCTGCTGGTGCTCTTCTTTATTTCTATCCTTTTTAATGATGCCAAAAGGGGGAAGAACGATTAGATTAAGGGGGAACTTAAGTGTGATGGAGCTTAGATTAAGGGGGAACTTAAGTGTGATGGAGCTTAGATTAAGGGGGAACTACCGGCATCTCATCTGGTTATTTTTGCTCTAAACAAATAGTGTCCATGCCTAAGTTTGTCATCATCAAAAAGGGGGAAATTGATGGGTTTTCAGTATTTTATGTTTTGATGATCTAACAAACTTAGGCATAAAAAATCAGATAGACCACCTGGCGCACAGGACATACGTTTCATGCGAACTAATCGAAGCCTGAAAATCAGCAAAAGGAGAAACACAACAGGGACCTGATGATTTGGCTCTTTAGGGTTCTCCGACATAAGCAAGTCAGAGACTGTACGCAATCAAGATAAAGAGGAACACAACAGGGACCTGCTACTTCAAGGTTCTCTGACAAAAAGTACAAGTCAAGTACACAGCTGGAATATGACAGAAGAAAGTGACCATCTGGCAACTATTACAGAAGAGGAACACAACTAGGACCTGGCCTGGTTGTGTGTCCTGATAGGAAGTACAAAGCCCACTATCCAGCCGGAACGCAACTGCCTAGAAGTGGATGTGCAGACTCTGCAGCAGTCACTTCTCACTGGGAAGAAGTACACCAAGATTTGACAACACTATCCGTTGTTATATCTTTTGTGATAAAACAACCTGGTGGAAGACACACTTCTGGCATGCATTCAGTGATATTCTCTCAAGAATAACAATGTTCATCTAGCATTGAAGTCACTGGTGTGTCAAGAACAAGAAGACAACTCTACTAAGGATCAGTTTCTAACAGAGTCTTATGTACGTCCATAGTTGAGTTGTAATCTTGTTAATTGTTCTACATTGTAATTCCTAGTTGCTTTCTTAGAAGCGTTGTCTTAGGAATAAACCAAATTCGTAAACTTTAGAGTTTATGTTGTGACTAGGAATAGTCATAAGTTAAATCCTCTGTAACTAGGAGAGTTGTAGAGTGGCTTGTGGTGATGCATCATAAGTTAGTTTGATGTCTTTGCAAAAGGGAGTTTGCAAAGTGGCTTGTAATAGGTGGATTACAAGTTAGTTGAGTTTAAAGCCTACAGGTGTAGGTCGTGGTTTTTTTATCCCCTTGTGTGGGATTTTTCCACGTAGAAAATCTCATGCCTTCTTTACATTCTGTCCTTACTGCATTCTACGTATCAGTCTCATAGAGGACCAGGTACTCTATAGCTTGGTGAACTCACATAAGTCAACAGGTGGGATGTTTTGGACCATACCGAACCTGGGGATTTCATACTTCATTTTCTTCAAACAAACAAAAGTTAGCCCTTCCCCCTCCAGATTTGACTACTTTCATAATAATGATCAATACGTTGGCACATTTTCTCCAAGTAATTCACATAATATGATAGTGTCCATGGGGACTGTGGAAATCCCGTCGGACTTTGGACAAGGTTTATCTTAGCGGGTTGATACGTTAATAACACTTTAGCTCGTACTAGGTTTAGCATGATGCATGTACATTTGAAGTTTGAGTAGGGTTTCTAGAATGGTCTAGACAGGTACTCCCAAGTGAAAAACTTGAGAGGGAAACACACGGGACCGTTGACTGCACCACTGATCGATAGTCTACCACAAACAAGCACTTCCAATTTAAAAAGGGTAATTTTCCGAAGAGCGCGGACACTCATCAAGCGCCACTATGTTGATATTGGCACGAGTGGAGTATGATGTGGAGCATACTTTATGCAGGAATAAGAACACATTGCCAAGTATTTTCATGATAAAATATGTTAAAGCAGTAAAATATAAACAACAAAAGTAAACATGGAAAGAGAAGAGAATAAAGACAAAAGAAAGAAGTCAGTTTAGTTCAAAAAAATGTGTGAGAACGTAATGAAGCAGGTAAGGAAGTAGGGATGGGAAAGGCATGATATAGTAGTTTTAGACAAGGTGAAAAGAGATGGAGAGTGGTCACAACAAACAAAGGAGAATAGGGGAAGGGATGTGCATGTCGTAGCAAATTTTAATAAATAGAGGTGAATAGGGGAAGGGATGTGCATGTCATAGCAAATTTTAACAAATAGAGGTGAATAGGGGAAAGGATGTGTATGTCATAGAAAATTTAAATAGATAAAGGCGAATAAGTGAGGTGCATATAACAAAGAAATTAATCCACATCAGTCAAGTTCATTATGGTAAGAGCTTAAGTGTAAATCCCCAGCAGAGTCGCCATGCTGTCACGCCCCTTTTTCTCGCGAAAGCGGGTTTTGACACGTGACAACTCTTTTAAATGGGTATTAAAAGAGAAGAGTCACCACCTAACAATTTTAACGTGTGTTAGGGCACCCATTTGCAAATAACTCTGTTTGACTGTGGGTTCCAGCCTAGGTCCACAACTGTGGGTTCCAACCGAACTTTAAACTATGTGCATTATGTAACTACGCTAGGTTATCAAATAAATAAAGAGAGATTAGAAATTGAAAATTCTTATTAAAACATAAGAGAATCGATACCAATCTTAGTATGACTACAAGGATACAGCTAAGTTTGTCTATATTAAACGACTAAGTGTGGATGTTAGGTATGTAAAGGAGAAGGGGTCCTATGTTTTTAGCCTGAAGGATAACCTCGTGCAACATAAATAATACTTCGCAACTTCTCTTAGGCAGGAGTTGCTCATATTATTCAGCAAGCACAAACTATCATCTCCTGCTACCCGATTACTATGTTGAACTTGTTTGCTTAAAAGCGTTCTAATTCAATTCTACGTTGTACCCTATGCGTGCACTACCCGTCCCATGCCTATGGTCCCAGATGATTTGGACCTCTATTTGGGTGGTTCTAGATTTCACTTGGGATGCTTCAAATGATATAACTAGCGCTCATTCAAAAACATGTAGGACCACATATATGTACAATTAAAGGCTCAAGTTAACCTTCACACGTAAGCAACAATGCACGTGGACAGTTAGGCAGCAGACAATTTCAGACGCATTGGAGTCATTAAGTCCTATAGGCATAGTTTCTAGGTGATTCTGATTTCTAAGTATTATACAAGCAGTATGGCAACGTATAAGCAGATTAAAGCATTGCACATCCTATAGGCATGATTTCTAATTGATTCTCTTTTATGGCGTTGTATATGCAGCATTAAGCTAACAGATTTGGAAATTGAAGGTGTTATAGGTCCTATAGATGTAATCTCTACTTATTCGTATGAAGAAGCAGTAAAGCCATTTGAAAACTCAAAGTTTGCGACATTGATTTTATAAACATGCTATCTAAGATGAATAACCACATTCTATAGGCAAGATTTCTAACGATTGACCATTGAAACTGGTTGTATAAAACTTTATCCCTATAAGCATGTTTTCTAAGCCGGTGATAATATCCTATAGACAGGATTTCTATTAATGAAGCAGTACAGAAATGGCACAAAGTAGTTGATTAATTAATTAAGATCCTGTAGCCATAGTATCTAAATGGTCAGTACATTAAAGTAATAGAAGCAGTTGACCAATTGATTACTTGAAGTTCTATAGGCATGGTATGTAGTTAAGCAATGCATGTGTGTCACATCCTATAGGCATGATGTCTAAATGTACAGTAATAACATAGAAGCAACTATGACAAATACTAACATGTTTGATCAGTGTACAATTGAAGTATGCATGATTCCTATAGGCATGCTTTCTACACATGAAACCAAATAACATATAAGGAATGTTGAACAAATAATAAATAGACCACATAAATCCTATAGACAGGTTTTCTACACCTTGATGCAGATATTAGAATTTACCCTTTTTCCCTAATTTCACTAATTTACCCCATTATTCAGTTTACAAGTTATTACAGACCGTATTGAACAAAATTCCGGACCAATTACAATTATAGAATAACCCAGTAACCCATCAGGGCCTTCCAATATGCTCACAACTTCATACGGACAGCGGGCCTAAACATCAAATGCGAACATTGCATCTCAGACCTCCAGTACCAAAGCAGGTCTAACATACCAGGCCCAAATGAATGGCTTACTTAACCAAAAGGGTGCCCAATTCGGCGTTACAGGTGACAAAATACTCATGAAATTGATTAACAATTTTCATACATGATTCCTAAGTCTAACAACAATTCTAGCCAAACATATGAAATACAGATAATTTCACAAGGCGGATTCATGCTTGCAAATCTAAAGTAGCAGAATTGATCATCATCGGATAGTGAGCTATTCCAAAAGGTTTTCAAAAGTAAACTAATTCAAAATTAGCCTAAAGAGCCTTAGGCACAAGATTTAAGCATGACAATCTAATAAAGTCATAGACATGAATAAATAGAGCATAACCTTCTCATGAAAACTTTCAAGATGAAGGCTTAATGAACATAACATAACAGATTCAAGCAATCACTTAGTCGAGAATGAGAAAATTCAACCTGCCAAATATCAATTACAATACCGGATGACTTATAGTGAACAAAATATGTCACCTTCACATCAGACAAGCATCAAACATTATGCTAGTTGGTCACATATGTGGAAAAAGTGCTAGTTATGGTATCTACTCTAAAAGGTCTCGATTGATACTGAGGGGTACAAGGTTTAGCAAGTCAGGAACTCAGTAGGGTTACAAATAGCATGGGAAAAGGTCATAGCTAACAGGAGAATTCCACAAAGATAATAGGTTGGGCATGAATGTCTCAACAGGAATTAAAACACATTCTGGGCGTGAGATAGCTATCATGATAGTGCAGAGCAAAGCAACAAGCCAAACTTAGGAATAGCAACAACAATAAGCATTCGAGCACATACATTAGTAGGCAGGCTTAAGAAGGCAGATTCAAAGTAACAAATAGGCAAGTTCAACTACTAGAAGGCATAGAGCCTCAAGAAGAGCTTCAAAACATATAATGGCATGTTGATTTATACAAATTCTTAGAGGCATAGATGTGCAGAGCAGGAATACAAAGGGAATGAAATGAAATAACAACACTTATAGATACATTACCAGTTATAGAAGAACAAGTAAAAAAGAGGAGTAATTTCAGCAACACTTCAGTGTTAATAGCAAAACGAACAGTAGAACCCAGGAATCTTAGTGCATCAGAGTTCCTAAGGGTTTCGAATGAACCCCGGGCAGTGCTCTCATTGAGAAAAGTTCAAGAATTGAATTCCGGTGGCCTTTGGCTTTGATCCAGCCAAAAAATGGAACCTCAGAATAATATAAGACAAGAAAGAATAAGCGAACAATAGTATTTCTTTAGCGATTAGAGTCTGTTCAAAGGGGAAATTAGGGAAAGGTTTATATCATAGTCGAAATGAAACATCTAAACAAGGAAACACGGTAAATCAAACATAAATAATGAAGGGAGAGCATGAAGAATCGTTTACAAAATAAAATTAGAAAAAGAATCAAGCAAACCCTAATTTGACCTAAAGCAAAAATCAGTTGAAGATCTTGATAAATCGGACCCATATATCCTGGTAATGAGTGTATACAGATGAAATATTGTCCAAATCTCGAAGGTCTGGTGATGATTGTTCTTGATTTAGGACCGTGTACTTTCCAAATATAGGCAAGTATTATGTGATACCAATACCATGTAAATAACGGAGAGGTCGAGCATACATGGAAGGAAAATCATGAAGAGATTCCTTATTGGAACTAGAACTGGGAAAGATTGAGGAGGCGGCTATTAGGGTTTGAGAGGGGAAGAAGAGAGTAGGGAGGATTTAGGGGCGTCTATCTCTGAAGAATAGAGCTAGGGTTTGGGGCGGATATAACTAAAAAGGGCGGATAGTTTATGGTTTGTTGATCTCTAAGATAAACGACCAAGATTAAAAGAAGAACGGGGAGGGTCATGGGGACGGGTCCCGACCGGGTTAGAATTAGAGAGCTCGTCTGGTTTGGGCTGGGGACCTGGGTCAGGTGTTTGGGCCTTGATTTTTGTCCAAAAAACTCAAAAATTGGGCTATAAATTAAAAATGCACAAAAATAGTTAATAAACAATTTATAAAACTATTTAATAAATAATAAAATATTACTTCTACAACAAAGTAATTAAAAATAATAACTTAACATTATAAAAATATAAAAATACTATTTTAGCATAAATAATGTAAAAAAATATAATTATGCATGAATATAGGCTATTATTGCAAAATTATGTAAATAGCTTAAGAAAAACAAATATACTTTGCATAGAATAAAGTAAAATATTATGAAACACATATGTTAATGCAGATAATAACTTTGGATAATTACATTATCACAAAATAATTTAAAGGGACAATGTCACGACCCCAAATACCCCGGTCGTGATGGCGCCTATCACGGTACTAGGCCAGCCGAAAGAACACTAACCGCATGGAAGATCTTTTGTAAAATTTACTCTTTTTCAAAACAGATTAAGTCTCAACTCTTTCATTTCAAAATATCAAGAGAAATAAACGGAAACGAGTACGAAAATACAATCTGCACAGCCCGAGTCTAGTGTCACTAGTCATGAGCCACTAAGTACAATTCAACACTGTTTGCTTAATACTAACTATGTCTGAAATATAAAGTATTAGGATGGGAAGGAGAAGGGCAGGGCTGCGAACGTCGTGCAGCTACCTTGCTAACTCCGGAAGTACACAGAAGCTGCTGAAAGCTCAGAAATACCTAAATCTGCACACAAGGTGCAGAGAATAATGTGAGTACGCCAACTTAGTAAGTAATAACAGTAAATAAAGACTGAGCAGTAAGAAATCACGTAATCCACGTCATAGCACCAAAGCGAGTACAGTATGTTTCCAAAACACGATACAAATCAAATCATATCGTTAAGCTCCAATTTCAGTAAAAATCCTTTGAAAAAATAACTTTCTAACGGTTTCAATAAAAGTTCAATGTAGTTTATAGTGATAGTGTTGAAAATCTAATCGGCCCCTCGGGCAGAATAATTGATAAACAGCCCTTCTGGCAAACCCCTCGGTCGTTCAAATACATCACATAACATTAAAATCTCAGTGGAAATAACAAACCAAATCAGTAATTTAACTCCAAACATCTCGTAAAAATTCCAATTTCAATGAAAGTTGTTCAAAATATTTGTTTAACATTTTCAATAGAGGCTCAGTAGAAATAGGAGTGAAAACATGAATTTCATGAAAACAAGCCCCTCGGGCAAAGCATCACTCGTATACATGTATATATATAGCCCCTCGGGCAAGCCTCTCAGTTACTCATGACTCAACTCTCATCAATCAGTGCTCACACTCAGCACTCACACTCAATAGGTACCATATAATAACCGCTGCGGCGTGTAGCTCGATCCATATATCGATGCGGCGTGCAGCCTGATCCATATAAATAGTCGACTGCGCTCACAGGGGGTGTGCAGACTCCGGAGGGGCTCCTACAGCCCAAGCGCTATATCGCTGCGGCGTGCAACCCGATCTAACATATCGCTGCGGCGTGCAGCCCGATCCATATACTTTTATAAATATATATCGCTGCGGCGTGCAACCCGATCCATAAATACATAATCCTCACAACCAGGCCCTCGGCCTCTCTCAGTCATGAACCTCACAATCAGGCCCTCGGCCTCTCTCTTATCCATCAACCTCACAAGCCACTCGGACAATCGGTAAACAAGGCTTTCAGCCCAAAACATAGTTTATAGTATCAAAACTGAGTTAATAAGGCTGAGTTATGAAATCAGTAAAACACAGCATGACTGAATACAAATATTAAGTCAAAATAGTGAGGAATAGTAGTAAAAAGCCCCATATGGGTCCAAACAGTTGGCACGAGGCCCGAGTATGGCATTCAGCTCAAAACATGATAATACTTTCCTAAACACAATAGTATCAAATAGTTTTCAATCAAATATGCGACTCAATAGTCGTACGGGACGAACAAAGTCACAATCCCCAACGGTGCACGACCCCACACTCGTCATCTAGCGTGTGTGTCACCTCAAAGTAGCACAATGATGTGAAATCCGGGGTTTCATACCCTCAGGACAACATCTACAATCATTACTTACCTCAAACCTTGTGAAATCCTACTCCGCGACGCCCTTGCCTCTTGACTCGGCCTCAACTCGCGTTGAATCTATCCAAAAATCAGAATCATAGCATTAATATACGCAAAGGGAACAAAGCCCACGCGAAAAATAATCAAATTACATCAAAAATCCAGAAATTGACCAAACCCGACCCCGGGGCCCACGTCTCGAAATCCGATAAAAATCACATCAATTGAATCCATAGCCTCCCACGAGTCCATTCATACCAAGAACATCAGAATCGGACGCCAAATGGCCCCTCAAATCCTCAATGGAAACTCTCCAATACAAGCCCTAATTCTCCAATTTTAAACCCCTAATTTCCAATAATTTCAAGCCTAATCAGTAAAATAATGCCATAGAATCGAGTATTGAGTTCAAAAATCTTACATCCAAGCGTTACCCCTTGAATCCCTCTTCAAATCCTCCCAAAAAAGCTCCAAACTCGTCTAAAAAATGGAGGAAATAAGCTGAAAATCGCGAAGATGACCTTTTATACATTCTGCCCAGCTATCTCGCACTTACGGCTCTCTTTTCGCTTCCGCGGACCGCTTCTGCGGTAAAAATAACCGCTTCTGCGGTCAAAATAACCGCATCTGCGATTTTTCACTTAAGGCCCGACCTCCGCACCTGCGCCCAGCGCGTCGCACCTGCGGGCTCACAAGTGTGGTTAATATCTGCTCCTGCAGCTGCCTCCACGCACCTGTGATCATCGCGCCTGCGGTCCCCAATCCGCAGGTGCAGAAACAACAGAAGAAGCAAATTCTGCAATACAACTCCAAGTCCAAACTTTTCGACAACCATCCAAAACCATCCCGAGGCCGCTGGGATCTCAACCAAAAGTACGAACAAGTCATATACCACTATTCATAGTTGTACCAATCTTCGGAACACTCAAAACAACATCGAATCATCAAAACACCAGTGGATTCAAGCCTAAGGATCCCAAAACTTCTGAATTCCACATTCGACCAAAAAGTCTAAATTTTGCACACACGTCACAAATGACACAACGGAGTTACTACAACTTCCGGAATTCCATTCCGACCCCGATATCAAAATTTCCACTACCAACTAGAAAATGCCAAGATTCTAATTTCACCAATTCAAGCCTAAATCTATCGCGGACCTCCAAAATAGATTCCGAACACGCTCCTAAGTCCTAATTCACCTGACGGAGCTAACCAAATCATAAAAATCCAAATCCGAGATCGAATACTAAAAAGTCAAGACTGAGTCAAACCTCTCACATTTAAAGCTTCAAGCTGAGAATCATCCTTCCATATCTGTTCCGATTATCCTGAAAACCAAAACCGACAATTTACATAAGTCATAATACATCATACGGGGCTAGCCATGCCCGAGAACTGGCAAGCAAGTTGAAATGCTCAAAACAACCGGTTGGGTCGTTACATCCTCCCCCACTTAAACATACGTTCGTCCTCGAACGTGCCCAGAGTTGTTCCGAGAAACCATTAAATAATTGTGTAACCTTACCATGCATATACCCGGGGGTGATCCCACGTCACTCTGCCCCATACAAGTCTGATAACGCAACATGACTGAAATTTCACAATTCAACCAAGCCCATGAACCCTAGAACCAAATTTCCATTTCCGTGCTCATCTAAGATATCAGAATCTCTCATCTATACGCTGGATAAGTCCGAATAAGCTGTAACAAACTACATCTGTAACCCTAGATGCAATTACATGATATACCACATAACTCAATCACGCGTAGCGATAACTTTAAATCATGGCTGCTGCACACAATAACCAAATACCAATGATAAACCTCCTATCAGATAAAGTTTTATTCAAACATTCTCGTATACTACCAAATGATGAAAGAAGCACGCCAAAAAGTCATAACCATGCCTCAGATCAACCATTCATGAAGCTCCCTCTTCTTTGGCAAGGACCATAGTAAATTTCTAAGTCGAACTTCGATATTATTCTTTCAACATGCTGAAATCGAATCCCGATAGTTTTCATTCTAAACCTCAATGACCTCATCTCATCCAACCCAACTACTCTCGTGACATGACACTTCGATATAATCTCAAGCCACAACTCGTGCAACTCGTGTATCAATAAACAACAGTCCAAATGTACTCAAATCATGGAAAAATGGCCAAATGAGAGAGTTGTACCGCAAGATCACCAGTACCACCACCACACAATGCTGAGAACTCATCACACATCGTACAACCAGAACACATGAACCTAACCCAAAGGATTATACCTCCACATAACCTCGCTGCAACGCGCGACCCTATCCAAACGCTGGTCCACATGAAACACTTTAGGTCACTATGCTCAAAAAATCAACAACCACGCGCGATTGATGTCTATACCTAAAGCAAAGCATCATAACCACGGCGAAACAAATGTCATAACACCACACAAACCCGAAAGGACACAATTGATACGCCATCCGCCGAGCAATACTCCATACTATTCCCGCTCGAATTCCACTCTAAGACCCCAATAGAATCGCACCACATGTGCCTATATCGAACAAATCATAACGCCTCGCAAACACTAAAAGGTAACTCATAGATCACTCCAGAACACTAATAAACTCAATAACAATCGAATCAACACATCCCTCAACAATAACCATTCGGAGTCAACAAAGCCGACCCGATGCAGAACACGTATCCATATTGGCCTACTAATGAACCCCTTATCAAGGAGTTCCTGAAGCTGCTCCTTCAACTCCTTTAACTCCGCCGGTGCTATACGATACGGTGCCCGACACCCAATCCATACCGAATTAACAACCCTATCCGGCGGCATGCCCGGCCGTAGGAACCACATCCGGAAAATCCCTCACGAAGGCCAAATAAGAAGGAAACCCTTCCCAACCATCCGCTAGCCTTCAAAAATGAAATCACCCCACTGGGAACCTCGCCACTCAATCCGTGGATTCCCCCGGCATAGCCAACGTTGCCGTCTTAGCGTAACAGTCCAGAATACCACGACACGGAGACAACCAGTCCATATCCAATATCACATCAAGATCTAACATACTAAGCAATGAAGGATCCACTCGGGTCTCCAAACCCCCGATAGTCACCACACAAGGCCGACACATGCGACCCACAACCACCACATAGCCTGTTTATGAGAACTCCTAGTCTCTAAATCCACATAGCGCACGAATCACCATATCCGATCCCAATGCCACCGTCTGATTATATAACACAGCCCTAATACCCAATCACACCACGAGGGATACTCCTAGAATTCTTCTGTGCCACCAGCAAATTCGAATATCAACAGTCGATCAAACAAGAGAGTGCCGCAACACTAATGAAGTATCCTTGACTCGAACACATTGCCCTTTAAGAAGTGTATGCCCTCCTCAAGCTGCACCAATGAGTAATATCATTTATCTAGTCATCTGAAACTATCCATGCCGCCTTAGAGTTCATGACCTTCCTTTCCAAACTGAACCGTGACCATTACACATGCAAATCTCAACCCCACACAACATAACGCACATACCATGCCATCCTATGATAAATATGAGAACTTCATAATCCACTCTGAGCTACAAAGCAACTACTTACTCAATTAGCAAGAACTTTTCCATTTGATCCCATCTAGGAGAAAATCACTATACATCCCCTGCTCCTTACGCCAGTAGAAAATGAACACCTCCAACCGTGGTAGAAATCATCAAGAATTCTCCGAATCCCCTCTGCACAATACCAAACCATTAGGACTGACTCCTTCTAACTCAACTAAGCTACGCAAGCCATCAAAACCTAAGAGCATTGCCAAAAAGCACCTGTAGAAACCCACCGCATCATAAGCACCCGAGAACCGATCATATCCATTACCATGCTGACCCGACCTACTACCAAGTTGTCATAATTCTCTGAGTTCCATTCCGAGTTACCTTCAAATTTATATGTTTCCTTGCTAGTACACCACTATTCTTAACTAAAACTTGCCCCAAAATCTGTAGCATAAACCACACCGCCCTAAGGCTCATAAATCATTATATCCTCTGAAGCACCCCCAAAGGTACCACAACCGAGACACTCGCTCTGAAGAGACCTTCTGCGAATCTAAACCCATTACCTTCACCTTCCTGATACTGATATGTAAAATTCATAAGGATATAGAAATGCCACAAGTCTTGACACCCTCCAATTTAAATCTCAGTTTCTAGCCACATACACATCCTGAAAATTCCTAATTGTTACATATACATCACGAATCCATTATAACCATTCATGGGAGTTGTCCACTCTGCTCAAACCTCAATTAGACTGATCAAACGGGCCGAACAGCCTATGCTCCATTAGCACTCCAACATCCAAGGAAGTAATCCCATTCTTCTAAGCCATACAAACAACAACTAAATCATCCAATGTTTCTCATGTACCCATACAACATAAGCCAACCTTTATCCAAAGTTTCCTGAACTCAATCATCCACGTTCTCGACCTCTGTAAGCCATAGCTGATTCACTAGTATGCCCCAAACTGGAACCAACATAGCACATAACTATGCAATCAACTGATCAATAGCAGACTCCCCCACTTGGCTCAAAGCCATAGATCAAAACACACAATAACTCATAATGTATATACTCTATTACTACCACAATACCATAGTGAGATTAAACTCAATCTCTCATAAGCTTGTGCAACACAGACCATCTAGTACTTCAAATCTTCTGAAAATTCTTGCATTCACTCTTGTAAAAGCCAAGACAACTCTTCTACGTGATCCAAACTCAAACTGCATCATGTATAATTCACTGATAAAAGAGGAGTCCCAACCAACGGCATAAGAATCACACAAATCTTAGAATACTCCGCAGGAGATAATCCACTTGCTTAGCCTCAATCTGGTATCTCTCTATACTCTTCCATAATCATAACTCTTACCCGATCACTTACCCTTCCTGAGTCTGAACTCATATCACGACATGAAATTTACTTCATTCCACAACTAGACAACATGAAAAGATCCTTCAACACGTCCATAACTCAGGGCTACACATCAAACAAAGATGGAAATCAAGCACCAAATCGTTCTTCCTACCGTCAAGTAGACCCTTCTCGTCTCATTCAAATCATATGAACATATCTCGCAGTCACATCATGCTCATCACGTAGTTATCCAGTCATCACTTCCCCTAATAGGGACACTATCGGACATATAAGCCCAAAAGCACGTGCTCACACAATCAACGCCTCAGTCTCTGATACCAACTTGTCACGACCCCAAATACCCCGGTCGTGATGACACTTATCATAGTACTAGGCCAGCCGAAAGAACACGAACCGCATGGAAGATCTTTTGTAAAATTTACTCTTTCTCTAAAAAGATTAAGTATCAACTCTTTCATTTCAAATATCAAGACATATACGCGGAAACAAGTATGAAAATACAATCTGCATAGGCCGAATCTGGTGTCACTAGTCATGAGCCACTAAGTACAACTCAACAATGTTTGCTTAATACAAACAAAGTCTGAAATATAAAGTATTAGAATGGGAAGGAGAAGGGCAAGGATGCAAATGCCGTGCAGCTACATTGCTAACTCTGGAAGTACACAGAAGCTGCTAAAAGCTCAGAAATACCTGAATCTGCACACAAGGTGCAGGGAGTAATGTGAGTACGCCAACTCAGTAAGTAATAAAAGTAAATAAAGACTGAGCAGTAAGAAATCACGTAATCCACGTCATAGCACCACAGCGGGTACAGTATGTTTCCAAAACAGGATACAAATCAAATCATATCGTTAAGCTCCAATTTCAGTAAAAATCCTTTGAAAAAATAACTTTCTAACAGTTTCAATAAAGGTTCAATGTAGTTTATAGTGAAAGTGTTGAAAATCTAATCGGCCCCTTGGGCAAAATAATTCATAAACAGCCCTTCTGGCAAACCCCTCGGTCATTCAAATACATCACATAACATGAAATTCTCAGTGGAAATAACAAACCAAATCAGTAATTTAACTCCAAACATCTCGTAAAAATTCCAATTTCAATGAAAGTTGTTCAAAATATTTGTTTAACATTTTCAATAGAGGCTCAGTAAAAAGAGGAGTGAAAACAGGAATTTCATGAAAACAAGCCCCTCGGGCAAAGCATCACTCGTATATGTATATATATATATAGCCCCTCCGGCAAGCCTCTCAGTCACTCATGATCCAACTCTCATCAATCAGCGCTCACACTCAGCACCCACGCTCAATAGGTACCATATAATAACCGCTGTGACGTGCAGCCTGATCCATATATCGATGTTGCGTGCAGCCCGATCCATATATATAGTCGACTGTGCTCACTAGGGGTGTGCAGAATCCGGAGGGGCTCCTACAGCCCAAGCGCTATATCATTGCGGCTTGCAGCCCGATCCAACATATCGCTGTGGAGTGCAGCCCGATCCATATACATATATAAATATATATTGCTGCGGCGTGCAGCCCAATCCATAAATATATAATCCTCACAACCAGGCCCTCGGCCTCTCTCAATCATCAACCTCACAATCAGGCCCTCGGCCTCTCTCTCACCCATCAACCTCACAAGCCACTCGGACTATCGGTAAAACAGGGCGTTCAGCCCAAAACATAGTTTATAGTATCAAAACTGAGTAAATAAGGCTGAGTTATGAAATCAGTAAAACACAAGATGACTGAGTACAAATATTAAGTAAAAACAGTGAGGAATAGTAGTAAAAAGCCCCATAAGGATCCAAACAGTTGGCACGAGGCCCAAGTATGGCATTCAGCTCATAACATGATAATACTTTCCAAAACACAATAGTATCAAATAGTTTTCAAGAAAATACGCTACTCAATAGTCGTACGGGATGAACCAAGTCACAATCCCCAACGGTGCACGACCCCACGCTCGTCATCTAGCGTGTGTGTCACCTCAAAGTAGCACAATGATGTGAAATTCGTGGTTTCATAACCTCAGGACAACATGTACAATCATTACTTACCTCAAACCGGGTGAAATCCTACTCCGCGATGCCCTTGCCTCTCGATTAGGCCTCAACTCGCGTCGAATCTATCCAAAAATCAGAATCATAACATTAATATACGCTAAGGGAACAAAGCCCACGCGAAAATAATCAAATTACATCAAAAATCCCAAAATTGACCAAACCCGACCCCTGGGCCCACATCTCGGTATCCGATATAAAATCACATCATTGAATCCTTACCCTCCCACGAGTCCATTCATACCAAGAACATCAGAATCGAACGTCAAATGGCCCCTCAAATCCTCAATGGAAACTCTCCAATAGCAAGCGCTAATTCTTAAATTTTAAAGCCCTAATTTTCAATAATTTCAAGCCTAATCAGTAAAATAATGCCATAGAATCGAGTATTGAGTTCAAAAATCTTACCTCCAAGCGTTACCCCTTGAATCCCTCTTCAAATCCTCTCAAAAAGCTCCAAACTCATCAAAAAATTGGAGGAAATAAGCTGAAAATCGCGAAGATGACCTTTTATACATTCTGCCCAGGCATCTCGCACCTGCGGCTCTCTTATCGCTTCTACGAACCGCTTCTGCGGTCAAAATAACCGCATCTGCAGTTTTTCACTTAAGGCCCGACCTCTGCACCTGCGCCTAGTGCGTCGCACCTACGAGCTCACAGGTGCGGTTAATCATCCACTCCTCCACGCACCAGCGATCATCGCACCTGCGGTCCCCAATCCGCAGGTGCGGAAACAACAAAAGAAGCAAATTCTACAATACAACTCTATGTCCAAACTTTCCGATAACCATCCAAAACTATCCCGAGGCCCCCGGGACCTCAACCAAAAGTACGAACAAGTCATATACCACTATTCATACTTGTACCAATCTTCGGAACAATCAAAACAACATCGAATCATCAAAACTCTCTCGGATTCAAGCCTAAGGATCCCAAAACTTCCGAATTCCACATTCGATCAAAAAGTCTACCAAACCTCATCCGAATGACCTAAAATTTTGCACACATATCGCAAATGACACAACGGAGTTACTACTTCCAGAATTCCATTGACCCCGATATCAAAATTTCCACTACCAACCGGAAAACGCCAAAATTCCAATTTCGCCAATTCAAGCCTAAATCTACCGCGGACCTCCAAAATACATCTGAACACCCTCCTAAGTCCAAAATCACCCGACAGAGCTAACCAAATCATAGAAATCCAAATCCGAGATCGAATACTAAAAAGTCAAGACTGAGTCAAACCTCTCACATTTAAAGCTTCAAGCTGAGAATCATCCTTCCATATCTGTTTCGATTATCCTGAAAACCAAAACCGACAATTTACATAAGTCATAATACATCATACGGGGCTAGCCATGCCCGAGAACTGGCGAGCGAAGTGCAAATGCTCAAAACGACCGGTCGGGTCGTTACAGGCAATTAATAAATATTTGAACAATTTAAATGCAAGAAATTAATTTTAAAGCTTCAAATGATTACGAAAAATTATAGAAAATACTTGTATGATTCTTGTAAATTGGGTAATGATGCAAAATGATAATTTGAGAGTATATAAACTGTTTGAAAAAATATGAGGGAAAAATCGGGTATCATCAAGTGTAACAAGTGTCAACGCCATGCGCTGTTAGTACACCAACCAACAAAACAGCTGCATTTGATATTATCCCCATAGTCGGACCGCAACCACTAGCTCCCGGGAAGGTAAGGTTTCTTTTAATTCTAACTGATTACTGCACCAAGTGGGTTGAAGCATGTCTTTACTAGAAAATCCGCGAGTGCGAAGTTGTCGATTTCCTATGGGAAAACATAATCTACCGGTTTGGAATACCGAAGGAGATTTCCTGTGTCAAAGGACCATAGTTCATAGACTTATAGGTCCCAAATTTCCTAGAAGACTTGAAGATTAAATGAATCACATCTTCACTATACCATCTGAGCTCAAATGGGCAGGCTAAATCAACTAATAAGATGATTATTTAAAACCTCAAAAAGAGGTTGGAAGCAGCCAAAGACAAGTGGCCCGAAGAATTACCAGGAGTGTTGTGGGCATACCGAATGACGGCCAAATGAAGCACGATAAAGACGCCTTTCCCTCTCGAATACGATGTAGAAGCTCTAATCCTAGTGGAAGTAGGAGAACCGACTTTGCGATATTTCTAGGCGGACGAAGAAAAAACAACGAAGTGTTGCTTGTCAAACTAGAGCTGCTTGATGAAGCAGGAACTTAACGCACATAAGGATGGTGTCCCAGCAATAAAGAATGGAAAGGTACTATAATCGAAGGGCCAATCTCCGCTATTTCAAAGTGGGAGACTTGGTTATAAGAACAGTAGCTCAAAATATCGGGTAGATCAACGTAGGAAAGCTAGGTGCGACATGAGAAGGCCCCTATAGGGTTTCAGTTATCTTCGGAAAAGGATCATATGAGCTAGAAAACCAAGATGGAGTAAAATTTCCAAGCAACTGGAACGTGACCCACCTCAAAAGGTACTATTGCTGATGAGCACTGCTTGTACTGAAAGTATGTGATGCACTCTTTTTCCTTCGCCTAGTTATTGTCCAAATTGAGTTTATCTAGCAAGGTTTTTAACGAGGCAGCAATGGAATGCATACAATGAATAAAACGCCATCAACAGAAATATGACCTTTAAACGACAAGGCATCAAAACGACAAACCATTACGAGATGGTTAAATAGTCTTTGGCTCGGTGGCAAATTCCTAATGGGAAGCAAAACTTTCCGCCGGACCAAAGGCGATGCAACTATTTACAAATGATTTCCCTACATGACACTAGGGGGTGGTTAGATAATCTTTGGCTCGATAGTAAAGTTCCTAATGGGAAATGAAGCTTGCTACTGAACCAAAGATTATCCAACAATTCACTAGTGGAATCCTCAAAGAAGAAAGACTTCCACTATTCCAATTCACATTCTTCACATTCGAACACTAGGGAGCAGCAGAAGTGATATGAGAATACGGCAACCTCATTGCCACAGAAACTAGGACTACAAAATTCGGGAACAAAAATGTCTCATCCGGATCGGGGACTGCACAGCTAGCCCAGTAGAAACAAGTTGTACAAATTAGCTACGTGTAATGGCAATTTCTTTTCTTTCGGCAAAACGGATGCTTACGTACTTTTGGAGATAGAAGGAATAAAATAAAGTCCTTTTCTTTTTATCTTGTTTCTTGTCCAAATGATGAATTTATTTTATCGTTTGAAAGTTAATCAAATACTTAAAATGCTAGCGCTGGAATGAACAGGAGACGTCCTCTTTAAGAGAATTGTAAACATAAGAGGGACCTCTTTTATGATACCCTCACAGTAAAGGGTTGGTTGCGGAAAAGTTTATTCCCAGAACCCAAATGCTATCGGGGAGAAATGCACCCGAAGTCTTGCATAATTTGACGCAAAAAAGTAAACGTTGTGCAATACTTAAACAAAAAATCACTTCTATTTATAAAACGTGCCAAACAGCACAAGTACAAAAATACAAAAGAAAGCAACAAAAGAAAACAAAGCAAAAAGTTAAACTACATCACCCCCAGAACTCGGGGGAAGAGGAGCATAAGCCCCCCCCTCTCCCGGAGAAGTAGGCGGATCTGCCATCGGCTCGGGATATTTTCCTTCATCGTTATTCTCTCCAAGTTCCTCCTTGGGTCCTGAGAACTCGAAATCGGAACCAGAAGAGTCAGTTGCATCAGGCTGAGCCAGAAGGCATCTTCGAGTAGTCAACTCCAGCTCTCGGGCCTTGGCGATTTTATCGTCAATATCAATGACGCCCGCTTTGGCATCTTCCAAGGTTTTTCTCCTCATTCTATACATAGAATATGTTTTTTCAATGATGACGGAATTCTCTCGACATTGGAGTTCTTATTGAAGCCGCTTAACCTCGGTCTAAAGGCCATCCCGCTAGGATCTGGCGCTAAGGGTAAGATCAAGATCACGAATAGTGGTTATGTGAACCTTTTTATGTTGTATGATCCTCTTTTACCTATCCTCCATCTGGGCACGCTTCTCCTAGGCAGCAGCAACTTCTTCAACTTTGGAGTTCAAGGCTGCCTTTAAGTTATCAACTCTCTCAATGGAGGCATATTCGCGCTTAACAGCAGCGAGCACAGCATATTGGACCTCAGACCATTTAGCCTTGGCTTCTTGAAACTGTACATTTAGCTCTGAGGCTTCTTTGCTAAGGGCTATCACTTCCTGCTCACTCTGTTGCAACCGAACCTCTAACTCACCCGCCTCAGCCGCTTTTTCTTCCAGCATCGGGAGGTGCGCAGCAATTTGGTCCCTCTCGATCAACAACTGGTCCCGCTCGAACTGGAGTCCTTCTTTATAGAGGATCAATTTCTAAAGGCCCTCGGAAGCAAGGAGGTTGGCGTGCGAAGCAAAAATCCAAGTTAGAAACCCTATCGTAGAAAGTCTAGAAGAAACAAGCAATAAAGGGAACAAGTACGTTACCATTCCACATTGTGTATGGAGTTATTTAACAAACACTCTCCCGGAAGAGAGTGTATTTTCTTCTTATCTTTTTTTGATGTCAGCGGCTTCAGATAATTGGCGAGTTTCATCGGCCAGTGCAGCAGATGGCACTCAGTAGATACCGAGAGGGAGACAATCCTCCTCTGGGGATCTGCAAAAGGGGGTGAGTAGTTGTGCCCCAAATTCCCATGGTCTGGGGACTGGAGAGGAGGGACATCCTCCTCTCGGGCGTCTGTGGTCGGTGTGGGTGGGGGTGATGTAGTAGTTGCTGGTGATGAAGGTATTGCCGGCGTGGAAGGAGATAAAGCTGATGGTTTTATGGGTTGAGAAGCAGCTGTGGCGGAGGCAGTACTATTTGTTGGTTGCTCACCAACCAAAGGCGGATGAGGCCCTATACTCAACCTCACAGTACCAGGAGCAGCAACTGGGACCGAAAAGGGAGAATTGGCGTTCTCCACTAAGTCAAACTCTCCTTAGAGAGCTTGTGCATCGTCCTCGGTTAGGTTTATAAGCTCTTTAGATTGAGCATTCTGTTGAGTTGATGAAGGACGTTGTCTCGTTTTTAGGGAAGCCCCTTCATCACTGGCTTCTCCATTATTGTCAATAACCATAATGGCTGTGGCTGGATCGGGTGCGGCTTTCTTCACGTATTTATTCTTTCCCTTGCCTGAAGAAGAAGCCCGCTTTTTTGGTTGATTGCTCTCCGGTCGGGGACTCTGAGTGGAAGCGCTTGCACCGAAAGCAGATCTGATGGTGCCTGTTCGGGTGAACCTCCTTTAACAACCTCGCAGCCTCTACGAAATCAACCGAAACTTCCTTCTCAAGGATGGTCATAGAGCCCTGCGGGGGACCTAAATCCAATGAAAAGATGAGGTAACCAGTTTTCTTATGTACAAAGATGAAACAAAGGCGGAATCAGTTTTACGAGTCAGCTTACCATGATTCTTGGCCCTCCATCAGTATTTGGGGGCCAACTCTTTCCACCTACGGGTCTTAGGCGTGGTGATGTCCAGAATCTTCTGAACCCACTAGTCCAAGCCTTCAACCATTGGTGGTGTCCACCGAGTTGCTGAAGTAATGAAAGCAGAAGAATCAACAACGACATGAAACGGTCTTTTTAAGAAAAAATATGTAGACTTTGAACTTACGTGTATGATCCAGAACTCAGGGAAGGATGGAGTTGTGGCCGGGATGATATCCCTGGTGGAAACAACGACATACTGCTCCATCCACTCACGGTCGTTGTCTTCATCCATGCTAGTGAGCAAAGCATGGTGGCCATGTTTGCTGAAATTTATTACTCCCCCGCGAAAAATCTTGGGATTAGAGATTCATCATACGAGCTAAGTTGAGCTCCTCCTTCATTTCCCGGCACAGCCGCCGCAGACAAGCCACCGTTCGCCACACTAAAGGGCTCACTTGTGCCAAACAAACCTGGTACCGGTGATACAACCCCAAAATCACGGGGTCAAGTCCCCCGCTCAAAGAAAACGAACCCAAAGTGAATGTGTACGTACTTAACGCCCTTCTTAGTGAAGGTTACTCGCTCAACTAGATCGGGAGGAATAATGTCCAGGTCATGACAATCACAGTCCTCCTTCATGGCAGTAATGATGGAAGGGCAAATAGAAGATGTGTATCTGCCAACAACCCAAGTACGAAAGCTTGAAGAAGGGAACTTCTCTTAGAAGTCCTTGGCTGTGTTGATACGATTAGGGATGATGGTTCTCACCGTAGGGGGTCAGCATCAACGTACATTTCTTTGTCTTTGCTCTCATACGGACCCCCACCGAAGAGAAGACCGGAGTTCTTGGAAGAGTTAGTGAAAGAATCCATGATCAGCAGAAGGTGATAAGATTTCCTTGAAGAAGATTAAAGAAGGATGAAAGCAGAAAAAAGTTGAGTGCAAAGAAGTTGAGAGAGTTTGTAAACTATTAAGTGTAAAAGAAGAAGAATGAGGCACATAAGTAATGGAATAAGCGCCTAACATTTTGGCCATGATTACCTCCAGAAGCGGCGAAAATATTGCTAAATCGTGGAGTAACGCGTGTTCAGGGTATTAAAATGCGAAAAGACGTGCATCTTATCAAGCGTCAGAAGGGTTCAGAAAATTTTCCGCCAAGAAACGAATCTTTACAAACTTCCCCGTGACACAACTACGTTCCACTGGAAAGCATGGGGACTATCTGTATAGGATAGAATCGTTACGCACTAAATACTCAAATGATAGAGTGACACGTGGAACTTGGGACAGACGGAAGACGAAGTGAGTGGAAACTAAGACCAAAAGGCAACAACTTCAGTTGGCATCGGGTAGACCCCGAAGGGAACATTGTCAACGAGGGCAAATAAATATTTGCCACCAGATGACATTTAATGAAGAACATTCTTTATTATCAAATACACATCCATTATAGAGAATTTTGGCATCCATGGCCTATCGTTACATATTCATCAATGGCCCCCATTATTGTCATTTAAGAGGTGCTTGATCCTAGAACCTTGTTCCCTAGGTATAGCTATAGATAGTGGCTTCAACAACCATTGTAACACAAAAATTCTAACAAACTTATGCTAAACATTATTCCAAGCTAAATGATACGTTATTTTCTGTTTAATATTATTCTTATTGTTGTCTTCGGAAGCTTTGATCCCGGAACCATGCTATCTACTATTCAATCTCGATTTTAACGCTATGTTCTATATTTTATTTATTTATTTCTATTTCGGGATCAAATCGTTGCTTATCTATAAACCACGCTATAAATTCAACGGTACCGTTTTACGAGTAAACATGTATATGTTCCAGATAATACAAATTTGAAATTCAAGTTAATACCTTATCTATTACATACATATAGCTAGGTTTCTTTTTCTGCCATGGAAGAGGGTGACACGATAGATAATAAAATTAGACTTTACCCACACAGGATGCACTAATACTTCATTATTCGTTTTAGGTCTTAATTATGTGAATTTATTTATATATATTTTAAAAAATACATAACTAGTTAAAAAAGGAATACATAATAGTCTAGTTGTCTGATTTTATTTTGTTGGTGGGTGTTTGATTCCTATTGTATTCTCCTCTCAATTTCCCTTTTTGTTTAAAAAAAATTAAAAATAAAGAAATATAAATGGTTGACTTGTTATTTTATTGATTTATCACTAACAAGAAAGGTAAAACATATAATATAAGAATTAAGTGGAAGAATATTGATAAGTTATTATGGTTTTGATGATCAGTCAAACTTTATTGAGGATCCAGATGGGAACCTGATATAATCAGTTTCTTGTCCCTAATGGGACATGCTCGGTTGTCTGGCCAAACTCTCGAGAAACCAGATAAGAAAACAGATACGATCAGTTTCTCAGTTGTCGTAGAGTCAACTCTACAGCTGTAAAAGCTGTCTCGCTGTACCGACTGGCAGCAGTGCATCGGCACATCCACTGCTACTAGAGGCCAAACCAAAAGGTGTAATGTTCATATCTCTTCACGCATGCTTTCATATATAAATAACATTATACATGGTTTGACCTCATACTTGACAATCTGAAAAACTATCAGCCCATGTGCCAGCCGCCACTATTTTCTTCAGGTGCGCTCAAGAACAAAGCTGCTACAAATCAAGGACCAGATCCCAATACTGATGATGTCTTGAGTCCTTAAGTTTGTTGTGTCTTTGTCTTTTGTTCTTTACTTGTAATCCTACACGGCATTCTAGAAGTATTTTGTAGGACATCCTTTAACCACTATTATTTTGGTTGTTTGACTAGAGTTAGTCACGAGGGTTGCTTTGTATTAGAGTTATTGCAAAGGGTTTAAAATAGAGTTGTTGTAAGGGGTGAGGGATTAATAGTTTAATTTCTAGATTGCAATATATTGTTATATGAAATTTGCTCCGTTTAGTGAAGTTGAAATCCTACTGGAGTAGGTCATGGTTTTTAATCCCTTGAGCAGGGAGTTTTCCAAGTAAATATTTCATGTTCTTTACTTACTGCTTGTTTAATGTGGGAACTGTTAGAGAACCTGGTTCTCTGTCTTGTTTAATGGACCCTTAGTTTCTATCAGATACATACGGGAGGGGAAATGGAACTTTTAGAAGCTGGCAGAGATTTTGCTTGAACTTATAGTGCAACAAATTACTAAAATTCCTATTGGAAATTAACTCTAAGAGGATTATGTAGTCTGGAATCCAGGGATGGATGGGCAATTCTCCACCAAGTCAGCAAAGCGATAAATTCCACAACCAAGGCAAGGAGACAACATAATGAGCAAAGTATGGCATTGTAATTATCCTTTAAGATATTTTTTTTGGTGTGGAGAATGGTACAAAATAAGCTACCCTTTGATGATACTACTGGTAAATAAGGGACCAACATAGTGTCAATGTGTCTGTGCTGTAGTGATATAAAGAGAGTTTGCATCATGTATTTGTGGAGAGTGAAGCTGCGGTGCATTTGTGGAAATATTCTGGCGGTTTTCTGGGAATAACTTATACAATTGGTCGTGACAAGGATATGCTCTGAAGGTTGCGAGGCACAAAGCCTAAAAATCCAATTCAAAAATTTATTCTGCATATTACTCGAATTGTGGTCTATTGGAAAATGTGGAAATGAAGATTTTCATGCAAGTATGGTATACAGAAGAAAATGTGGCACAAGAGAATGGAACACCAGATATGGTGGGTCATAAAACTAACTGTTGGACTTGCTTGTCCAAGTTATAAATGTGGCTCAAAATTTCCCTCCCATTGTTAATCGCCTCCACTATGGCTAATACCATCTCATGTGGCTGGTACCCTTACCCCAAATAGTTCTCTTCCCCTTTTATTCGTCTTCTTACCCGATTCAAAATCATCAGTACCTCCATCATTTTTCAGCAACTCACCATAACCAATTTATTCATCTTTGATTTTTCTAAAATAAAAAGAAAAAAGTAATTCCCACATACAAAAATCACTCGCATGCGCCAAACTCTATGGTCCCTCTCCAGTTTTATCTTCAGCACCACATCCATATTTTCCTTGAAGACGATTAACAACGAGACGAGGGACAATTTTGAATCACTTTTATAACGTTAGGGGGGTATTGTTGGACGGATAGCATAGTGGAAGGTGTAATGTCTGTTGTCTCATTGTACCGACTGGTAGCAGTGTAGCGGCACAGCCACTGCTACTAGAGGCCAAACTAAAAGTTGTATTGTCCCTATCTCATCACACATGCTCTCTCATATATAAATAACATTGTACAAGGTTTGACCTAACACTTGACAATCTGAAATACCTATCATCTCAAGTGCCAGCCGCCACTATTTCCTCCAGGTGCACTCAAGAACAAAGCTACTACAAACCAAGGACCAGATCCCAACACTGAAGATGTATTGAGTCCTTAAGTTTGTTGTGTCTTTTTTTCTTTACTTGTATTCCTACACGGCTTTCTAGAAGTATTTTGTAGGACACACTACAAAAAACAGTCAAATTGCGGTAGTTAATTAGCGGTGGTCGCTGGTAACTGCCGCAAATTGTATCAAATTGTGGGACTTTATCTCTAACTGACGCAATTAATTATAATTTGGGGAATCTCCTGCACTAAAAGCAAAAGAGCGCCAAGCTTTTAATTTTTCACACTATATTTTTATTTTTCCTCATTTTTTTCTCCGCCAAAATCTAAACCTTTTTTCCGTCTCTCTTACTCTCTCTCTACGGTCTCCAAGCGACTGCCTCTCTCTCTCTATCACCAAATTGGACTGTGAATCGATGCCTTCTCACCAAATTACTGGTGTTCTTCAGTCCTAGTGTGGATTTTTGGCTAGAAAATCCACGGTGTTCTTCAGTTTATTTTCAATTTTTCTTTAATCTTCTCCAATTTCGATTTTGTGTAACCAGGTATTTTTTTTTTTGTAAATTACATGTGGGTTTTCATTTTATTTTTGTGTTGTTTTGGGTATTCTCTGTTGGATTTGAGGTTTCTCTATTTATTTGGAGTTTTTTGGTTGATTTGGGGTTTCTATGTTGATTATATGCAATTTATTAGCTTGATTTATCAATAAACCTAGAATTTTCTGGCATGCAATCTGCTTTATTGCCTCAATAGTACTTTAAGAACACATTACTACTTCGTCGCTTCTTTCATGTTCTGTCGCTGTGTTTTTCAGTAAAATAAAATGATTTGCCGCTGTATTTTTCAGTTTTGGTTAGCTTTTTCTCCATTATTTCTTTAATTATTGCACTGGTATGCCTAATTTTTGGCATGGCATGTGCAGCATCTTCTTTTTTTTGCTTTAATATTCCTTAGATACAGTGAGATGTTTAATTACCACTGCGTGCAAGACTCTTTCTCCCCTGAATTATTTTGTTGCTTAGATCACTGATTTGGGGACAATGTTGCTTAGCAAATATTTATTCTAACAACTGTTCAAAAAGAATCCTCCTCTTTTAAAGTGTAGTCGCCTCTAAATCAAACTTCAGACCTTCGAGTCTAAAGTTAGAACACAGTTCAAATTTAGACCTGCAGGCGGAAGTAGCTTCTAACAGACCCTAACTTCAGACTTTCAGGTATAAAATTTAAGTTGTGGTATCTATAGTATTAGGCCACATAAAAGAAGAGTCAAATGGAGCATTGAAAGTGGGTGGACTATTTTGCAAGAATTCATTACCATCAGTAGTCTCTAACCAACATCCCTCTAACAATAGTCCATCCATATAATCCAAATCCATGAAATAATCAGATTGATTTGTCAACAAAGGATTCGAAGGAATAACGTTTTCATCCATTTGCTCTCAATCTGTTTTCAAATTCCTAAGACCAGTACTGTACTTGATCCAAATTTATGCTAATCACTAAGAATCCTTCTAGACACAATACAACCTAAAAAAGCTCCAGCCTTGAAAAACTAAATCTGCCAAAATTATTTTCTAACTTAAAATCAGCAATAAAGCAAAAAGGAGAGGAACCAAAGAATCTCAAAACAACAATAAAAAGAGGAACTTTTCAAATAATATTTAGTTCCAGAATCAAATATATGAAGATATAAACATATTCCACGAAGTTGGATTTTGCAATCTTGGTATACATATCTGTTTCCAAAGTCAAAAACTAGAAGAAATAACCTTTTTTGCTATTGCACTTGCATACACCGTTGAACCTTCACAAATCTGCATACATTGTACTCCCTCTGTTTCAGTTTATGTGAACCTATTTCCTTTTTAGTCTGTTCCAAAAAGAATGAACCATTTCTAAATTTGGTAACAATTTAGCTTAAACTTACAATTCTACCCTTAATGAGAAGCTTTTATAACCACACAAATACTCTGGACCCCTTTTGAACTTATTTAGGACCACAAATTCCAAAAGTCTTTATTTTTTCTTAAACTTCGTGCCCAGTCAAACAGGTTCACATAAATTGGAACGGAGGTTGTACTAATTTTGTTGTCTTATAAAGTGTTAAATATTTCTCTAATCTTATAGCTTTGAAAATCTTGTAGGTGATATTGTTTCACACTAATCTATTTTTTCAATGGATAAGTCTTGGATTAGAATGTCGAGGCACACACTACAATATATACTTAGTTTGAATCAATTTATAGAGTTTGCATTTAATAATGGAGCTATAAGAGATAAAATAAAATGTCCATGTCCTAAATGTGGCTTTAGAAAGTGGCAGACTAAAGATATAGTATTTGACCATTTGGTCTGCAAACCATTCCCTCAAAATTATGTCACTTGGGTTATGCATGGGGAAATGGATGTGGTGCACAGTTCTAACAACACAGAGGTTACCCATGATACAGTACCTCCTGAAAATCCTATAGAATTATTGATTAGTGAAGCATTTGGGGGCTTAAGACATGAGAGCGTTGATGTGGGTCCATCACAAGTAGTGGGAGAAAAAGAAATGTTAAATAGAATGCCAGGTTCATACAACAAAGACTTTTTTGACTTGCTTAGAGATGAAAATCAAGAACTGTACGAAGGGTCCAAGTACTCAAAGTTAGAGTTTTTGTTAAAGTTATATCACATAAAGTGCTTGTCTGGGCTGAGTGACAAGGGGATGACTATGATACTAGATCTACTTAGGGATGCATTTAAATTTGCAAAAATCCCTAATTCTTTTTATGAGGCCAAGAATACCATAAATAAGTTGTGTCTTGATTATGTTAAGATCGATGCTTGTCCGAATGACTGCATGTTGTACTGGGAAGATGATATTGATGAGGAAACATGCAAGTATTGTCACACTTCTAGGTGGAAGCCTGATAAGAAAAGCAATAAAAATGTTGTGTCTGCTTCAGGTAAGAAGAAGCAGTCTTCTATAACTAAGAAGCATAAGAAGAAGCCTGCAAAAGTTTTGCATTACTTTCCATTAAAATCAAGGTTACAAAGATTGTTCATGTGTTCTAAGACGGCAGAGCGTATGAGATGGCATGCGGAGGGTGGTAACAAAGATGAAATCATAAGGCATCCTAGAGACGGTGAGGCATGGAAAAGGTTTGATACAACGTTTCCTGAATTTTCTTATGATCCTCGAAATGTTCGATTAGGCCTAGCTAGTGATGGTTTTAACCCTTTTGGGATGATAAGTACTAATTATAGCATTTGGCCTGTGATTTTGCTTCCATATAATCTTCCACCTTGGTTGTGTATGAAGCAACCAAATTTTATCCTCTCAATGATCATTCCAGGTCCACGTACGGTGGGGAATAATATAGATGTATACATGCAACCCCTTATTAAGGAGTTGAATGAGTTGTAGAGTGAAGGCGTGGAAGGTTTTGATTCATCAAAGGATGAAATGTTTAGAATGCGAGCAGCTCTTATGTGGACAGTCAGTGATTTTCCTGGGCTTAATATTTTATCTGGTTGGAACACAAATACCGATTTTGCATGTCCCTCTTGTAATTTTGATATAGAACCTTGTCGACTTCGGCATAGTAGAAAGTGGTGCTTTATTGGCCATCGTCGATTTTTGGCAAGAAATCACAAATTTAGATTGATGAAGCTTCTCTTTGATGGAAATGTGGAAGAGAGCCCCCCCCTCCCCCAAATAAGTTATCTGGGTCCGACATTTTACAACAGCTGAAAGATATTGATATCACATTTGGGAAAACAGCGGAATTGAATGATAAAAATAAAAGAAATGGGCAAAAGAGTGTTGGGGAAGATGTAACTCAGGAATGGAGAAAAAAAAAAGCATATTCTTCAGTCTTCCATATTGGGAATTCAACTCATTACGCCATAATTTAGACCCTATGCATATTGAAAAGAATGTGTTTGATAATATAATATACTCTTTACTAAATGATAAAGAAAAATCAAAGGATCATGTTAAGGCTCGAAAAGATCTACGGGATATGGGTGTAAGGCGTGATCTTTGGCCAGACGAGAAAGATGATTATCGGCTTGCTGCTTTTACAATTCCAAAAGAGAAGAAAGTGTCATTCCTAAAAACTTTAAAGAATGTCTCAATGCCAGATGGTTACGCAAGTAATATATCTCGTTGTATTGATTTGGATCAAAAACGAATCTTTGGATTAAAAAGCCATGATTATCACATCATTATGGAATAATTGTTGCCGATTGCAATTCGTAATGTGCTTCCAAACCACGTTGTTGCAGTTTTGGTAGAGTTTTCTTCTTTTTTTAGATATTTTTGTCTGAAAAGCTTGAGCCTCTCGGACCTAGAAAAGCTACAAGATCGGATTGTAATCACTCTTTCCCATATGGAGTTGTTGTTCCCTCCATCATTTTTTACTGTAATGGTACACTTAACTGTCCATCTAGTGGATGAAGTGATACAAGGTGGCCCAGCACATTATCGGTGGATGTAATTTGTTGAAAGGTAAAACTTCTTTTTTGACATTATTTGAATCGATCTTGTAATATTGTTTCAATGTAAATACTTGTTCTAATACGAGGCCTTTTTTGTTCTAGATTCTTAGGTCATTTAAAGTCCCTGGTAGGAAATAAAGCACAAGCAGAAGGTTCTCTAGCTGAAAGTTACATAGTTGAAGAAGCTCTAACTCTTTGTTCTCGATATTTTGAGGATATTGAGTCAAGAGTAAATAGGCCTAAGCGTGTAAGTGATGAACCAAATCACAGCAAGGCTTCTGATACAATGTCTATGTTCCCTCAACAAGGTAATCCTGTTGGAGGCTCCACAACATTCTCCTTAACTCCTTTGGAGAAAACTCAAGCTCATCGCTATGTGTTACTCAATTGTGCTGCAGAGGCGCCATTTATTGAGTAAGAAATTTAATTTTATTTGATCTATGAAAGAAGTTTTAGAGTAACGTGAATTTCTAGAGTAACGTGAATTTAATTAATACGTATAACGCTTCTTTAGTGAATTTAGGCAACACATCAAAAAGAGTTCAAGAGGGAGAAGACCTTCAACAACAGAGGTAGAGAGAAGAGTTACTAAAGAGTTCTCTGATTGGTTCCCAAAGCGAGTGAGTGAATAGTATTAGAATGTATTTTCGTAGCTTTCTTATTTTAATTTATAAGTTTTGACGAAATTATTTTTGTATTTAGATTATGAATCTGGATATAGCAGACACAATATCTGATGATATGAAGTTCTTAGCACAAGGTCCAGCGCCAAGTGCAAGAAGATTCACGGCTTATAACGTTAATGGATTCAAATTTCAGATTTTGTCTAGAGAACAAGGATTGCAAACTCAAAATAGTGGAGTTTTTCTTATTTCCAACACTTCTTGCATTGCATCTAATGCTGATAGAAATGTGAGGCAAGCAGACTTGCCATATTACGGGAAGCTGGAGGATATTATTGAACTTAATTATTATGGCTGGTTCAAGGTTGTGCTCTTCAAATGCCTGTGGGCTACACTACTCGGGATAGGGGGTTCAAAAGAGATGTTTGGAATTTTAATTGTGTCAATTTTTCTAAATTGATTCACACCGGTGATCGCGAGGATCATGATCCTTACATTGAAGCATCTCAAGCAAATATGGTTTACTAAGTTGATGATGAAAATGATGAAGGATGGAGTGTGGCTGTACATCTAAAGCCAAGAGATTTATTTGACATGGGAGAGGTTGATCTGGGAGAGGTTGATGAAGAAGAAGTATATGAGAAAGAGCCATACCAGCAACAAGAATTTGAACAATTTTTTGATGTTGATTATGAAAATATCCAAATTGCAATAGAGGAGCATATGTCTGGATAGATATAGGCGATGCCTTTTTATTTTAGTTGTGTGTTTTTGATAAATGAAATCAATAGCAGTGCCTTAGACTTTAATTCTTGTTTGCTCAGTGAAGTTTTGTTTCATATATGATAGTTCAATGTTATATCATATGTATAACAGAATTTTGTTTATGTTTGTAGTTTCCTTTCTGTTATGCAATCTTAAATAACATATTTGCTGTTATAACTTGTATGAATATCTTTAATGTATGCAAATAAGTGAGTCTTGATATATCATTAGGCATTTCTGTTATTGTAAGTTGGTTTGACATGAATCTATATCATATTAAGATTTTTGTTTGTATCACTTAATCTGAATGGAAGTTTCGATTAGTTTATATCAACATTTATATAATTTTCTTATCTTTTGTGAATTACAGATATGCCGAAGACCAAGCGTTGGCAGAACTTGCAAAAGTCAATTCAGGGGAATGCACAACCAGCCCCGTCAGTTCAAGCAACAACAAAGTCGGCTTCATCTGTTCCATCACAGTTCGGTTCGTCAGTTCAGGCAACAACAAAGCTGGCTTCATCGGTTCAGGCCACATCACAGTTCAGTTCATCAGTTCAGGCCACATCACAATTGGCTCTGTTGGTTCAGCCCGCATCACAGCCAACTTCGCCCTTTCAGTCCGCATCACAGTCGACTTCGTCCTTTCAGTTCGCATCACAGCCGACTTCGTCCTTTCAGACCGCATCACACCCTGCACCATCCAGAAAGTGTATTCAACGTGAGTCGATGCAATGCAATCTTAAATAACATAGTTTGCTGCTATAACTTGTATGAATATCTTTAATGTATGCAAGTAAGTGAGTCTTGATATATGATTAGGCATTTCTGTTATTGTAAGTTGGTTTGACATGAATCTATATCATATTAAGATTTTTGTTTGTATCACTTAATCTGAATGGAAGTTTTGATTAGTTTATATCAATATTTATTAATTTGCTTATCTTTTGTTGATTACAGATATGCCGAAGACCAAGCGTTGGCAGAACTTGCAAAAGTCAATTCAGGGGAATGCACAACCAGCCCCGTCAGTTCAAGCAACGACAAAGTCGGCTTCGTCTGTTCCATCATAGTTCGATTCGTCAGTTCATGCAACAACAAGGCTAGCTTCATCGGTTCAGGCCACATGACAGTTCGGTTCATCAGTTCAGGCCACATCACAATTGGCTCCATTGGTTCAGGCCACATCACAGTTCGGTTCATCAGTTCAGGCCACATCAAAATTGGCTCCGTTGGTTCAGTCCGCATCACAGCCGACTTTGTCCTTTCAGTCCGCATCACAGCCGACTTCATCCTTTCAGGCCGTATCGCAGCCGACTTCATCAGTTCAGGCCGTATCGCAGCCGACTTCATCAGTTCAGGTCGTATCACACCCTGCACCATCCAGAAAGTGTATTCAACGTGAGTCAATGCAACATTGGACGATGCTATAGGTACACTTTCTTCTTCTTCTCTTCTTCTTCTTCTTCTTCTCCTTCTCTGATAAAATTCCCCAAAATGCTGCTGTTTTTTTTTAAAAAAAATCTGACAAATATAGGATAAGATAAGAAATCTATTCCTGTTTCCAATTATGGTATCAATCAGCTTTTTAAGATCAGTGGCCTTAAGTAAGAATCAGAGTTGTTGTTTGTAAATGGGGTTTCTCTCTTTGAACTTTCCACAACACTAGTACTACTGTAAAGTAGCATATATATGTAATTATTTTTTTTGTTTGTCTAAACTTGTTTTTTTTAATTAAAGATTCAGAAGAAAATAGGAAGAGGCTCGAAGTGAAAGTTAGGGATGTTCTAAATTTATCTGGTGAAGAACGTATCGTGCTTGAATTCGATTACCTGGACGAACCATTTGGAGAAGCACAAGGCCTTCTTGCTGGCTTTTGTGGAATTTTAGCAACTGACTGCTCCTTATTTCCAATTCACTTTGAGAAATGGCCAGATTTACCTATATCATACTTTGACCATGTATTTGATCGAATTGTAAGGGTATAAGCTCTAATTCTTTCTTCTACACGTCTATTTTATTGTTGGACTTTTGCATGTAGCAGATAAGCTAACCAATGTTTTATTCTTGAAGAAACGGTTTTGTTTTAAGACAGTCGAGTCAGTTGCACGGCGTTGTGTTTATAATTCTATTTGGAAAAAGTGGAGCGCGAATAGGCTAAACTTGTGGAGAGCATTCTATGATCCTGTCACGACCCGGATTTCCCACCCTCGGGAGTCGTGATAGCGCCTATTAATGGGAGCTAGGCAAGCCAAAATTAATTACTGTTTCATTAATAACATAATTCCTTTTAACAATTATCGACAATAATACAAAAGCAACGAAGTTAAATAATAAGCGGAAGTCTCAATATTATAGAAAACTGAATAAAAATGCGGAAAATCTCAACAAAAGCTTCTACCCAAGACTGGTGTCACAGTCTCACAGACGGTCTAAGAATACTACACATAAAGGTCTGAAAGAAATAAACTCGACACTGTCTCCAGAATTACATGAAAGAAACAGGAATATAGATGAAAGGAGACGCCAGGGCCTGCGAACGCCTGCAAGGCTACCTCGGGTCTCGCTGGACTGAAAGCCTGCTCCTACTCTACTGCTGCAGCTATCCGAAGCCTTGATCTGTGCAATATAGCACAGAGTGTAGTATCAGCACAACCGACCCCATGTGCTGGTAAGAACCTAGCTTAACCCCGGCGAAGTAGTGACGAGGCTAGGACCAGACTACCAAATAAACCTGTGCAGATATATATACGAGTACAACGGAGACGTAGCAAGAAAATAACAATTTAAGCTGGGGAAGGGAGCATGCTTCAGGGGCAACAGTTAGAAATGGAATTTTAGGAATAATAAAACGTACATCTACAATTTAACTTCTAGCAGTAAATGAAGAGATAAGACAACTTTCATATTCAACTCATCTTGTTGCAGGCGTGCTACCCGATCCGATTTCTCAATATCTCATGGTAGGCGTACCACCCGCTCCCATTTCAATATCACTCGTGGTAGGCGTACCACCCGCTCCCATTTCATTAAATCAACAGTTCCTCCAAAAGAAAATTTACTCTAACAAAAGCAACAATTAATACGAGTTCATAAGACAACAAGTACACAAAATTTATGATTCACTAAGGAAAACAAATAATGACAAATAGCAATTAATTATGGATTTTAAGGGGGCAATTTAGTAATTAATATGTTGAATGTCACGTAGCAATTAAGTCACATAATCATGAAGCAATTTAGGCATAAATTCAAGACATAATATTGTGCAAGGACGCCTTGGTTCAATAATAACAAGTAACACGATAAAGGGAAATGTCAACGTAAAGAATCACAGAAATAATGGAATAAGACAAGTAATGCACTTGAACTAATAACAACAAGAAATCGTAGCAAACTGCAATAAGTGCACGGCATCACCCTTCGTGCTTTTACTCTCATCCTCACCAAGCAGTGATATCAAAAAATGTGCACGGCATCACCCTTCGTGCTTTTACTCCCTTTCCTCACGTATAATCAATAGAATTGGCACGGAATGGTACATCGTGCGGCACGGCATCATCCTTCGTGCTTTACTCTCTTTTCCTCACAATAAGCAAACCGTGCACGGCATCACCCTTCGTGCTTTACACTCTTTCCTCACAAGAAACAAACAATGCACGGCATCACTCTTCGTGCTTTAACACTCTTCCTCACCCAATCAACAATCACAAACAAGGGCAAGGGAATAAATAAACAATAATGAAAATTCCGGCAAGGGAACAGAAACAAACAATTAAAACCCGGCAAGGGTACAACATCAATAATCTCAACGTCCCGGCAAGGGAAAATATCAATAACTATTTCTCTTTCTTTCACTTTCATCTCATAGTTGACATTATCACTCGAGCCAATGCTCCAAGTATTTACTTATCTCATATACCTTCACAATTTGTATTTCAACTCGAGCCAACGCTCCACGAAGTTTAAAGATCACAATTTCCTTTCACAAGCTCTTTACAACATATAGGAGTTATCAATTAAGCATGAAAAGCATAACATCAACCAAACTATTCGCAAAATAAGGACTCACGGTCATGCTAGACACCACTGTATAGATACTCATCACCATGCCTATACATCGTACTCGACAATCAACAAGTAGCAAATAAGACTCAAATCCTATTCCCTCAAGCTAGGGTTAGACCAAACACTTACCTCGATGCTTTGAACTCAAGTCGAGCCTCAACTATAGCTTTCCCCCATGGTTCCACATCCAATCCGCTCGAATCCAGCTACAAATTACTCAATTACTTTAATAAACACTAAATGAATCAATTTGAATGCATAAAAATGAATTTCTCAAAGTTTTGCCCAAAAATTCCAAAATCTCCCCCCGGCCCACGTGGTCGAAACCCGAGGTTCGAACCAAAGTCCGGTTACCCATTCCCCCACGAACCCAAATATATGATTTGTTTTGAAATCGGACCTCAAATTGAGGTCCAAATCCCCAATTTTAGAAAAACCTAGGTTCTACCCAAAACCCCCAATTTCACCCATGAAAATCATTGATTTTAAGTTGAAAACATGTTAAATGATGTTAATGATTGAAAGAAATGAGTAGAAATTAACTTACAATTGATTTGGAGAAGAAAGATTTCTTGGAAAATCACCTATGGGTGTTTGAGTTTGAGAAAATATGAAAAATGAAGTTCAAATTCGGCTAAGTATAAAATATGCTGGGCCTCAGATGTGGGAATTGCGAACTGGGGTTTGCAATTGCGAACCCCGACCTGCTACTTTGGGAATTGCGAACAATAGTTTGCATTTGCGAACTCCTTCCAAATATCCCAGGTTCGCATTTGCGACAAAATAAGTCGCATTTGCGACTGCCCAGTTTGGGAATTGCGAACAGTTAGATCGCATTTGCGATCAGCAGGTCAAAATCCCATTTTTCGCAATTGCGATGAAGAGCTCGCATTTGCGAGTTCGCAATTGCGAGAGATCCTTCGCAAATGCGAAGATCACAGAGCTGAGCATACCAGATTTTTCCAAAGTTCAAAAATGCAATCCGTGGCCTATCCAAAACTCACCCGAGCCCTCGGGGCTCCAAACCAAATATGCACACGACCTCAAAAACATCCTACGGACTCATCCGTGCGATAAAACCGCCAAAATAATATCATATACATCGAATCAAGCCTCGAAACTCATGATTTATTCCAAGTTTTTCATAAAACATCAAATTTTCATTTTAAGTCCGAAACACGTCAAACGACGTCCGTTTTCAACCAAACTTTACAGAAAGTGCTTAAATCATATATAAGACGTGTACCGGAACCAAAATACGGGCCTGATACCATAGTCTTCTAATCAAATTTCATTTCCAATTTTCTTAATTATTTCCAGAAAATAATTTCACACAAAAATTCATTTCTCGGGTTTGGGACCTCGGAATTCGATTCCGGGCATACACCCAAGTCCCATATTTTTCTATGGACCCTCCGGGACCGTCAAATCACGGGTCCGGGTCCGTTTACCCAAAATGTTGACCAAGTCAAATATGTTCATATTAATATCAAAATTTAGCATTTTTCACACAGAATTCATATTTAAGCTTTCCGGCTATGCACCCAGACTACGCACGCAAATCGAGGCAACCCTAAATGAGGTTTTCGAGGCCTCGGAAGCACGGAATGAATAAGAAAACAGGTGATGACCCTTTGGGTCGTCATATTCTCCACCTCTAAAGCAACCGTTCGTCCTCGAACGGACAAAAGAAAGAAGTACCTGAGTCGGGGAAAAGATGAGGATAACGACTCCACATATCAGACTCGGACTCCCAGGTCGATGCCTCAGGAGGCTGACCTCTCCACTGAACACGAACAGAAGGGAAACTCTTGGATCTCAACTGACGAACCTGCCGGTCTAGAATAGCTACCGGCTCGTCCTCATAAGAAAAACCCCTGTCCAACTGGACAGTGCTAAAATCTAACACGTGGGCTGGATCGCCGTGATACCTCCGAAGCATGGACACATGAAACATTGGATGCATGGCTGACAAGCTAGGCGGCAGTGCAAGTCTATAAGCCAGCTCTCCCACTCGATCAAGAATCTCAAACGGACCAATGAACCTAGGGCTAAGCTTTCCCTTCTTCCCAAATCTCATCACGCCCTTCATAGGCGACACCCGGAGCAATACTCGCTCACCAACCATAAATGCCACATCTCGAACCTTGCGGTCTGCATAACTCTTTTGCCTAGACTGAGCTGAATGAAGCCTATCCTGAATGATCTTGACCTTGTCCAAGGCCTCCTGAACCAAATCTGTACCCAACAACCGAGCCTATCCCGGCTCAAACCATCCGATCGGAGACCGACACCGCCTACCATATAAAGCCTCATAAGAAGCCATCTGGATGCTCGACTGGTAGCTGTTGTTGTAGGCAAACTCCACTAAAGGCAAGAACTGATCCCACGAACCTCCAAAGTCAATAACACAAGCTCGGAGCATATCCTCTAGAATCTGAATAGTCCGCTCGGACTGACCGTCCGTCTGGGGATGAAATACTATGCTCAAATATACCCGTGTGCCCAACTCTCGCTGCACCGCTCTCCAGAAGAGCGAGGTAAACTGCGTACCCCGATCCGAAATGATAGACACGGGCACACCATGAAGGTGAACAATCTCCCGAATATAGATCTCAGCGAACCTCTAAGAAGAATAGGAGACTACTACAGGAATGAAATGTGCTGACTTGGTCAGCCTATCAACAATAACCCATATCGCATCGAACTTCTTCCGAGTCAGCGGAAGTCCAGTAACAAAATCCATTGTAATTCGCTTCCACTTCCACTCAGGAAGCTCAATCCTCTGGAATACACCACCAGGCCTCTGATGCTCGTACTTAACCTGCTGACAATTCAAACAACGAGCCACATATGCTACGATATCCATCTTCATCCTACGCCACCAATAATGCTGCCGCAAATCCTGATACATCTTCGCGGTGCCCGGATGAATAGAGTACTTGGAACTATGGGCCTCCTCCAAAATCAACTCTCGAAGCCCATCCATATTGGGCATACAAACTCGCCCCTGTAATCTCAAAACTCCATCCGCATCTAAGGTAACCTGCTTGGCATCCTCGCCTCAAATTCAACTCCTTTTGCTTGAACAAGTACTGAAGACTCTTGTGATCAGTGAACACCTCACACGCCACGCTATACAAATAGTGCCTCCAAATCTTCAATGCATGAACAATGGCTGCCAACTCTAGATCATGCACTGGATAGTTCTTCTCATGAGTCTTCAACTGCCTCGAAGCATAGGCAATGACCTCGCCATCCTGCATCAACACTGCTCCAAGCCCAACACGGGAAGCATCACAATAGACTGTATAGGGCCCTAAACCTATGGGCAAAACCAACACCGGTGTCGTGGTCAGAGCTGTCTTGAGCTTCTGAAAGCTCGCCTCACACTCATCCGACCATCTAAACTGGGCACCCTTCTGGGTCAATCTGGTCATCGGGGTTGCAATAGATGAAAATCCCTCCACGAACCGTCGGTAGTAGCCTGCCAACCCCAAGAAACTCCGAATTTCTGTAGCTGCTGCTGGTCTAATCCAAATCTTGACTGCCTCTATCTTCTTCGGGTCCAGCTGAATACCTTCTGCCGATACAACATGACCCATAAATGCAACTGTACCCAACCAAAATTCATACTTCGAAAACTTAGCATATAACTGACTATCCCTCAGAGTCTGAACAGGGTATTCTCCAAGATTGACTTGCAATCTGGTTACCATCAGTTGAGGATTAGAGCATCCGATGTCCCTAAAACAGCTTTCCGCACTCGGTATGGGCATTATGAGATCTTGGTTATGTCATTCGGGTTGACAAATTCCCCAGCAGCCTTCATGGACTTGATAAACTGGGTGTTCAGGCCTTATTTGGATTCATTCGTGATAGTGTTCATTGATGATATATTGATATACTCCCACAGCCAGGAGGAGCACAAGCAACACCTTAGAGTGGTTCGCACCTGAAGCTGGTCGAACAAATCATCAATCCTCGGCAGTGGATATTTATTCTTGACCGTTACCTTGTTCAATTGCCGGTAATCAATACACATCCTCTGACCCATCCTTCTTCTTGACAAATAACACCGGCACACCCCAAGGAGACACGCTAGGTCTAATGAAACCCTTCTCAAGCAAATCCTGCAACTGTTCTTTTAATTCCTTCAACTCCGACGGGGCCATACGATATGGCGGGGTAGAAATGGGCTGAGTGCCCGGAACCAGATCAATGTAGAAATCAATATCCCTGTCGGGTGGCATACCCGGCAGGTCTGAGGGAAAAACATCAGGGAGCTCACAAACAACGAGCACAGAATCGATAGAGGGAACCACAACACTGGAATCCCGAACATAAGCTAAATAGCCAAACACCCTTTCTCAACCATACGCCAAGCCTTTACATACGATATGACACTGCGGGTAGAATGACCTGGAGTCCCTCTCCACTCTAAACGAGGCATACCCAGTAAAGTTAAGGTCACATTCTTGGCATGACAGTCCAAAATAGCATGGTTAGGTGATAACCAGTCCATCCTCAATATAACGTCGAAGTCAACCATGTCCAACAACAACAAATCTACTCGAGTCTCGAGACCTCCAATCACCCCAATACAAGAACGATTGGCTCGATCGACCACAATAGAATCACCCACCGGTGCAGACACATAAACAGGAACACTCAATAACTCACTAGGCATGACCAGATGCAGCGCAAAATAAAACTGAAGCTTCTCTACCACAAACCAGAATAGTACCTGCACCTCCACCTCTAATACCTTTACCTCCACCTCTCGCATCTCTACCTCCACCTCTAATATCATTACCTCCACAAAGCCTCCGAAAACGTTGTTGATCTATTACTGGCCCGCTGCTGCTCGGCTGAAGAAGCGGCACATGACCTCGCCATTCACGAAAGGACAAGAGTAGAGGTTTCAATTTAGCATTAAGAGAACAAAATCGCACGACAAGGAAGAATAGAACAAATGTGAAACTTTTCCTAACTCGGTAGCCTCTGGGGGATAAATACAGACGTATCCGCACCGATCCCTCAGACTCTACTAAGCTTGTCTGTGAACTGTGAGACCTATGTAACCTGGTGCTCTGATCCCGGATTTCCCACCCTCGGGAGTCGTGATGGCGCTCACTAATGGGAGCTAGGCAAGCCAAACTTTATTACTTTTCATTAATAATATAATTCCTTTTAACAATTATCGGCAATAATACAAAAGCATCGAAGTTAAATAATAAGCGGAAGTCTCAATATTATAGAAAACTGAATAAAAATGTGGAAAATCTCAACAAAAGCTTCTACCCAAGACTGGTGTCACAGTCTCATAGACGGTCTAAGAATACTACACATAAAGGTCTGAAAGAAATAAACTCGACACTGTCTCCAGAATTACATGAAAGAAACAAGAATATAGATGAAAGGAGACGCCAGGGCCTGCGAATGCCTGGAAGGCTACATCGGGTCTCGCTGGACTGAAAACCTGCTCCTACTCTACTGCTGCTGCTATCCGCAGCCTGGATCTGTGCAATATAGCACAGAGTGTAGTATCAGCACAACCAACCCCATGTGCTGGTAAGTGCCTAGCCAAACCCCGGCGAAGTAGTGACGAGGCTAGGACCAGATCACCAAATAAACCTGTGCAGATATATATATGAGTACAACGGAGACGTAGAAAGAAAATAACAATTTAAGTTGGGGAAGGGAGCATGCTTCAGGGGCAACAGTTAGAAATAGAATTTCAGGAATAATAAAGCATACATCTACAATTTAACTTCTAGTAGTAAATGAAGAGATAAGGCAACTTTCATATTCAACTCATCTTGTTGCAGGCGTGCAACCCGATCCCATTTCTCAATATCTCGTGGTAGGCGTACCACCCGCTCCCATTTCAATATCACTCGTGGTAGGCATACCACCTGCTCCCATTTTATTAAATCAACGGTTCCTCCAAAAGAAAATTTACTCTAACAAACGCAACAATTAATACGAGTTCATAAGACAACAAGTACACAAAATTTATGATTCACTAAGGAAAACAAATAATGACAAATAGCAATTAATTATGGATTTTAAGGGGGCAATTAGGCAATTTAGTAATTAATATGTTGAATGTCACGTAGCAATTAAGTCACATAATCATGAAGCAATTTAGGCATAAATTCAAGACATAACGTTGCGCAAGGACGCCTTGGTTCAATAATAACAAGTAACACGATAAAGGGAAATGTCAACGTAAAGAATCACAGAAATAATGGAATAAGACAAGTAATGCACTAGAACTAATAACAACAAGAAATCATAGCAAACTGCAATAAGTGCACGACATCACCCTTCGTGCTTTTACTCTCATCCTCACCAAGCAGTGATATCAAAAAATGTGCACGGCATCACCCTTTGTGCTTTTAGTCCCTTTCCTCACGTATAATCAATAGAATTGGCACGGAATGGTACATCGTGCGGCACGACATCACCCTTCGTGCTTTACTCTCTTTTCCTCACAATAAGCAAACCGTGCACGGCATCACCCTTCGTGCTTTACACTCTTTCCTCACAAGAAACAAACAATGCACGGCATCACCCTTCGTGCTTTAACACTCTTCCTCACCCAATCAACAATCACAAACAAGGGCAAGGGAATAAATAAACAATAATGAAAATTCCGACAAGGGAACACAAATAAACAATTAAAACCCGGCAAGGGTACAACATCAATAATCTCAACGTCCTGGCAAGGGAAAATATCAATAACTATTTCTCTTTCTTTCACTTTCATCTCATAGTTCACATTATCACTCGAGCCAATGCTCCAAGGATTTACTTATCTCATATACCTTCACAATTTGTATTTCAACTCGAGCCAACGCTCCATGAAGTTTAAAGATCACAATTTCCTTTCACAAGCTCTTTAAAACATATAGGAGTCATCAATTAAGCATGAAAAGCATAACATCAACCAAACTATTCGCAAAATAAGGACTCACGGTCATGCTAGACACCAATGTATAGATACTCGTCACCATGCCTATACATCGTACTCGACAATCAACAAATAGCAAATAAGACTCAACTCCTATTCCCTCAAGCTAGGGTTAGACCAAACACTTACCTCGATGC